>NW_019154096.1:77173743-77201211 GCF_002288905.1 Enhydra lutris kenyoni
TATATATATATATATATATATATATATATATATATATATATATATTCATGGATATACATATGTATGTACAAACAGAAAAATCTGACCGAGATGGATAGACACCCAGCAATTTCAAGGGAGTGATGGCCCTTTGGGTGAGAGAATTCAGTACTGGTGGTCATGATGGTTTTCACTCTATCTAGAAAGGTTTATTTTATGAAAACGTAAGACTGGAAGTAAATATGGTGAAAGCGTGCATTCCTTAATATCTGTATGGCACTTTAATGGGCGTCTGTTATATGATTCTCAGCTCTACATGGTATGCTTGAAGTGCTTCATAATTAAAATTGCAAAAACAATTAAAAAGATAAGAGCAGATATTAATAATTCAGAAAACAAAAAGATAGCATTGATAAGTCAAAGGCTGGCGTGATAAACACTAAAAAAGGAACCTCGTGAAATAGACAAAATCCTGGACAGTATAATAAGGAGGAAAAGGGGAAGAACTATAAACAGATAGGCACTCTGGCAATTTTAATAAATTGCAAGACATTGGCTGCGCAGATGCATGCCAAAGAATTCAAAAATCTTGATAAAATGTATACATATATATGTGTATATATATATATTACTACATGGTATATATATATATATATATATATATATATATATAAATACCATGTAGTAACAAAACTGAATGATCCAATAATAATGGGAGAAATTGGAAAAAAATTATCTCGGTCTCGATGATTCTGCTGACAGGGTGCTGAGAATCTGCTTGTTACTGGTGGCCTCCTGAGGTGCTTACATCGGCCTGTGGAGCGACCACGTGAGTTCCGTGGCCCAGGGGCTGGCTCAGCATGGCATCAGGACTAGGGTCGGAAACAGGTTAAGTTCCATTTTGAGGGTTCACGTTCAGCCTGTAATTGTTGTTAAAATATTTCTTGCCATTTGGTAAGACTCTGAGCCTGACACCGTCCAGTGCAGTGCCTCCCTACTGCTCGAAGCCCTGGCTCACAACCTTGGCTTTTGGGGGACCCCCCCCAACCCCAGGACTAAAGCCTCCGTGCCTCCTCTACCCTCCACGGCTCCCGACGGCCCTGGGTGGGTCTGTACCAAGAGTTACAGTCTACGGACCAGACATCACAACTTTTGGATTCACTTGGTGAGAATGGAGCACACTTCATATCTGACTCCAAAAGGGTCACGCACGCACGTATACACGCACGCGCACACACACACAGAGAAATAAAACTATCGATGACTTTTACTTTTGACTAGAGGTACAAAAATCCTGTCAAAATGTCAAATTAAGTATACTAACAGAAGAGTAGTTTACCTTTCCTAGATTTTACATAAATGGAAATATACAGTATGTATCTCTTTTTTTTTTCGGTCTGCCTTCCTCTCCTCAGAATAATAATGATTTTTTTAAAGATTTTATTTATTTGAGACAAAGAGCATGAGCAGTGGGGAGGGACAGAGAGAGAGGGAGGAGCAGACTCCAAGCTGAGCAGGGAGCCCGACTTAGGGCTGGACCCCAGGACCCCGGGATCATGACCTGAGCCGAAGGCAGGCACTTAACCAACTGAGCCACCCAGGTTCCCCTCCTCAGAATCATTATTTTGAGATTTACCCATGTTGTGTGTATGTAGATTACATATTCCTTCTTAATATTGAGTAATATTCTTCTCTAGGAAAGTTATTTTGGGGGAGTGGAGAACTAAACAAAATTATTCTACAATTCACCTGGTAGAAAGGACATATGGAAATCATTCAGAAAATGTTGAAAGGGAAGGAACATTAATGGAGAATATTGAAACTTACTATTGAGATGCAATCATGGAAATGTGGTAGAGACTCAGGAGGACAGGTGCATCATGGGTGAGAAGAAAACCTCTAGAGACAGAGGGAGATCTAAAATTTAAAAAGGACAAAGGAATTTTAAATCAACAGGTAGAGGGTAGTCTATTTAACAAATGCTATTAGGAAACCAGTTCACTGAGGTTAACACTTATATATCATCTCTATCTATCTGCATATTATCATCAGCAGGCAAACTATGAAAGTATCACACGGGAAATATTTTCATAACCTGAAGACATCTGCAGACTGGCATCCTTCCTTCCTTCATACCTTCCCTCCAAGATTTTATTTATTTATTTGAGAGAAGAAGAGAGAACACAAGCAGGGGAAAGGGAGAAGCAGACCCCTGCAGAGGAGGGAGCGCTATGAGGGTGGGGCTCATTCCCAGGCCCCTGGGATCACGGCCCCAGCCAGAGTCAGAGGCTTAATGGACTGAGCTACGCAGATGCCCCATGTGCGGACTTTCTAAATACTTAGCCAATGGCGGACACCAAATAGGAGAGTAAAAGGAAGCAGAACTACATAAAAATTAAAACTCATGGCTCTGACAATACGAAGAGGCCAAAGGCAGAGGACCGTGGGTGACTAACACAATTAATACGTAAAGATCTCTTTAACCTTAAGCTGAAAACCCACCAATTTCCAAGTCGAAAATGATCCTCAAAGGAAATCCCCAGAAGAAATGCAAGTGTTCAAATGAGAGGATGAAACCATGCTCAAACGCCCCATTGATGAAACAGTCTCGCGGGCTCCCGGGAGCGGCATGGGTTTCATTTCCAGAGACATGCAGAGCTATTAAGGGATTTAGTGGGGTCGGAGGCATCTGAGGCAGAGTGGGTCACGGCAGGGGCAGGCGTGGGCTGGTGGCTCTTGCTGTAATCCAGTCAAGACATATGGGGTTGGGGGTTGGGCCGATGTGTTGGCCACTCAAACGGATGAAAAGACGTGGGTTCAGAATGTGCTTGGAGGTTGTCAGAGGACTTGGTCATGACTGGCTTTGGCATAGGAGAAGGTAGTCATCGCCACTACGACGGCCTTGGTTTGCCCAACGAAGGTTCCGACAGTCTCCCGATTCTGTCGACCCTGGGGCCAGACTGGCTGCGGGTGGATAACGGGACTGATTGAGACCTGGAATCCCACCAGCTGGGCTTCTGCTAAAGGACATATTCTTATAATGTTCAGATCTGAAATGGGGAGATCTATGCGACATTGGACACTCTTATTTCCTAATAAAGTTTGGAAATTTCAGAAAAAATTAACATTCATGTCTTCATTTGCTTCCGTAGCAAGCTCTTCGGACATTCCCCGGGTGCCAGGCATGCTCAGTTCCGTGAGGATCAAGGAGAGGCATGTACAGGATGGCGATTGCCGATGACTGGGTGGAGGACAGCGGTGGACATTCCGGGGGCTGTCCCGGGGCTGTGTGGCCGGCCCCCGGCTCGTGGGGAGCAAGAGCAGTGGTGACGTGTGTGAGGGTCTGGGCTGGGATTGCTAAGGGAGCGGGACTGTGACTTCTGAGATGAGTCTGGCTGGAACACGGCTGGGGGAGCGCTGGTGTGAAGGACGGGATTCAGCCCGGAGTGGAAAGACGGCGCTCACAGCACTGGGGACCCAGGGCAGGAGACATGGAGGCAGCAACGGGGCGCGGCAAGTGGGAGCCCCTCACCAGGTGCTCGGTACTGGGCGTGCCCCCAGCAGGTGCCCGGTCCGGGGTGATGCCCTGGACTGGAATCAGAGCCTCGGAACAAAATACATCCCACAGCAAGGCTTCCCCCATGAGTTGGGGCGGGGAGAGAGGAAGAGAGGGAGGGAAGAAACTTCCAGAATGCAGCAAACATTTGTTCAATCCTCAATGGGGGAAAAAAAAAGCCAAACCAAATGAGCATATAATATCGATGAATGTCTCTTGGGCAAAAGTCACACCTAAGCCCATATGTTTTAGCAAATTAAGAGGTAAATAATTTGCTGAAGGTAGCGTGGAACGGCATCTGAGCACCCCTGTCAACAAGGACTCTTTGTCCCTCAACTGCTGATCTCCCTGGGAATATACGACTTCTTGTTTTCCCCTGAACAGAGCTCTCTGGCATGACTTCCAAGGCAGGCGCTGGCTGCGGTGTGCGCGAAACCCGCAGACTCTCTGGAAGGAGAGGAAGCCATCAGCGAGCTTCTGTGTTGGTTTAAAACCCACCCAGGACCTCCGGAACTGATAAGACAGAGCTTTTTCCGTAGGAAAAAATGCACCGAGGATTGTCTCGTGCATAAAAAGAGACATGCAAAGGTTACATCCTGAATTTGAAGGGCCCGTTCATATTCCTGCCAAGAAAACATTAATTTATGTAAAGAAGCCTGGCTCAGCCCCCAAATGGTTAAATTTCCCCCGTCGCGTTTCCTGTTCGTTAGCTGCGAATCTATCTCCACGCACAGAGGCCATCAAATCTGGCCACCAGGGGCCTCCGCGTCGACTCACACAGGGGTCCGGGGATCGCTCCTGTTCTTGTGGAAAATATCTTGGAAATCCCCGAGCTGAGCGTTTTGATGTCCCGTGCGGTGTGAGCGCGGCAGAGAAGGCCGGAGAGGGAAGAGAACACTTTCCTCGCATAATTTCATTTGTCAGGAGAATCTTGCGGCTGACATTGGAAGAGTGATTTAATTGATTTTAATCATACACCTGAGAGCAGGAAATTGAGCCCTCTGTCCTGAAAAATAATTCTAGGCTTCCACCAGAATATCTAATTTGCAGCTAATAGTTTTTTCTTGAAGTTTTGTTGTGAAGTTTGGAAAACACAGATCAAGGGCGAGTGCAGCCAATGAGTGGTCTGCAGCCCCCCAGGCCGGGAACACCCAGGCGCTCCCTGCCGCTCGGGCTGTGGGTTCTGTGGCATCGGGCCTCGTGGCTGCCAGCCGTGAGCATCTTCCGCAGGACCCGCTGCTCCCAGCGTCCTTTATCTGGGAGGCGGCTGAGGGCACAGGCACTGGGTGGGCGGGTCATACCCCTGGTCTCTGACCTCTCATTAGAGGCACTGTCTAGGACCCCAGGGCTCTGGGGGACCCTGTGCCGTCGTGGCCTTGACCAAAACCCACGAGGGGACACAGTACTGCGTCTTCTTCCAAGGAAGGCTTTCATCCGAAATGGATAAACATGAAAAATAAATGAGTGTCACTTTCATTTCTTAAATTTAATCTGCTATAAAGAAATATTATTGCACAAAAAGAGCTTCTGGGTTGAAATGAGTTTATCTACAGAAGAGAAGTCAGATTAGCTTTGCATGGCAAAGAGCCAGAACATTTTATATTTGCTTCTCAGGAACACCTCGGTGACCTTCCGGTACTATTATTAGCTATTATTCAGATGGGACCACGGTCAGCAAAAGTGTGCGCATCCCCCAAAATGCACACACGCTGAAACAGCCTCGTGATACATCAGCAAGCAGAGATGGGCCCTGGCAGTGCGAATCCGCCCGGGACCTGCAGGGGAAAAGCGTCAGGAGCACCCAGCAAGGGGTGCTCCGGAAATCTCCCGCCGGATGTTCGCTCTGCAGAGACGCGTCTCAGCTCAGTGGAATGCTGGTTCCCGTAAAACCTAAAGACACATGTGCTTTTGCTGCATGGAACGGGAGGCCATTAAGGTTCATGTACTGCATGAGTATGTGACGGAAACTGCTGCGTGAACACCCCTCCCCCACCAACCAGCACGTCCCCAGATTCAATTCAAGTAAAAAAGTACATTTTCTTGTACGTCTCTAGCT
Source organism: Enhydra lutris kenyoni (assembly GCF_002288905.1). Classification (NCBI taxonomy): domain Eukaryota; kingdom Metazoa; phylum Chordata; class Mammalia; order Carnivora; family Mustelidae; genus Enhydra; species Enhydra lutris. The sequence continues at coordinate 77,179,335 of NW_019154096.1, forward strand.
CATCAACAGAGAAGCCGGGGAAATATTAAAGAGGCCGTATGTATTATGCACACCCAGCAGACTGAGAGACAAGGTATTTTGTAGTATATTATTTGTAAAATTGTGTTTTGCTTCCCCCCCAAAATGTGCTCTGCAGACTCCAAAGAGAGATGAAAACAGACGCAGGGAAGTGGTGGGTAAGCCCACACTGTTCCTTCCTGAGCCCAGGAAGCTTCGCCTGCCCTTCTCCCGCCCTCTCGCCTGGTTCCCGGGTCCTGCAGCCTGGATTGTGGCTTTGGGCTTGTTTGCCTGGGATCTTGAACATGTCCCAGGCCTTATTTTTCTTATTTTTCCAATGGGTCTAGGACATGCCCTCCTTGTCGCCTTGGCATGACAAGTGTGAATAATATCACAGACATGAACATAAAGCCTCTCGAAAATAGTGAGCAATTAAAGTCCGAGCTTTTTTTCCCCAGATCTTGGGCATAACGGTGCATCTGTGCTCCTAGTGCCTAACAGCCTTCACGGCGGCAGGTAGGCGTCTCTGCCCTGTGCTTCCCGGGGCTCTGGATGACAGTCACAAGTGAGCAAACTGCCCAAATCATTGGTGTTGTAGAAGTGGGCTAGGGTGTGTATTTGAATTTAAAGTTGGCCATCTGCTGATTCTGCGGGCTAAAGTATTGTCTCAGTCCCCTGAGCTTAGTCTTTCCATCCATCAAACGGGAGAAGTCTCATTTGATACTATAGCAGCCTAAAAGGGAGGGAGAGAGAGAGAGCACAGAGTGCTAGCCAAATGTGGGCTGTCCCACCTGTCGGGTCAGACCCCTGATATGTCCCCAGGCAACTACCCACTCCCCAGAGGGCCTTTACCCAGAATCCTGGATTAGAGCGGGCCTCACCGGAGCTGGGCTGCGGTGTTGCCCATGGCTGGCGTGGTGTACCTGATCCCAACGCCCACTGGCTGACAAGGCCAGGGCCATGGAGATGAGGGGCACATGCAAATCCCCAGAGCAGACCTGGGGATTCCTAGAGGTCAGGCTCTGCTGGCAGCAGAAGCAGCAGCCTGGGAAGCTATGATCCACCTGGAAATTGGCAATGACGTTGTCTGCAGAGAAATGACACATCGGCCAGGGCCGGGGCCGCTGACACTGACGTGCTGGGAAATTAGAGCTTCGCTCTTGAACTACATCACTTGGACCTTCTACCTTCTCAGGTCTAAAACCCACAAAGCACTAAGAGCTGGAAAATGCTGCCCCTTAGAACATTTTTCAGTTTTCCAAGAGTATCAGCCACAGAAGCCCACACATCTGGGCAAAGCTGGGGAGTTTGCAAAGGCCTTTGAAAAAGACCACCACATTTAACTTTCTCAGGGACCCTCAAACTCAATAATTAATAAGCTAAAGTGGGCATATTGGGTCTTGGTAAATTCAAATTCAGGAGCAGAATCAGGCAAATTAAAAATGTGAGAGCAGTCATTAATCTGCTTATTAAACATGTATATATTCTTCAATGTATGCTTTATAATTATTTTTAATCTTTTTGACATCACTACACAGTGTGCATGTGTGTGCACCCTTAATTAAGAAAAGATCCACAGAACACTACTTTTCCCTAGTATAAGCCAAGATCTTTAATGTTTTCTATTTTATTCAATTTGGTTTCATTTTTTTAACAAGTGATAGTTGCAAATCTAAGTGATTTTAGGACCATACCAGTGGGTTGTGACCAGTAAGACAAGATTTTGTCTCTATATCTTTAACATTTTCAAAACCTTGACCCAAATATCAATAGATTTTCTTTCAAAATTTTATTAGGAGGAAAGCAATGAGCTGTGAATGGCAAGGACCTCACGTATCATCAACTCTATCTGACTTCAGCCTCTGAAACAGATGGAACATGACTTGGGCGATGGGGCGGTGACCTGGTCCCCATGGTTGGCAAGACAGTGGTGTGTGAAAGCTACAGACCTCCCATCCACATTTAAATACTACATAGAGCTATCATGCCAGTATTCACACCATTTCATGTGACCCATTCATAAAAACATTAAAAATGTTTTTAAAGATTTTATTTATTTGAAAGAGAGAGAAAGAGTGAGCGAGAGAGAGAACACAAGCAAGAGAGCAGCAGAGGCAGAGGGAGAAGCAGACTCCCTGCTGAGCAAGGACCCCCCCCCCCACCCCATGCGGCACTTGATCCTAGAACCCCGGGATCACGATCTGAACTGAAGGCAGACACTTAACCGACTTGAGCCACACAGGTGCTTCCATATTTAAATTTTTTTTTTTTTAAAGATGAGCATCTTTACTGAAATAAGTGTATTTTTAAGCTGAATAATTCTTTATAAAAATCCTTCTCTGTAAAAACCAAAGAAACATTTGTTCTAATGACAATTTGTTTATTGATAACTTGTTTTAGTGAGTATATGAACTTTTCTTGATAATTGCCATGTGAACAAACAGCACCCATTTACTGAGGCCCGTTGGGACCATTGTTAGTTGGTAAGTAATGGGGTCTCGGTGCACCTGCCGACCTTGTTTACCATCATGGGCTCCTTCCTGCACACCATGTGTGCACCCGGTGGTCACTTAGCACCTCCTACCACTTGGCTTGCTCTCCTCTCCTCTCTTCCTTCTCTTTCTTCTCCCTGTTCCCTTATTTATTTATTTACTTGTTTGGGTTTTAAAAAACTGTAGACTGCAGCTCACTACAAAATGCATAGAGAGGTTTCACGTGCCCTTCATCTTACTCCTTTCCCTGGTTACGTCTCTCATAAAAATAGCACAACATTAAAACCAGGAAATCGACATCGGGGTCATCCAGAAAGCTTTTTCAGATGTCGGCAATTGTATATTTACTTGTGTGTGTGTGCGTGCGTCTGTGTGTGTAGAGTTCTCTGCCACCATGTCTCTGTGCAGACTCACGAAACCAGCCGCCACCATGGTCAGGATGAAGAGCTGTTCCGGCTGCCTGCTCAGCCGTGCCTCCCCCGGGCTCTACCCTGGCAAGCACTGCTCTCTTCCCCATCTCTATGATTTTGTTGTGTCAGGAACGTTACATGACCTGAAGCATGCTGTCTGTGATAACCTGACACTGACTTCCTTGAGACACAACCAAGTGCTGGTGTGTATCAACCCCTGATGCTTTCTTCTTGGGAGGAGGATTCACACACCTGCGTTGTTTCCTGACTCACCTGCTTAAGGACAAATGGGTCATTTCCAGTTTTGTGCTTTTACAAGTAAGTCTGCTGTAAATATCTGTGTACAGGTTTTTGTGTAAATGTAAATTCCTCTTTTCTCTGTGACAACGGCCAGGAGTCCGATGGCTGGATTGTATGATAATTGCATGCTCACGTTTTAAGAAGCTGCCAAAATGTTTCTCCGAGTGGCTCCACCACTTTATATCAGCGGCCGCGAGTGAGTGGTCCAGTGGCTCACTGTTTGTGCCCGTGTTGTATGTCACCACGGTCTTTTTATTTAGATGTTCCGATAGCTGATAGCTATGTAGTGACGCCTCGTTGTGCTTTTAATTTGCACACCCATAGCTAAGACTGCAGAATCCAGGTGTTTTTCTCTAACTTTATCAAACAATTGAGCCTGTTTATAAATCATGATAACCTCAGTCAGCTGCTCCAATCCCTCCCTCCCCAAGAATATTTATTTTATGTAGGACCCTTTGCCTATGGGATGAGGGAGGTGGGATGTTCCCAGACTCTTCAGCATCTGGACGTGAGCTGCTCTCTGAGTCAGGCTCTCAGGTAAGCCCAGCCAGGGAGGAAGAATGACACAGCCAAGGCGACTTGGCAAATGTGTGAGCGTTCACACCTGAGCCTCGAGTGAGCAAAGGAGCCATCCATGAATGCGAAGTGACCCCAAACATGGAGATGGCCACTGGGACATGAGCGCCATGCTTCACAAGGTCATGGATGCTGATCTGTTTCTCGTCCTGTATCTCTACATCTCTCCCTCTCGTCTTCCCTCTTTTTCAGTGTCTCTGATGCCCCTGTCCCACTCGTTCCTTCTATTCTTGGTAAATGGCAAGCATCGGCAACCCAACTAAAACGCCACCAGAATAAACCTTGTGTTTGCTCTTTGGACAATATTCAATAAATTATAGTGAGCTCCAAATGTCACTGGATTGGGAACTGTGAGTGCTTTGCCTGTAAGTCTTTAAGCAAAGACCCACAGCTGATGCAGTGGCAATGCAAGCCCCAAGGATAAGCCCCTTTTAATGCAGGTGAGGTGGTTTTCTGCAGACATCGCTGCATGAAGCTGGCACCGGATACTGCGCGGGGCGACGGGGCTAGGATTCCCTGCTTGTCCAGAACTGTCTCTTTTGGATGGGCCTATCTCTCACTTTCTCTAAAAATAGATTGGTTCCAGCCCATTATTAAATAAAATAAAATAAAATAAAATAAAATAAAATAAAATAAAATAAAACCTGCCAAAAGATTGAATGTAAAACTACCGTGCTCATCATCTCTGGAGACCAAACTTGGATTACGAAATTCACTTCGTTTGTGATTTGAGGAACCAGAACCACCCTCTGAGATTCTCTGATGTTAAATGTGGGGCAAGAATCAGTTGTACCTACTGGCTGCCTTTAAAACAGGTCACAGACATGCAGGGTCTGTTCTCCAGGAAGGGAGACAATCACCTCTTCTTACATCATCCTTCTAGCTGGCTTGCGGAGAAGGCCTGTCCTGCAAGACCTTAATCCAGAGCTGAAAGAGAGAAATTCGTTTGCATTTCTCATTTTCAGTAGAAGTGTTCCTGCTCTCCAAGTGGCATAGGAAACATGGTTTATGCTCTTTAGGAAAGAGGTAAGATGCACGATGTATCTGGATTCCTTGAGCAGTGCCAGGAAGCACCTTTCTGGGCACGGAGTCCTGTCTAAGGAGCTGGCCAGCTCCCGTACACACCCTATTTCCAGCAGATCAGCCCTTCAGGCAACTTACTGCTTCCCCGTTGTAATTCAGTTAAGTTTTTTTTTTTTTTCCTTTTTTTTTGAGATGTTTTCTTCTTCTGCCCAATGGCCCTTTTTAAGGCTCTTCATAGCTCCCCCATAAACTAATTTGTTTAAAAAAAGAGAAAGAGAGAGAGAGAGAGAGAAAGAAGAAATAAACCAAAGAAAAAGGAAAGAAAAAACAAAAACAAAAAACATAGACTAACAGCTGATTGGCATCCAGCAAACAGATTTACAATTAATAAAATTGTGACAGTGAACAAACACACAGAGTTTGGATTTTTTTTCCTTGTGGCCCACACACCCCAGTGTCTACTTATTTAAGTGGGGTAGATCTCGCTCTTGGCTTTGGTGGCTGTCCAGAACCGATCCAGAACGTGATGGAAGGAAGGCCATCGGGTGTTGGGCTCCAGGCTGGAACCAAGAGTGTAGACACAGGGAGCTCAGAAATCGGCCTCCCTAACTCAAGATACACATTCCCTCTTAATCATTTTACTTTCCACCAAGGCAGGATTCAAAGAGGGGTTTTGTTGTTTTTAATGATCCCAATTATTCCCTCTGCATGGGGCCCCGGGGTTCCCCTAGCCCCGTGCTGGGAAAGCGTGGTTGTTTCCAGTGTAGAAGTGGGGGTTTCGGCACTTGTGAGACAAAAGGCTTGCCGCCTGGCCACCCGGGCCAAGGCGCAGGGATTGGACGAAATTCACGGCACAGCGGTAACGTTTGGTGATAACTCAGATGTGGCTTTGATGTACGGGTTAACAAATGCGATCTCAGAACGGAAGTGTCTCAGTAAACGCACCAGCCCAGGGAGAGGAAAGGGCAGGCGAGGGAGCCTGAGTCATTCTGTAGGCGGCCCAGGTACTGGAGACAAATTCTGGGAAGGGACAGGGTGACAGTTTGCTTTCACTGTGGAAGGAAGAGAAGGGGCGTCACCGGCTTGGTCACAGGAGAGTGATGGGGACTCTACAACCAAGGGATGTCACTGGGAGATGCTTCTCAGACTGGGGCCCAGAGAGCAGACAGTCAGGCTTTTGTGTCCTCTTGGGTTGGCCAAGGAGGCTGGCTGCCTGCAAGGGATGGGGACCTCACACAAGGCATGGAATCTGTATGCCGGCTTCCCTCTCCCCTCACGCCACAGGTTCTGTTAGAATGGTGTCTTTCTGTGCCAGGTTCCAGTTCTGAACTGGAGACCCCGATATTGTGGACCCTGATGAGCCAGTAACTCTTTCCTCAGACTCTCCTCCACCTTCCACTGTAGAGTCCCATCCCCAAGGAGGGCCTGGCTTCCAGCTCTTCCCTTCCGGCCGCATCACCTGGAAAACACCAGGCAGCCCCATGGACCTCAGCAGTAAAACACAGGGGTGTATCCTCCCAGACAGGATATTTTAGGCCTAAATGCACTAGTAACCCAGGGGAGGGGTTTTGTAAATTAAAAGCACATCTGTTAGATGATATCGTTATTACTACAGGCCTCGGGAACTGGAGACTCATGCTGTACTCTGAAGACAGCCTCGTGGAAACACAATTCTGCTTCTATCTTGGTTCTCGAAGCTTGCCAGTGGATTTCCTAGGGAAGGGAGACAGTCAGGTTTCTTTTAGTGATGATAAGTGGCATCAAAATGACTTGTTACCAAAGTCCAAGTGTAAGTGCAGACACAGGACTCCCCTTCCCTCACCCACAAGCGGTAGCAGGGGGACGGCCATTCAGAAAGTCAGAAATAATCAGTGTGGTTTCTGTCGAGGGGCAGCCCCCCAGCTCCTCTCAGAGGGCTGGCCCTTTACTTGCAGAAACCCAGACTGGAGATGCTGTTGACTTCAGTCTGTTGCTGGCGGCCGGCTGTTGGCTACTTCTGACAATAGCTAGTGAGCTTTCAGGTGGAGGGGCAGAACGGTCATCTTCAGCTCTCAGACAACCCACAGCGAATGCTTCCCACCCAGCAGGGAAGTATGGGGACATGGCCTGAAGGTCACTATGCATCAGTGGTTTGGTATATCCTGGGCCAGGATGCCGTTGGGAAGAAGGCAGACATGCCCAGGTCATCAGGGAACAACCAGGGTCAGCGAGATCAGGGATCTTCCAGGAGACATGCAAATGGGGGCCTGTGATGCACATTTATTCACTCAACGGCTCCCGAGAGCCTGGGATGGGCTGCGTGAAATACTAAGGTTACAGCAATGAAAAAGATCCAAATGTTCTCTGTATCCTAAGAGCATATCCACTACTATGTATTCAGATATTAATCATATAATGTCATGAGCCATTCTGTAATTTTGGTAAATTATACGATAAACGCCAATGAAAGTTCACCATGGTCCTTTGCCGAGTCCTGATCTACAGCTTTCAGGGAGCTTTCATGCTGGTAGGTGCTTCTTCCCGGCTGAGCAGTCAAATCTCGCCCAGATGTAGTCAGGGTAGGCTGATTTCTAATCATCAATAACCCCAAAGCTCAGCATCTTCCAACAATATAAATGTTTGCTTCCCACTTTTGTTACAGTTGAGTATTGGCAGGTAGAGCGGAGAAGACTGCTCAGTGCCAGCTTCCAGATCCAGAACATTCTACCCTGTGGCTCTGGGCACTCCACCAGTCGCATGGAGAAGGCAAAACATGGAGACGCTGGGTAGACGTAGGTGCTACTCCCCACCAGCACTCTACCCGTTCCACCGGCCCATCGGGTGACGTGTCTCCACTGAGAAGTAACAGGGATTGGAAAATGGGGCTAGTGGTGTGCCTAAGAGGGTGAAGGAACATGGCCACTGACCACCCTGTGCCCTTGGCACCTCTCTTTTCAATAGTGTGTGTTGCTAGGATGGCATGGTTGACAACAGTGCCATTTATTGTTGGTTTGTCAACCCAGAAACACTCGTACCTGTGGCTAACAGTCAACCGTACTCTACTTTGTCTCCTTTGCAAAATTAGCTGGTCATTATTTTCTAAGGAGTAGCCTTGCCTTATAGTTTACTGGAGTTATACGTTAGCATTATTTTTTATTTTAATTTTTTGGTCAAAGGCTAAAGTATGCTCAGAGGAAAAAAAGTAAGATTTTCTAAACAAGAAGATCATGAGCCATGGGGCTGAGACGCCTGCCTGGAGGGTTATTTTGAGACTCAATGAAATGAGTAAGATAGAGTGCACTGTAGGTGCTCAGTAAACATTACGTACATTTTTGATGATTTAGTAGGAACTTTCACAGACAGGTGCTTAAGGAAAACACATTAGCAAGCCGACCTGGCCGGAACTGAAAATCGTCCACATTATTCTATTTCATGAGTGGCAGGAGCTAAAAGAGATGTTCTGAGTTGCAGAACATGGATACAAGCCTGACAATTGACAATTGCCCAGCACATGTTTTCCTGACTCTGCTGCAGGATGGCTGGGGCCTTGTGTGCCGAGATGAGAAGACACCATGCAGCCCACTCTGGGGTCCTAGTTTGGGGAGGGCAGAAGCTTCCGAGGGGCTTTCCCTGAGGCTGCCGAAGTGGCCCGTGACAACCGCGATGCCCAGGCAGCTCTCCCCACATGCCATCCGGCTATCTCTGCGGGATGTTAATTTTTTCATTCACTCGCTCAGTTATCGGTGGAGACATCATTCTGAGCACAGTAGTGCCTCTGGAAATTTCTGGTTGGTTTTTGAATTTTAAGTCTCTTCCTCTGTGGACAAAAGCAGGCTTAGAGATACCAATAATGAGACCTCACAGGGCTGGTGCGAGGTCAAACGAGACACGGTGGGTAGAAGTCCTTCCGTAAACAGCAGAGCAGGCTACGTAAGCTGTAACTTTCAGTGTTGTAGAACAAGTCATTCTGAGACATACTTTTCATTAACGTCACCTTCAGTCAAAACAAACCAATAAATACAAAATGTTTTATCACAGTCAAATGGGCGGTGGTGGGAGCGGCAAACATTCGTGCTGTTAAGATGTTAAGGCACTCGCCAGTCTTTTTCCAGTCCTTTCTAGAACTTTCTAATTTTTAGATGTTTTTGCCCACTTTGGAGCTTAAAAAATTGATGTCCCTATTGATCCTGAACACGCATACTGCCTGATGGATGACTTTAATTATTAATGAACTGTTTGTGTCCGCTGATTAGACCCCGAACTGTTTATTTTTAAACTCTGCAATTGTTTTATTTAGAAAATCAGGGGGAGGGAGTATTTGGAAATGAAGTGCTGAGGTTCGATGCTGATAAGGCTATATCTCAGAAAGACAGAAGAAAGGAAAAAGAGAGAACCATGAAGATAGTTAAGAACAAAGCTTACTGAATTCCAAACACCTAAGGCAAGTCTGTCTTTAATTTTTGAACCATCCAATTAATGTTTTTCTACTCTCCACCTGGAGCTTTTTACAAGCAGACCGGGATTCTGTACCTAAGCAGACGGTAATCCAATGTGCACTTTGCGGAGTGCAATGCATTATTTCGAGAGTAAATGGGAGGGTGGCGCATACATCAGAATGCCAAGTTCCTTCTCCGTGCGAGAGGGAAAGAAAGTTTTTCCTTCCTCATTTGCCCTTACATTTTTGATTAAGTGATACTTGCTTCAGTTCAAGATATCTTGTGGACAACGAAGGCAGAGGCCAATTATTCCACAGTCTTCTTAGGACCAATACATTCTGCTAATCCCAGCCCTTATTAGGCAACCCCTTAGAAAGCTGATGCCCCGTCTCCTGAGCACTATCCCCCAGCCAGACGACCATCTCCTAAGGCCGGAAGCAGATATCCTGCACCAGCAGCCCTTGACCTCTCCTTGGGAGGAGAGCCACTGCTGACCTTGAGGGAGAAGACCTGCTACAGAGAGTTAGACTAGCTCACAAGCTGCAAATGCCTCATGGGTGCATTCTTGGTGTGTATTTCCTTGGATATATTTGTGTTTTCCTAACCCTCATTAACAGCAGTGCTCCTGGGCTCAGAAAGAGAAAAGAGTGAGACTGGTTCTCAGAGGTCAGTCTTCATCAGAGTGCCTCCCTTGCAGCTCTAAAATAGGAAGAAAGAAAGAAAGAACGAGCGAACGAAAGAAAGAAAGGGAGGGTGGGTGGGAGGGAGGGAGGGAAGGGAGAAAGAAAGAAGGAAAGGAAGGAAAAAAGGAAGGAAGGAAGAAGGAAAGGAAGAGAAGAAGGAAGGAAGGAAGGAAAAGGGAAAAAGAAAGGAGAAAAAGAAAGAAAGAGAAGCAGGAACGCTTAACTCCCTATACTGAGCCACTCACCTATCCTCCCACACCCCCTCCCACAGAAAGATCTGGGGCTTGGATTCTGAGAGTGGCAGGCCCTGGAGCCCATCCCACCCCTGCCCGAGTGACAGCAGCGCTCTTCGGGGCAAGCTGGCAGATCTGGGCAGGGGGTGGGGAGAAGAAGCTGCCAGCCTTCTTTGCAATTCAGATGGTAATGTTCTCCTGGGCTTGTTTACCATCTGCTGGGCACTCAGACATTTCTCTATTTGGTCATTAATTAATGTCCTAACTACCAAGCCACACCAAACGTGCAGAACTGGAATTTCAGAGACACTTGTTTACTAAGTCAGTGCAACCACATTTCTCTCAAAAAGCTGAGACTTTTTCCTATTTCAGAATGGCCTTCTGCTGCCCATTTGATTTTGTTAAGACACATTTTTATGTCATAAACTCACTTCGTTTCATTGCTCAGAGGTTAGTCGAAGGAGTAACATCTGAATGTTTACTTTCAGTGTTTTCCTTAAAAAGTAGCTTCGGTTCTGAGGACCTCAAAGGTCTCTTTTATTCCTTTAACAACCTGCTGATGATACTTGAGGCTTAAGGTGTGAAGACGAATGACCTTAGATTTTCTCCTGCCTTTCCAGGTCAGAGACTGAGTCGCCACCTTGGTCACGTCCCCTGAAAAGTTGGTCGGTCAAGACTTGCAGGTGCTGTGTTTGAACTCACCATGTGACGAGTCTCAAGGCATCTCTATATTTGAGTTTCTCTCTCTCTGAGACAGAATTGGGGAGAAGTGGCCTCTGAGGACCCTTCCCACCAAAGATCGTCAAGATTCTCAATGAGAGAGAATCTTGCTGCGGAGGGGTGGGGAGCGTTAGCAGGAAAAGGGATGAAATGAGGGTATGAGGGTGGAGCCCTCATGGACAGGATTAGTGGCTTTTTCAGAGTCAGGAGAGAGTTTGCTTCCTCTCTCGTTCTCTCTGCCATGTGAGGACACAGCAGGAAGACAGTGGTCTGCAACCCAGGAAAAGGCTCTCGCCAGAGACCGACCATGCTGTACCTTGATCGTGGACTTCCAGCTTCCAGAACTGTAAGAAGTTCCAATGGCCACCCAGGCTGTCGTACTTTGTTATGGGAGCCTGAACGGACGAAGGGACTGAGACGGCATGAAATCAAACATGCCCGGGAGGCTGGGCCTTGTGCTGGCCAGAGAAGGGCTAGGAGGCTGGTCTCTGTAGACGCCAGCAAGACCAATCAGCTCTCCTGGTGGAACTGACAGCCCGCCAATGAGCAGAGTCCAATCATCAGCCCATCATGTGACTGTGGAATGAGCCGGTAGCTTCCCGGTCCATCTGGGTGCTATCCCAGGAAACCACTGAGTGGAGTCTCTTGGCCAATGGGACCAGAAGCATCCAGGCATCCTTGCTTCATTAAGCTGAAAACCACCAGGCTCTTGTGAGGGCATCTGTGTAGGGCGCCGGCCCAAAATGAAGCCACCACTTCACAGAGTGTTTGCTGTAATTCAGGAGGTAATGTCTTCCTGCCTCTATTTCTTTGATTTGGAAAAGTCAGGCAATCCAATTAATTGTGTTATTGTGGACTCAGTGTTTTTATATTCCACAGGCTTTCTTATCCTAGTGGACAGCCCTCAAATCAGGAAGAACAGCCAGCTAGGAGTTTGGGTGAGAAAGTATGGAGTGAATTTCGGGTCTCCGACATCCTGGGACTGAATGACCTGATGTCCTATTGTCCTATTGTTGTGGCAGTGGTGCTGGGTCCTCCTGGTCCCCCAAGTTTTGTGCTTTCAGAAGTGCTTCCAGGGAGGGCCTAGATGGCCACTGTCCTTGTTGTCATGGTGAACATGGGCAGTGATGCCGTGGGTCCTCACTAGGTGGGAGGAAGGTGGGGGGCAGAAGGAGTTCCGAAGCAGAGACCCAGTTGTGACCGGGTCCTCTTCCAATGGGAAGCTGGGTTTCTGAGGGGCCTCCTCATACGGCAGCTGCAGGACGTGAGGCTAAGTGGCCTGACAGGTGGAGAGGAAGGCAGGTGGACCCAGCTTCTGGGGCAGCCATGAAGCCTGACACCTGGAAGGTTCAATCCCAGGAAGGGATGGCAGGATGCTGTTGAGGCCAGGGCTGGGCCGGGCCCAGGCAAGACAGGGCTTGACTTGAGCAGGCAGGAAGGCCCCAGATAAAATGTCAGTTTCCTTTTCCATCCTTCCTCTTACACCTTTTCATCATTTCATGCTCCATTCTGTCAATCTATCACCTTAAAACATGGGCCCAGTCATTCCTTCGGGAGGACATCCCCGGGGGAGCCCAGCTGCACCCTGTGACCCCTGCCCCCCGCCACAGCTACTGTGGGGCAAGCCCTGCACTCTTTCTGGAGGGCTCAGCGAGGGAAGAACAGCCCAGACCCCCACCGTGGCAGCCTTGCACGCAGCCTGGGGAATGCTTCAGGATTCTCCCAACCTGTTGAGACGGCAGACGGGAGTGACGTGCTGAGGTTCGCGACAACAAGCCCCTAAACCGTTCTGAGCAGGAACACCTGTATTCACCCTTTTGGGAAATTCTGTGCTCTAGGCAGCACTTCCTTCAGAATGTCGCCCTCTGTGCGCGCCCCGTACCCCCCAACTGCCTCCAAGCTAGCAGGCAGGCAGGAGCATGAACTCCTCTAATGTCACCGGCTGCGCTAATTAAACCTGACACACAAGGGCAAACAAACACCCCAACCCCCACGCCCAGGAAACGCTAAAAAGAAAACAAACCCCCAAATACGTCCTCCTGGACAGCCTTTGACCTCCGTGTAGGCAAACCCTGGGGAGAAGCCCCTATCATTAATGGCTTCAATCTATCCAAACACCCTCTTGATTGATAAACATGCCAGGTTTACATTATGATTACTGCATACAATTTTCTGTCACTGTTAATTTATTGGAAAGTCTTAACCTGGTAGGGTATGACACCGGTGGTGTTTTATAATGAGAACTGCGGAAATAAATCTCCCCCACCAAATAGTACAAAGAAAGCACTACCCAGCCGTTCAGTACACAGGGGCGGGAACCCAGACAGGCTCAAGGAGCAAGCCGGCCGACAGAAACACCCCGTGGGGTGAACATCCCGGATCCGAGCCCCTTCAAAGCTCTGGGAGTCATCCGGACTCCTGCAGGTTTCTCATCCCAAGCTGTCCAAGGGCTTTGGAGGCCAGACTGCGGACCTCTCTCTTCGTTTGGGCAAAGCCCAGCCAAACCAAACCCCGAAGGCGCGGCGAGGTGCCATCTCGGGTCTGCGTCTGGCGTGGCCAGCACCTGAACTTGGAGCCCAGCCGCCTGAAGACAGGCCAGGAGGTCATCCGGCTTCTCCCAGACAGGCGGAGGCGCGCCGGCCGGTCCGGAGGAGGATGCTTGGCTGCGCGGCTGCGGGCGCGCTCCACGCCGGGAGGGGACACGGAGGTGGCTGGGTGCCGCTTCCCGTGCAGGTGCGGGCCCGCCCGGTCCGGCGCGACACCGCCTCCAGGAGGCCCCTCTTCGGTAGTTGGGGGACATCCAGACAATATTGAAAGCTTCCCAAATGAACTTTGCATAGAGACATTTTCATTCGCTGCCTCCCTCCTCATGCATATTAACGAAGGGTGCGCGCGGCCTCATTTAATTCACTGATTTTACATTCGGATCACTTTCTCTTTTACAGCTATTTTTTACCGGGCTTCATTAATCTTTGTTGAATACAATGGCATACATCTTTAATGCGGCCGCTGTCAAGACGTATTTCAGCAAGGGCTGCGAACTGAATGACAGGGAGCAATATTAATAAATTTAACATAGACTGTATCAATTTTTAACAGAACGAATGTGGAAAGCTAAATGTATTATTTTTCGTTTAAATCATAGGGTTTATCACCGGTTAAGTAGCAGCGACTTCGAAGAAACTTGTGACGCGCCATACAAATAGATTTACATCTCATTAATAAGTAAATTAGGCAAATGCCTTTCAAGTTCAGACAAGTACATAAGTGTAATCTCCATATTAAAGGAGTCGTCTTTGATAAACCACCGAGGAATTGTGGCGGCCAAGGACGTGCCATGTTGCCAGGCCTGCCGCCTGGGCTGCAGACCCACCTTTAATTACGCTCCTTCATTGCTAAAGAGATAAGTGTCTCTCCAGTTAAGGATCTATAAACGAACAGCATGCCGGCACCTCCCAAATCATTCTCCGGGAGCCATGAGAAGGTGGGGACAGTCATGAACGGGAAACGAATTATCACCTGTTCTTTCTCCTTCCCGGCCCTGGAATAACGGGGATGTACTGACAGCGACTCACCTTACCTCTCTACACGACGGGATCCGTTCAGGAGGCTCTTTTGTTGAAGGAAGTCAAGGGGAGGGCGCCTAGGAAGAGGAGGAAAACAACAACAGCAACAACAGCAAAACACAAACAACTCTGATTTTTTTTTAAATTTCTCTTCATAAATCCCCACAGAGATAATTTGCTGTAAAATGTAAACCCAGTGAGAACTTGCCTGTCTGTGTTAAATAAAAAGTTACGGTTGGCAGGAGGCATGTTTTTGCAGTAGCTTTAGCGATTATGGGAAATTACATGCAAAGCCAGAGTTCTGATCCTAAGTTAATTTATAATTGGAAAAAACTTATTAATTAGCTATGTCGCTCTAATTAAGAATTAGAAGAGTGTGCGCTAGGACATCAGTCAGTAGCCAACTGACAGGAGTTTCTGAAAGCCCCGAAGAGACAGCTCAGCTTTGCCCACCGTCGCCTGCCTCTTCCGGGAGCTTGGCACGCACAGATGCGTGCCTGTCCTGCGTCGCCGAGCTCCAGGAAAGGGCCAGAGCGTCCTGAACGCTGGCCACCCGGTGGCTGAGGGTCTGGCCAGGCACAGCGCCCTGTCCAGCTTCCACGTGACACCAGAAACTTCTAGACACACACGCGCACACACAGGCACACACACCTCTGAGCCTGTCCCATCATATATATTTTTTTTTACACTGCTTCTATTTTTGTTTCCAAACTGGCTTTTCTTCCTCTGCATTTTCTTTTAAAACACCTTTTTTTTTTTTAAATTGTTTTCTCTCTACCCAACTATAGATACAAGAAAAGGATTAAATATTTAAGCACTTGTAAAGGTCAGACATTTTCTAAAAATACGTTTAATTAAAACCAAAATTTTAGAATCTTTAATCCCGGGGCCTCCCCGTGTTAGCTGCTGCTTCCTCCCGTGGATTTTGTATCTTCAATTGCAAACCTGGGACTGTAAAATGACTTTTTGTTCGGATTGGTTATTAAGACAGAAAATGAAACAAGAGCACAAACAATGGGATGAAAGCTACTGTCTAAGTTAATTGTTCTCAAAAAAAAAAAAGATTAATTTTTTTTAACCCAACCTAAACCTTTCCCCATCTGTAAGGGTCATTTTCCATGCACAGGTTTGCTTTCAATTAGGGCAGAACAAAAGCTCAAGTGGGCATTGGAGAGAATTCCGTTTTCTTATTTGAATACCAAAAATGATGTCCCCCGGATAATGATGCTTAAAAAAAAAAAAAAAAAAAAAAAAATCTCTGCATTAGCACATTTCTACCATTCTATTCCATTTGCTGGCAAAATACAAAGATTCCTGATACACTTATCTTATGAGGTT
The DNA here is from genome assembly GCF_002288905.1 of Enhydra lutris kenyoni. NCBI lineage: Eukaryota > Metazoa > Chordata > Mammalia > Carnivora > Mustelidae > Enhydra > Enhydra lutris. The sequence goes on from NW_019154096.1 coordinate 77,195,088, forward strand.
AATGATCTTTTGTTGTCTGCTCTAAGCCTATTATTCATTTTAAATTAGAGGCAAAGTGGTGTGTTTAAAAGTAATTCAAATGGGAAGTAGTCTTTCTTTAAAATAAGGGGCTTTAATCCCTTTTCACAATCATTAGCCTGTACTTAGTTAAAAGAACTAGGTTGTGTGGGATAAGGAACAGCTTGCTAGCTGTTTTGGGTGTTGCCTCTAATGAAACTCTAGGGGCAAAGTCGAGGGAGCCTCTGCTTCCAGAAGCCCTCCTAGCACTTCGTGAACTCCTTGGGTTTTCAGCAGAACTGGGGAGTTGCCCGGGAGGCCGCGTGTTCAGGAAGATTCACGATTTTGTAGAGTTTGCCACCAGTCTCCGTCAAGATCACCCAATTTTAGAATGAAGTTAAGCCTGAAGATCGTGGAGTTTCTCTGCCGAAGATTCAAATCTCTGAGACGTGTGTCTTTTCTAATCTACGCCCAGGCGCAGAGGGGTCGAGAAAGCGCACCGAAGCAGGTGCTCACCTGTGGGAGCCCGCGGGATGGGAAGCCGCAGGCTCTCCGGGAACTCGGCACACGGTCTGCGGTCAGGAGGCCAACTGCCAGAGGCCGGCCTCTCCTGCAGCTCAACCCTGCCCATCGGCCCCGGCCTGTCCTCCGATCCTGGGCGCCCTTCCCGGTCTGGGTCTGCTAGGGGAACTCACCTCGCTGTACAGTGTGGCTCAGCGTGCCAGCCCGCAGGGCGTGGGCTCGGACACCTGCCAGTCACACCGCGCCGGGCACCAGCAACACCGCGAGAGGCCGGTGCTCCGGTGCGCCAGGGAGGCCTGGCCTTCTGCATCCTCCGGCTCTAGCATGAGGCACGACGCACAGTAGGTGTTTTATGGATCCGTGAATGAATGAAGGGCCAGCAGACGGGATGGAACGGCGGACACAGAATTTGAACTAGTCTCTATACCTACCCCGCCCCTCAGAATCCCCTGCTTCCTCCCCGTTCAGCCTTCTCTGGAGGAGGGAGAGGCTCCTGCTTCCCTTCACCGCTCAGCCGCGTGGGCAGAGCCTCCCGGGTGCTTCCGCGGAGCTCGGCTTCCTTTGCGTGGGGGGCCTTTGAGCTCAGACGGCTCTGAGGGAGGAGCTGACTCTTCTGGGTGGTCGTGACCTCATCTGCAAGAAGAGGGAGCTTGCGGGGGCCCTTCGCCACCCACAGCCACCCACCAGAGCCCCTCCGTTTGCTGTCACGACTGTTTCCTTACATTGGGTAGGGGGTGCTAACCCAATGCAGTAAGTTCAGAAAAGCGAATAAATAAGTAAATAAATAATAAATAAAACAAAATGTAACTCTTAGGAGAGGGAGAGCATAGTTTTCATTATTGGCCAAAAAAAGACAGTTTATTTAGAAAATTTAAGAATTTAAAAGAAGTACTATAAATATTAATAGTAGATAACATATAAATTAGATAATTATATATATAAATTATAAATATATAAATTAGTACATAAATTAGATAGTACATACATTGGATAATATTACACTATATATTAGAAATAAGATTTCAGCAACAAACATAATTTTAAGTAAATAAAATCAGTTGCCTTCTTATATGCTGGTGATAATCACTGTGATTATAATGGGTGATTATAGAATGGGTCTAAGATTCCACTGACAACAGGAAACCCACTCTATAAACTACTTAGGAATAGTTCCCAAGAAATGCACGGGGAAAGTATATGAGGAAAACTATAAAAATCTAATAAGAGACATAAAATAAGATTTGAATCAATGGAGATGCAAATCATGTTTCCAGAAAGTCTCAATATAGTAAAGACGGCAATTCTCTTCAGATTATATTTTATGCTAAACATCATCCCTGCAAAATTCCAATGGGACTTTTTTGTGGGGTAGATTTTAGACATGGATAAAATGAGTTCTAAGTTTAATGTAAAAGATAAACATGCAATGGAGTCAGAATGTTTCTGAAAAACCCACATGAACAGTGAGGAAATGCCGACTGTACCATATAGCAGACAAAATGTGGAATTACCACAGCACAGAAACGGTGCGGATACAAAGAGATCAGAGAAGCAGAAGAAAGAATAAAAAAATTACCCAAGCATGCATGGCACTTCAGTGTGTGCTTGAAGGTGACATTTTAAATCTAGATGAAAAATAAATTGTTTCACAGATACTGATGGGGCCGCTAAGTAGGCATTTGCAAAGTGGGGATAGGGTGCCCTACACTGAGGTCCAGATGTGAGAGGGTCCCTTTTATAGAACCATCATTTTATTATTTTGAAAGTTTTCTCACACTTGGACTATGACTGTTGATTCCAAAGATGGGGCTTGCATATTTGCATCTGAGAATTTTCAAGCAGATGGCAGTAAAGAGTCTTGGTTGAAACACAAGCTATTGTATTATGACAATTTTCCAGGATATGAAAGTCAAGCGCCTAGCTCCGACCTGGTAGGTACTTATCATTCTGCTGAAGACAGAGGGAGTAAGATCGGGCTCAGTGACTGAACGTGACTCAAGCCTCTGTACACAACCACAGGTTTCTTCAAAGAGTAAATAAAATGAATAGATAAAATAAAACAGTAAACGAACAGCGACAACAAACCTATTATCCTCAGGGTCCTGGCTAAGAATTTGAACATTTCATGCTGTAGTTTATATCCTTTGCTGGTAATTTAATTTATCAGAGTAATATTGCTGAGTTTCCAACTCAAACTACAAGTATTTCAGTATGTCATGAATCGCTATATAATTACTAATATTTATTTTCTATTAATAATTTATTCTGTAAAAAATTAATTTGTGCTGATGATTACTATTAAGAAAAATAGTATGTTAACTTATTTTTTTCCTTTTTATTATTTGCACGAGGGCACTCTATTGACTAGAACACCCTATTTCTCATAAGATACCGCAATATTAAGTCCAGACATATTACAGCTTTAACATAAAAAACAGAGCCTCTACAGGAAGTAGAGGATATAAATATATGACTCTGAGAAGGGAGGGTCTTCTAACTTTAATTCAAAGGGTAAAATAATTTTTAAAAAGTTGGACAGATGTAGGGAGGTAAGATAATATATTTTTAAATCACTTTTTAAAACTTTATAATATTTAAGTATACAAGCAAAAAAAGAAGTTAAAAAAAAAAACACAAAAAACAGAAGCAAAAATCTATAATGAAAATGCAGACCCGGGACAGGCTAGGGAATGCATGTCCTAGAGAGCCCCGAGCAGTAGCCACAGCCTCACGGCCTGAAAGCTTCCTGCAGATCAGTTCAAACAGCTTAACACTTGGGTACAAAACAGTCAACGAAATGGGGATGGAATTAAGCGAATGGGAAGACGATGACAGTCACATGTCATCAGGAAATGAAAATTAACCTGAGATATCATTGTGGTTATTAGGATGAAAGAAATAGTTAAACTATGCAAAACTGGGAAAAAGCAAGCTAAATCCAAACAAAACCCATGTAGTATTGGATATGGGAGGAAATGGGTCTTGTCGACCGCCAGGAAGAAAGAAACTTGTACAGATCCTGTCAAGAAATGGGAACTTGGAGACTGATGACAAGCAGGGACTTGGTCTCCCCAGGAAAGTTTCAGGTCTGCTTGGCTGAGCCTGTTTCAAATGCAGGTCCCTGGAACCCACCTCAGTGTACTGACCCTGGCTCCATGGGGACGGGGGGCCATCTCTCATCTTTTGAAAATTCCCAGGTGGTACAAGTCCAGGGGTGAGAAGGAGCTGCTGTCGGATCCACACGATGACAGTCTTACCACGAACAGCACACCATGAGGAGTCCAATGTGCAGGAGGGATTAGAGCAGACCCAGGCCCTTGGGCTCCCCTAGAACCCACATCACCTTGAACCCCTACACATCGGAGCTCATGTTTTGTAGCCATTCAAAGCCATACACACCTGGAAACCAGCCAAGGTCCAGTTGGCATAGACCACTTGGAAAGGCTGAGAAACTCAAAAACAGCTATACAGATATGTGTGATTTCCTTTCTGCATCTTTTTATTATTTCACGGGTGGTGGTGATAACTTTATTATTATTTATTTATTTTATAGAGGAAGAGGGAGCAAACAGGGAAGGGCAGAAGGAGAGAGAGAGACAGAAAATCTCAAGTAGGATTCACGTTCACTTGGAGCCTGTCTTGGGGCTCAATCCCATGACCCTAAGATCTTGACCTCAGCAGAAATCATGAGTCTGATGCTCGATCATCTATGTGCCTTGATAACTTTTTTTTTTAATTTTGGAAGAAAAATTTAAGTAACAATGTATAAATTAACTACGATGGACATTGCAGACTGTAATAACACAGAAAATGCTATGGAGGTGATTATGCTGAGTAAAATAAGCAGAGAGAGTCAATTATCATATAGTTTCACTTACTTGTGGAGCATAAGGAATAACACGGAGGACATGGGGAGATGGAGATGAGAAGGGAGTTGGGAGAAATTGGAGGGGGAGACAAACCATTAGAGACTGTGGACTCAGAAACAAACTGAGGGTTTTGGAGGGAGGGGGTGAGGGGATGGGTGAGACTGGTGGTGGGTATTAAGGAGGGCATGGATTGCATGGAGCACTGGGTATGGTGCATAAACAATGAGTCTTGGAACACTGAAAAAATAAAATTAAAAAATCAAAGAAAATAGAAAATGCTTGCTGTCTACGTAATGAGAAAAGCTGAATTAAAATGTGTTTCTGTAGCTTGAGTGTGGCCGCTTAAACAAGGCTGTATGATTTAGGGCATGTACAGCCCAGACAGATAGCATATCAAGTACATCAAGGATTGGACCAAAAGCATGTAGACAGCATATGAAGTACATGAGATGTGTTTATTGAACTGGAGAATGGGTGGATAAATAACTGATAAGTGTCCAGGAAAGACTGTAGGGAAGTATGGAAAACAATTTTGAGAAGGAAGCAACAGATGAGTTGCTTTTGAAAATTTCAAAATTTTCACAACTCTTCTCTATTTTCCAAATTTACTTTAACAAGTCCGTATTAATTTTTTTTTAATTATTAAATAGAATCTGATTGTAAATCAGGCTTCCAGCTTTAGGTCCTGTAGGGACCTACAGGAGGTCCCTGAGTTGTAGGGTATACCAGAAGAGAAGACCAGATCCAGGACACAAAGCATTCTGCAAAACTGTGATCCGGATTCTTCCAAAGACACTGTCATGGGGGGGAAAGAGAGGAGGGAGGGGACTTGTAGATGAAAAGGGAGTAAAGCGACAGCCCCAACCAGAACCTAATGTGGGTCCAAATTGGGTCCTAGTATAGGATATGTAGGAGATATATATCTTGAATATATTCTTGGGATAATTGGAAAAATCAGGCTTCAGTCTGGATATCGGTAGTATTATAAATGTATTTGTACATTTTTAAGTGTAACACTGGCTGTATAGTAGAACATACTTCTTCGTAGGAGATATAGGTAGGTGTCTACAATTTAAATAACATGAGGCTTCCAGCCTCCAAACAGTTGAAAAATCTCAAATACAGAAAAAAAAAAAATGTGTGTTTGAAGACATACAGAGGGAGTCAACAAATATGGCAAAATGGTAGCAGTTGTTAGAACTGAACTATAGACTCTAAGTGTTTATTACATGACTTTTTTTTTCAGCATTTCTGTATGCTTTTAAGTTTTCATAATAAAACTTGGGAGAAGATTTTAAAATACATGGAGGTACATATAAATGTGTGCATGTGTACACACAAACCTACGCACAGCTGTACAGACACAGATAGTCTCCTCTGCTCTCTAGGTGGTGGGAAGAAGGATGCGCCCAGAATCTGTGATGGAGTCACACCAGGTAGCAGAGGGCTAAGGTCCTGCAGTCCATCCCATTTCCATGGTACCTGCCTCCTGGTCTCCTATGGGCTGAGAGTCCCATCTGCTCTCCAGAAGTTGCCTCCCCATTCAGAGCAGAGTTCACTTCTCAGATTTGTCCTGGCAAGGAGGAAGCAGGAGAGGCTGGGCCTTGATCCCTACTCTGGGACAATCTTCAGAAACTAGGAAGGCATCCACAGACTCCCTGGCATTTATGACAGCACTTTCAGGAAGGGTCTTATGGTGGCTTTCCATTCCTCTCCATACCCTGCAGGGGAAACTC
>NW_019154096.1:77201221-77207849 GCF_002288905.1 Enhydra lutris kenyoni
TGTGTGTGTGTGTGTGTGTGTGTGTGTGTGTGTGTGTGTGTGTGTGTGTTGGGGTGGGGATCTTGGGAGAAAGGCAGGGTAACCACTCAAAGGAGAAACTGGTGGACTGGAACTCCGTAAGACCCAAGGGAATCCCTAGGGAAGATAGTACATGGAAATGTGGTCATCTCAGGCAGGGTTTGGGGGGGGCGCTGACAGCAGAGAGAGATGCCCCAGGTGTAGAGTGTACAGGAGGTCCCTGAGTTGTAGGGTATATATGCTACACAGCAATGCCCAATCATCAGAGAATAATCAGTATAATTTAATTATAGGATATAATTACATACAGTCTTTTTTAAAGATGTAATTCACAGATCATAAAGTTCACCTGTTAACAGTGTGCGATTCAATGTTTTCTGAGGTTTATGCAACCATCACCAACATCTAATTCCAGAATGTTGCCATCACTCCCCCTGAAAAACTGTACCTATTACCAGCCACTCCCCATTTTCTCCTCCACCCAGCAATCACTAATCTTTCTCTCTGCTTGGATTTGCCTATTCTGGACATTTGAAACGAATGGAATCACACAGTATGTGGTCTTTTGGGTCTTTCTTACTGGGTGTGAACAGTCAGGGTTCAAGCATGTTGTTGCGTGTATTAGTACTTTGTTCCTTTGTCTGGATGAACAGATCACCTGTTGCTTATCCATTTGGCAGTTGATTGAAATTTGTGTCATTTCTAGTTTTTGTCTGTTAAACATCCTGTTGCTATGACCATTTGTGTAAATTGTGAGTTTGGATATATGTTTTTAATTCTCTTAGTGACATACTTCAGAGTGGTACTTCTTAGTCATTTGAGGACTTCTAGACTTTTCCAAAGTAGCTGCACCATTGACAATCCCACCATCAATCAGTTTTTGTATATTCTCAAAAACACTTGTTATTTTCTCTCTTATAGCTATTCTAGTGGGTGTGAAGTAGTTTTGATTTGCAAGTTCCTAACTAATATACATATATATATACACATATACATACATATGTGTATATATATATGTATATACATATATATATTCTGTTGAAATCCTCTGCATATTTTTAGATTGGGCTATTTGCATTTTTGGTTCTGTGAAATTCTTTGTATATTCTGGATACTACCCACTTATGATTTGATTTTTTTTCACATTCTGTGCATTGTCTTTCCAATTGCTCAGTAGTTTTCTTTGCAGCATAAAAGTTGTTCATTTTGATGAACTCAAATTTATGTGGGGTTTTCCTGTGATTTCTTTTACTTAAGGTATCACATCTAAAAAACCATTGCCTAATCAGAGGAAATGGACCTATGTTTCCATCTAAAAATTTTATAGCCTTAGCTCTTACATTTAAACCTTTGATCCATTTGAGTTAATTTTTGTATATGGTGTGAGGTAGGGGGTCAAACTTCTTTCTTTGCATGTAGAAATCCATTTGGAGCACCATTTGCTGAAATATCTTGGCATTCTTGTTGAAAATCAATCAACAATAAATATTTGGTTTTATTGCTGGACACTTAATTCTATTCCACTAGTCCATATGTCTATTCTTTTTTTTTTTTTTAATTTTATTTATTTGACACACACACACAGAGCAGGGGGTAGGGTAGAGGGAGAAACAGACTCCTTACCAAGCAGTGATGCCAACACAGGGCTCAATCCCAGGATCCTGGGATCATAACCTGAGCCAAACGCAGACATTTGACAGACTGAGCCATCCAGGCATCCCAATATGTCCATTCTTAAATCTGTACCACATTGTCTTGATTAGCAGAGCTATATATTAAATATTTAAACTGGCAAGTGAGAGTCTTCCAACTTAGTTACTTTTTTTCAAGATTGTTTTGACTATTCATGGTCCCCTGCATTTCCTTATGAATTTAGGATCATCTTGTCAATTTCTGCAAAGACATTCTGCTGGGATTTTAATAAGGATTGTATTGATTCTATAGATCAATTTGGGGAACATTGCCATTTTAACAATAATAAGTCTTCCAATTGGTCAACATGGAATTCTTTCCCTTTATTTGGACCTCCTTTAATGTATATCAATGATTTTTTTTTTTTTTTGGTAGTTTCAAGTTTTCCATTTCTTTTGTTATATTTATACCTAAATGTTTTATTTATTTTTGATGTTATTATAAGTGGAATTGCTTTCTTAATTTTCTTTTCATGTTGTTTACCACCAATGTACAGATACAACTGAAATTTTTCTATTAATCTTACACTCCGCAACTTGGCTGAACTCATTTATCACCTTATTACTTTTCTATGGATTCATTACGACTTTCTGTAAACATACTTGTGTCATCTGAAAATGGAGAAAAGTTTACATCTTCTTTTCCAATCTGGATGTCTTGTATTTCTTTTTCTTGCCTAATTGCCCTCGCTAGAACCACCAGCAAAACCAACAAACAGCTGGGAGAGTGGACAGCTTTGTTTTGTTCTTGACATTAGGGAGAAATTTTCAGTTTTTCCCTATTAGGCATGATGTCAGCCATAGTCATGTCCTAGGTGGTCTTTATCATGCTGATGATATTCCCATCTTGTCCTAATTTGCTGAGTATGTTTGTTTGTTTGTTTGTTTGTTTTTTAGCGAAAGGTTGTATGCAGACTGTTGAGAAACACATGTTGGTAGAAATTTTTATTCCAGGAACAGGTGTCTAATACAATGTTGAGTACATAAATTAAAAAAAAATTTTAAATGTTATCTAATAAACATCAATAATAAATGGAGAAAAGCATGCAAAGGAATACAATGGGTTTAACAGCGTGCTTTCTAGATGGTAAGATTATGGGCGCTTATTTTCTTCTTGATAATTTCCCATATTTCCAATAAGTTAATATTTATTTTTATTATCAGGAAGGAGGGATCACTGAAAGATAAATATAATCACTCTGAGAGAGAGAGAGAGAGAGAGAGAGACAGATAGAACACAGGCACGAGAGCACCAGTGATGAAAACAGAGTCCAGCATGGGAGTTCAGGGCAGCCCCACTATGAGACTCCATTCTAAGTGACTTCACTGAGGGCTTATGTCTTGGTTTCTGGGTGAGAAAGAGAGAAAGCTCTGGAATATTAGGAGCCTTCAGGGATGATATACTGAAGGAAGAGTATCCAAGGGGTGTGAATCCTGAGTCATAGCTTAGAGGCACATTCTGTTGGTGGGCAGCCACTAGAAGATTCCTTCAGGGGCTAGAATGGGACCCAGACTGGGAAGTCCTGTGTAGTCACAGGAGTGTAAGATTGACCCTGAAGACAAGGGAGCCACTGGTCTTTGTTGCTGTGGATACCCCTGGAAGCTGAGCCTGGAGAACCATGAGTCCCATCACTTGGGAGGGCTGCTAGGTTTCTGAGTCAGGTTTAAACTCAGTCCTTCCCATTCCTGAAGACTAAATAAGGGCTGAAAACAAAGGCAGGAAATGCTATTTGCAGGTGCCTCGGTGTTCCTTGAAGGAAGGGTGACTTTTAAGTGGTGTATTCTCAAATACCCACCACCAAGCAAATGCTCAGTAAGTTTTGTTGGAGTAAATCCTCAGTGAGCTTAAGGCTATGATGGCTCTGGCCCCGACTGCCCCCACCTAGACATTTTAACCAATGTTTATAGGGGTCGTCTGGAATTCTTCTTCCTCTCTAATGATTTAAATCTGCATTCCCTACAGTGGAGAGAACCTGATTATGGAGGACAGAGACCATGTCTTCAACACTCCCATTTCTCAAGGGCCTGATTCCTCGACACAACCTCCACTGCAGAACTGAAACACAACAAATAGTTCTTTGAGGCCATAATTAATGAAAGCTCTTTCCAAGATGTTGGTTCCACCGTCCGGAACGCAGCTCTGAGAACGATTATAGAAGCTCTTATCCTAGCTATATGGCATGGATTGAACCAATCTGCAAAGTTCTATAAACACTCTCTGAATTGTACCCCAAACCTTTATCAAAGTCCTTCAGGAGAAGTATTAGTACGGCTAACAAAGTTTTATAAAGGGCCAGAGAGTAAATATTTTAGGTTCTGGGAAATCTCTGTTGGACCCACTCCACTCTGCCATCCTAATGGGAAAGCCACCACAGATAATACATAAATGGCCACGGTATTCCGGTAAACCTTGATTTATGGCACTGAAATTTCAATTTTGCAGGATTTTCACAGATCACAAAATATTTTTCCTTTTTGGCTTTGTCATTTTAAATATTTAAAAAAATTTTTTAAAAGATTTTATTTATTTGACAGACAGAAATCACAAGTAGGCAGAGAGGCAGGCAGAGAGAGAGGGGGAAGCAGGCTCCCCGCTGAGTAAAGAGCCCGATGCGGGGCTCGATCCCAAGACCCCGGGATCACGACCTGAGCCGAAGGCAGAGGCTTTAACCCACTGAGCCACCCAGGCGCCCCATGACATTTTAAATATTTAAATATGGAAAACCCACTCTTAGCTCATGGCCTGCACAAAAAAGAGGTGGCAGGACCGGATTCGGCCCACGAGCCATAACCTTGTCAACCTTGCTTTACAAGGCGAACCCGGGAGACCCAAATCAACAGCCACGGTATGAGCTCACTCTTCTGAGAGATTTTCTCCTTTCCAAGTGGCACAGTTGCTGGGCTCTTGTTGTAGGAATTAAAGGAGTGAGTTTCCCCAGACCAAACCCATTGTCTCTGCATCCGTCCATCCCTGCCGGACAATACCAGCCTGTTCGGGATTTTGTCCCCCTGGCGACGCTTGCCTCTCCTCCATTCCCGGCTCACCCTTTTGCTCCCCCAGATGCACGCAGGCCGCTGGGCGGCAGGAGAGGGGCGCGGATACCTGTGACCTCGGGGCCTGTGCTGAGACAGCGCCCCGGGAAAATGGCTTCCCTCCTTTAATTCCTGAGAAAGAGCAAACTTTCTCTGTGCTTCTTTTTAAAATGCAACCATGTAAAGGTCACAGAGGAGGAGATGGAACTCGGAGTTGTAATAAGGAAGGAGAAATAAAAAATAATGACAGAAATAAATTGTCATAAGAGGGGATACAGTTATGATTTATTGTGATATTCTACAAATTTGGAGGTGATTAAAAGCCACCTAAAATTCACATTAACAAGTCACATAAAAATGGAATTAAACTAGTGGGCATAATGTGGCAGGGTATAAAGAAAAATCATGACAGAAATAAATTGACAGAAGAATGATACTATTCAAGTTTTACTCTGTCGGGCCGCCCTGACAGGAGCCTAGTATTTTAATTTCAGAGTTGTGGTTGAGTTTTTGGAGTTCATTAAAGGCCCACATTAAGAATCTCATAAAAGTGAGAAGAAATTAGTGACCATAATGTGGCAGAGGAAATAAAGAAACAATAATGACAGAAATAAATTGACAGAAGAATGATACACTTAATGTTTCGCTCTGACACCCTCTATTAATAGGCCTCCTCAAGCTGGAACAAATGTCATTCATATTTTAGCCAAAGTATACCGCTAATTAGGCCAGCTCTCTGCACCGGAATTAGACTTGAGATCTCTCACCTTTAGAGTGGAATCATTTGAATTCTAAAGAAAAGAGCTGGTGACAGAAAAAAAAACTTTCTACTCGGGCTTTTCTAATGAGATAAAATTCCCCCTTCTCCCCATTTCGCGGCTATAATTGCTGATTATGTTGTTACATAGCTGCGGCTCCCGGCTCTCTCCTCCCATCATTATGATATAGTCTGGCAGATCGGGAGGCTTCAAACGCGGACTGGAGCGGTTTGAGTCTAATTTAGCGCTCATTTAGGCCGTAGGTACCACACAAGGTAAACACTGTATTGTTATAATTAATTACCCCTTAGGCCTCGCCAGGCCATCTCTGTTTCAGCTGACCCTTATAATAATAAGGCTTCCGGGCATATTGTATTTCTTTTGACAGATTAATTAGAAATTCAGCCGTGGAGGTACAAAGCAACGCGGTCATGAATATTTAAATGGCCTGACACAAAAAATCATGAAAGGCTGCTGAACTACATGACGGACAGGGGATATTAGGCAAGTGACTCTAATCAATAATCTCTTGATCTCTTACATATTAATACACTGCCTGCTGTTATTAAGCTCCGTAATAAGGAAGGGGAGAGAAAGTTAGTGTAGCTCTGCTGTAGGCCGCGGCGAGGCCCCCAGTGATTCCGCTAACTGACTGAGAAAATGCACAGAGGAGCGGGGCCTCAGCCTCTTCAATCTAATCCAATCTTAAGGAATGGCAGCTCTGAGTAGCACCGACTGGATAATTATTGGCGCTGACAAGGTGAGGGCGTCTGCAGGCAAATGAGCTCGGAAGCCGCCGGAGTCCCCAGACCACCCAGCGCAGGGCGCGCGGAACAGCGGCCCGCGTGCTGTTCGCCGTGTCGGGGCTCGAGCCGCGGGGCCTGCGGGGACCCGCGCCCTGCCGAGGGCCCCCCGATCGGGGGCGGCGGCCGTCCAGGGCCGGGGCTCGCCGGGGCTGTTGTCGGGGCCGCCCCGACACCGAGTCACGAGGCGCGCTCGGCTCCCCTCGCGGTCCCTCCCGCCGCCGAGGCCGCCGAGTGCGTTAAGCAGCGGAGGCTGCTGCATCTCATCTGAATTCATGACGGAGCCCGTCCCCGCTGCCAGGCGGCTCGCCCCGCCGCCCCGGAC
>NW_019154096.1:77207859-77223143 GCF_002288905.1 Enhydra lutris kenyoni
GCCCCCGACGGCCCCCGACGGCCCCCGACGGCCCCCGACGGCCCCCGACGGCCCCCGTGGGCCGCGCGCCTCGCCGCGGGTCCCCAGCCGCCACGCGTCCCCGGCCGCGCCGCTTAATGAAGCCGCGGACCCGGGCGACCGGCCGGAAGGTTCCCGCGCAGGACGGGGCGCCGCCGAGGCCAAAGTCACGGGAAGCAGCCCGCCCGGGGCCCTCCCTGGCCGGGTCTGGAGACCCGGAGGGGCTCACCTGCCAGGTGCCCCGGCTGCATCGCAGGGAAGGGCCGAGCGCAGCTCTTCTCCGGTGCCCTTTGCGGACATCAGACACCCCTTTCCCACGGGGAAGGGCGGCCCCCTGCGGCCAGGACCACCCCCCACCCCAGGGACGGCAGACACGACGAGGAGCTGGATTCCTCGGCTTCCGCCCACCCAGGCCTGGGGCCGGCTGTGGTGGTGGGAGCTGGCAGGGGGCGGCCGGACCAGGAGGACATTCTGGGGGACTTGGTGGGCGGCCCTGGTGGTGGGGAGAAGGGGAAAGGCCGACGAAGGGGACGCTGGCAGTCCGTGCCACCCCCATTCAGGAAGCCGGGTTCTGAGTTGGGGAAGTAGTCTGGAAATAGGTTCCAAGGAATAGGGGCACCACCTCCGGGTGATGTCAGTCTTTCCAGAAAGCCCCACTCTCCTGAGAGGGAGTTTTGTTTGCTTGGTTTTTTTGTTTCATTTTATTGTTTTTAGTGGAAATTAAAGAAAATTAAAAAAAAAATGTTCTTGCCTGTGTCAACACGGTGCAGAACATAAAGGGGGAAAAATCAACCAATGAAATTCAGCCGAAACAGGAATCTTGAGCCATGGGGGGGGGGGGGGCATCAGTCCCATGGAGTTTGTGGACACCTGGGAGAGAGCGTTTGCCCGCCATTAACACCAGCCCTGGGATGGTGCTGGCCCAGGTGACAGGAGTTTCCTTCCCTGTCTGTGGTCTTCCTTGTCTAGAGTCCCTTCCTCTTCTGCCTCCGTCCTCTGGTGGCTCCCAGGCCGGCAGGGAACAGATGCTGTCAGGAAGGGCTCTGGAATCGGGGCCCGGGGTCCCCAGGCTCAGGTTGTGCAGGTGCTGGTCACGGGTCCAATTCTAATCTCTCAGAAGACACAACACGCAAGGAGGGACGCGAGAACTGCCTGAGCCCCAGCAGGGCCAGTCACGGCCCCTCCGCAACGCACCAGATTCCGAGGAGCTCTTCTCAGGGACAGGCCTGCGTTTCCCCGTCTGTGCGTTTGCCCTCAAAGTGTGCCATGCGTACAGAAGGACACAGCCCATTTGCAGGTGCCTCGTTCCCTTAGCACTTACTCCCACTGAGGACCCACACCCATTGCGGAGGCGTTCTGAGTTTCCATGGAGTCCCTTACTCTGCTGACTTCTTCCATTCCTCGCTGGCCTTCTGTTAGATCCCCACCCTGCCCCACTGCGCCTTCTGTGTCCTCGCCCTGTCGACATCATCCCCCAGGGGGCCCGCAGCTCTTCCAGGCCAGGGGTTCGGTGCTGAGCACAGCGCACCAGGTATGGGTGTCTCTGGATGCCCCGATGGGGGTGAGTCCCGCCATCTTCACCTTCACTGAGGGACTTTCAAGAACAGCCCAGCTCTGGGCCGGAGCTCAAAAAGGGAGTAGATAATTAAGGGTAAAGGAAAACAAGCCCGGGGTAACTGCCAAATTAAATACTCAAGTACAAAACTTGTAAGTATTGTACTACGGCTAATGATGATAATAATAATTAGAGCGATGATGACAGCGATCATTTCTACCCTGGCTGTTTGGTTTATGAAAACATCACTAAAAGGTCTAGTTCTGGGAACTAGTTCCTGCACCTCCGTCTCTTTATTGCCAAATCCTAATGAAGTACAAGCCAAGAAGCAAATTCATTGCAAATTGTATAAAAGATTTGGGGCCAAAATGAAGCTGTTAAAAACCACATCTGTAAAAATGGTGTAATTATTATGGGTGGGTAAAAATCTGGCAAGAATTATTTTCTTAAATAAGGCGTAAAGGAGAACAGATGTGTGTAACTGACACTTTTTTTTTTCTTTTTGCAGTTTCATGATTTCTGAGAGAAGAAAAAATTGAACTGATTTATCAGATTATCCTATTTATTACAGTGCAACTAGGGTGATAGAAAACCCTTTTGTCTCATTTTCACCCCCTGGAAAAGGAAAGCAATCCAAGGGAACCCGCTGACTTTGCTTTCTGGCAAAGCCAGCTGTGCCAGAGAAAGAGAAAGGCCAGCGGGATGCGGTGGGAAGGAGCCACAGTGGACCGGGGAGGTCCGCAGAAGACACCGTGATGGGAGGGAGGTGACAGCAAACGGGCTAGAAAACCTCACAGGCTAAGGAACACCAGCGGGGCCAGGTTGCAGTGGGCGAAGTGGCCAAAGACAAAGACAGGCAGTTTAAGTCTGGAAATAATTACGGTACAGTGAAGACAATTGAATTCCACGTTACCTTGGTCTATGTCTGCAACTTGGAGAGGTATTTGGGTTGGGTTTACTTTTTGGAGCTTAGCAACATAAATTTGTTGTCACTGAACTATTAAATACAATGGACGCATGTTGGCAAAGAGGGTCTGGAGAGGCATGGAAGTTATTAAGGGAAATAATCGCCCAAATGGGCCCACTGCACAATTTTAATATCCCATGACAACACTCAATTGTCAAATTCAGCAAGAGTGTCCGGGATGCTACTAACTTTAAGCCAGAAATTCCTAGATTTATTCTATTCCCCCCCCCCCCCCAGCCTGGAATAGGAAATGCCAGTAAGCTCTGAGCATCTAGGCAAGAAATAAGCCGGGAAGAAGAAAGGATGGTCTCCCATTTTATGAGATTTCTGCCATTAAATCGATAACAAATGTCTTTCACCTACCCTCGATAAAGAGGCAATGTGGGATTTTAATTGGACTTTTGGCTTTTCTTCATTTGATTTAAACCAAGGTAGAATTTCAAACAATAACACTAGAACACCTGGTTAACACGTTAGATGATATGCACAGTTGTAAATTGTGGTTTTAATAGTTGCTCACTGGGGGATTTAAAAGGGTCTCATTGTTCTGTTTGGCAGATATTAAAAAAAAAAAAATCACCAACTACTGGGATTTAAAAGCCACACACGTGATTTCAGTGCAACTCAGATCATGAAATTTAATCATTTGACCCGGCTTGTGGCCAGTTTGCACGGGGCGACTCCTGGCCACATGACGGACTTCTCAAGTTCTTCCAAAGTCATATCCCTCTGGAAGGTTAAAGAAATCGCTACGATGCCTGGCAGAGGCTGAGGAACAGGCATGGGGTTGCACCTGGATGCCAGGCGTGCGCTCACACCTGCTGTGCCTACACACCCTCTTTGCACACTGCTGGACCCTTTGGCCGGGCAGTTCTCTTCTCCCTCCTTTTTGAAAAACACATGGAAGTTGCCCCAAGGCAGGATGGGGTCCACTCGGGTTGCCTGTGGGTTTCCATTCCCACCAGCCCCTTTCCTCATCAGCGGGGGGCTGGCACCGCCTGGAAGCCCGAGTGGGGTTACCCATATTTTAAAGTGACAGTTTTCCAAACGCCTGCAGGACTTTTGCCCTTTCTCCCAGCTGTGGCCCCCACCTTGCCTTGCCACCGCCTCCCGAGACCCGACCCTTAGAGGGCACAGACGCAAAACAAAGACGAGGGTCTCCCTGCTCCCCTCTGACTGCAGCCGGGGACTTGGGGGGACTGCTCACAGAGACGCGCTGGCGGAGGGGGCAGCCCATCGCCTCCCCTCAGCTCCCAGCAGCTCTGTCCACCACGGGCTGTCAAGGCTCAGCTCAGGGTGGGGGTGGGGGTGGGATGGGTCCTGTGCCCGGTCGCTGTGGCCTATGCCCAGAAGGATATCACAAGAAGGAGCGAATAAAGGGGCAGAGACGGGCTTCAGAGAGGTGGGGCACCTGGACTCCACCTCTTTCAAACCTGTTATTTTAGCAGAAGCGAGTTGAAGCCTGGAACACGGAAGTGTAGCCCAGCAGCGGGGTGGGGGGTGTGGGGGTGCTGGGGCAGAACTGGTGTCCTCCACTCTCCCTGCCCTGCATCCTGTGCACGGAGGCCGCAGCCTGCCGCCTAGTCCCTGCTGCTGTCCTGCAGGCTACAGGCCATGAGGCCCAGGGACAGGTTCTGACTTTCAGGATTTCCTTCTGGAAACTTCTCTGGACCCTTCCCTGTCTTCTAGAAGAAGGCCTGGGTGAACAAGGAAAGTGTTCTACTAAGCAGGGGGCATTCAGAGGCCAGCCTCACATTAGGTGCCCCATTTCTCATATAAAGTAGGTGCCCCATTCCTCACACACGGTGGGTGCCTATTCACACATCATTGGTTCCTGTTCCTCACACACAGTGGGTATCTTATTTCTCACACACCGTAGGTGTCCATTTCTCACACACAGTAGGTGCCCTATTTCTCACACCTAAAGGATGCCCATTCCTTATGCACTGTGGGTGCCTGTTCCTCATACACAGTAGGTGCCCTATTTCGCACACCCAATGGATGCCCATTCCTCACACACAGTGGGTGTCCATTCCTCACACATCATGGATGCCTGTCCCTCACACAGTAGGTATCCTCTTTCTCACACACAGTAGGTGCCCTATTCTTCATACATGGTGGGTGTCCATTCCTCACCCATCATGAGTACCTCTTCCCCACACACAGTGGGTGTCTTATGTCTCACATACAGTAGGTGCCCTATTTCTCACACACAGTAGGTGTCCATTCCTCATACACGTGGGTGCCCATTCCTCACACATCATAGGTGCCTGTTCCTTACACACGGTGGGTGCCCTATTTCTCATACACAGTGAGTGCCTGTTCCTAACACGCAGTAGGTGCCCATTCCTCACACACAGTGGATGCCCATTCCTCGCACATCACGGGTGTCTGTTCCTCACACACAGTGGGCGCCTGTTCCTCACAGCAGTACTGGCACTTACTGAATCAGTCTCTCTGAGAGCTCTGCCCTGTGCCCTGTCGGAGTCTGTGTTTGTGGCGTCTTTCTGCTTCACAGGAGAACATGACGGGTGAGCTTGCCGGGAAGGTCAGCACATTCTGTCATATCCTGCTGAGACAAGGAGTTCGGCATGAAAGAGCAAGGCAGTCAGACTAGAAGGGCAACTCGTTATGTGAGAAGTATTGTCGGGGTGAGGCTTGCCCAAGAAAGCCGTAATTGTTGATGAACTGGTGGCCACAATCGACGTGACTTCCATAATCCCAGCAGGGAAGGCCGAGCACACCTGCATGGCCTCTGTTCGCAATTCCTCATAAGTTCCGGGGAGTCACATCTCTGCCACTGTGTGTCCCCATCTAGGCTCTCTCTTTGGTGCAGGGAGACGTTGAGGCTCTTCAGTCCCGTCAGCTCAAAGCCAAAGGGAGACATTGCTGGGCATTTCACCCCCCGAGAGTGAAATATGTATTTTGTGGATCGGATTTTTAAATCTTTACTATTTTTACCTTAGATTTGGCTATGAGGATCTGGAGTTCTAATAGTGACGTTGGATGGACAAGGTTTCCCATTGCTTAGTGAGTGGCGGTCTTTAGAAATTCCTTGAAAATACCAATGTCCAAAGTCAAGACTCCCACATTACCAAGTTGGGTGGCCTCAGACAGTTTCTTAATCTATCTGAGCTTCAGTTTCCTTACCTGCAAAATGGGATAATAATATGCCTTTCCCATGGTTGGTGACGATTCCACGAGATGCATATGGGGAGGAGCCTGGCATAGTTCTTCCCCAGCCTGATGGCCCCATACAGGCTGGACCCATAGCCTCCCCTCCCTCAGGCACAACCTGTGGGCAGATACCAGATGGACAACAAAGATGGTACACAACCATGGCAAGGATCTTCCAGCCTCTCTTTTGGGCAGATGAGTTTCTCAGAATCATTCAGAACTAAACTTAGCACCTAAATAGCCTTTAGGTTCAAGAGACTTCTGACCGACGATGTGTTAGCAGCCTTGATTTCTTCCAAGACCCAGTTTCTGGTTGGCGTTAGCTACCAGGAGCCATGTTCCTGGCTGAAGGGTTTCCAGAACCGATGCCTCATTGTTTTTCTCCATAAAGTGGGACATCTGGTTGTTTGGGGAAAGTACCCCTGGGAGACGTCCTGGCGGACGTTTTTCAGGGCTCACCCAGCCGCTGGGTGCTGTGTTGACGCTGGCGCAGCCGCTGGTCCCAGAGCTTATCTGTCTTATAAAGTTCGTGAGTCAACAAGCGTCACTGGATATTTGTGGTAACGAGGGACCAGCCAGAGCCACGGCCTGTGGGGCAGGAAGCAGGGAGCGTTTATGGAGTAACTGGGAGCTCAGCTTGGCCAAACCACACGGGCAAAACGTCACTGGTGGAGGAGGTCAGGCAGGCATAGGGTGACATGGGGGGCACAAGGGGGAGCTCAGCCACGGAGACTTTACCTGGCAGGCAGGAGCATGTAGGGTGGCATGCTGCAAAGACACCCGTGACCCAGAGAAGCACATTGGCATCTCCTCCAAGATGCCCACCCGGCCTGTGCCGCCCGTGGCTGGGCCTGCGGTGACTCAGGCTGTATGTGGGGTGGCAGGCAGAGGGAACTGGGCCCTCGCCACTGAATCTCTAGGCCAGATCGGTGCAGACGAGGGTCCTGAGCTGCATGGACTTGAGGTCTCTGTGGAGGTGTCATGGCCACTGCTCTGCACAGGGTCTTCAGGGAGCATGGGACTCAGGTCACGGGTGGACACCACTCACGAGCGCTTTCTCTGACGTGAGGGGAGCACAGCAAACCAGCTGGTGGGTCACCCATTGTGTCCCGGGTCCTGACTGGAAAGAGATTCTGGTTTTCCTGGGCCCTGAGAGTGTGTCTGTGTGTCTGTGTATTGTGTGTGTGTATGTGTATGTATAGCTGTTGTGTGTGTGTGCCCTGGGCCTGTACACATGTGTGCATGTGTGGTACATGTGTGTCTGTGTACATGTGTGTGCCTGTGTGCCTCTACACGGATGGGCAGGAATGTATGTGTGCACACGCACATGTGTATGTGGGCATGTATGTGTGTGCACGTGTGTGTGTGTGTGAACATTTACTTATTTTTCAGATTTCACTGACATGTCATGTGAGATGTGATGCTCATTTCCAGGCCAGATTCACAGTGACAGCAGAATCACGAATGTGACTCAGAACAATGTGTGGCTCTGCTATTTTCATCCCTACCTTAAATTTTCTATGTTAACATTCACTAAGAGCATCTGCATTCTCGCTCACTACCCCCTCCAAACTGCCCACTTATCTGAGAAGCACTCAGGTGTCCTATAGGCATCTGGCTGTCCAGTAGGCACCCAGATGTCTGGTAGGCAACCAGGTGTCCGGTGGCATCTAGCTGAATTCTGATACCTCCAACGTGCTAGGCTGGTCTCCTTCTCGCTAAACCCTGTGGCCCAGGATGCAGACTTGGAGTGGTCCTCACATTCCCATGGAGCCGTATCTCAGTTCTCCATCCCCACCATGTCCCAGATCTGGCCCTGTCTCTCCAATGTGCAGCCACAGTCCTTGGTCGGGTCACCACTATCTCTGAGCAGACCTCCTGCTTCCGCCTGCTCTCAGCTCCGTGCTCCTCCCCAGGTGGTTTCCCAGTCATGATAACTTCCCAGGGAGCACGGGAGAATGGTCTTTAACTCATAACATTCTAGAGTTTCTCACCGCGGTCAGAATCAGGCGCCTGTCTCACCATGACCAGCCCCTGACTGCCCCCCTTCCTGGCCTCACCTGCAGACCAAGTTCACTTCTGCTCCAGATCTTTGTCCTGCGTTTTCCTGGGCCCTAAGTGCCTTCTGTCACCTTTGCCAGTCTGGTTCTTTCAGCTCAAGGAGGATAGGCCCTTCCAGACAAGCATCCATGCCCACCCTCGTCTGTAGGTAGTCTGTCTCTCCGCAGGACGCGCAGCTGTCAGACACGGCGTCGTTGGACTGGTTTCACATCCACAGGAGGAACACAAGCTCTGTTCACGTGAGACATGGTGGTGTTCCCGCCCTAGTGCCCAAGGCAGCCCTGGCACAGCGGAGGGACTCAGCGGAGAGTCAATGAATGGATACAGACGAGAATGAGCCATCCTGTAGGGCCGCTGGGACGAGGTAATGGTGGGACCAGCATCTAGCCCGTGGCACCCCGGCTTCCCTGTGGCAGAGCCCATACTTAAGGCAGTTCTTCTGTTCTGAGCCCATATTTCCTCTGACAGTGCTATGCACGGTGTGGGCACCGAGGAGTCTAGATCATTCCTCCTACTGGTGGCATTCAACTCTCAGGACGGGAAGCCAGTTGGCTTCAGAAGCTGTACAAGAGTGTCTCCCTGCCCCCTCTCCCTCCCCCATATTCCTGGCCACCCCTGCAGAGTCCTACTCCTTCTAATAGCTGGGAAATTCTCCTCAACTCTCCACAGGGAAGCACACAAGGCAGTATCTTTAGTTTGGAGCTCCAAAACACTTGTTTTTCCCATCATGTCGTAAGCCTGCATACGACCAAATACCATACTGTTTTCAGGACAATTCGGCAAAGCTTCTGTCTTTATCTATCCCATGGTTATTTCCATGCAGA
The DNA here is from genome assembly GCF_002288905.1 of Enhydra lutris kenyoni. NCBI lineage: Eukaryota > Metazoa > Chordata > Mammalia > Carnivora > Mustelidae > Enhydra > Enhydra lutris. Next base: position 77,216,462 of record NW_019154096.1, read on the forward strand.
TCCTTGGACAAGAGCACGGCGCCTCACCTGCCTTGTTTTATTCCTCTCTTCTCCCTTGTAGCAGAAGAATTACTTTTAGCCCTGCAAGGAAAATCTGCAATTTCCCCAACGCGGCACAATCGGGCGGCTGTGAGAGCATTGCCCGAGGTGCTCGTTCTCGGCGCAGATGTTCCTCAAACCGGGCGAGGTGCGTCGGCACAACTCACTTCAAGGCAGTTAATGAATTACAGCCGCATCATTGCCTCTGCATGTTGGTTTTAAACACATATTTATTCTTCTCTGGCTCAACGGTTTCTCTCCAGAGCAGATCAGGGCTGCTGACTGCGTCTCTGCTCTTTCTCCTTTTCTCGCCGTCTTCCCCTACCTTACACCCCCTCCTTCTCCCGTTTTATCTTCTTCGCCTGCTCGTCCTCGTCCTCCTTCTCCCCCTCCTTCCGTCCTTTGAATTATATCTTTATTTTCACGTGGCCGTGCCTTCTCCCCGGGACAGAGAGAGCAGGGCGGTCCTAACGGGGCGAGAAGGGATGCTTCAGCATCCGAATGCTCCAGGTCTGTGTGGACCCCCGTCGTAGCTTGGGGCACCACCTGTGAGTTGCTTTTTCCCGTCTTTTCTCTCCGATCTTCTCCAGGGTGGGCTGGGGGCCGGGTGGAAGCAGGAGAGCGCGATTTCCTCGGACATCCGCTTTCCCTTCCGCCTGGTTGCCGGCTTTGGATGCGGTGAGTGCGAAAGGAAACGGAAGGCACCTGAGTTACTGTGCTGTACAAGGGAATTTAATTAAGAATATACACATTAGAATTTCAGTGGGATTGCCTATTTAATGTTACTTTATTAAGCCTTCTATCAAACCCTTTTTTATGTGTATCAGTTGATATACAATTAGGCTGTTCTCTTGTGAGAAAGAACGTAGCACCTCAGGTGGACGAGGGGTGCCAGGTGACGGTAATTATAAGCAGCTGTTCACGGCAGCACCTCTGGCCCACATGGGGGTGCTGTGAGCTACCACCCCTCGCAACGGCCCACCTCATTAGATTGGACCCTCCCAGCTGGGGATTTCATTTGTGTTTTTTTTAAAGGGTTTGTACACCGCCAATCACAACACCTTATGAAGACCGAGTCTTTGTAGCTGGAACAAAAGCGACCATGCGAGTTTACAAAAAAGCCGCCGCCGACTGGCAGGGAACCGCTGTCCTGCCGGCCACTTTTCAGCCACTGGCTGGGGACAGGCGCGCCACCCCATGTCCCAGCTGAGATAGACGCCTTTCCCTGGCCTTGAAAAGCCTCTGCCCGGCGGAGCCACCAGCAGTGAAAAGTAACTGTTGAGTCCGCATGGCGCCGGGGAGCACGGTGGCCGTGGGCCTGCAGCCCGAGCGACCCGCCCCGGCCGCGGAGCCCCGGCGGCCCCGCCGGCAGCCCCCAGACTCCGGGCGCCGCGCCCCTGCGGGTACCGGCGAGCTCGCCGCTGGCAGGGGCGCAGGTCCGGGATGCGGGTGCGGGCGCCAAGGCGAGGTGCGGGAGTCTTGGAGAGAACATCTCTGGTTTTCTTTTTTCTTTCCATTTATGTTTGTAATAAACTCACTCTCATACAATTAGCCTCAATTGTTTTTATATCTTCGGAGGCAATAATATAGGCAGCCTGGGGAATACAGCAGTAATCCGTATACCTGTGTTCATTTACCCAAATCACTATGGTTACAGCGAGGGCAAACTGTTTACTGTGAGAATCCGCGCGCCTCTTTCCAGCTACTAATGACCTTTCTGTTCCTCCAATAACATCAACAAACCGGGAGGCTGCCCACACCATTAAAGCCAATTGCCTCTCAAGTTACTGAGGGACTGGAAGGCTCTCTCATTTATTTTCTCTCATCTGATGTAACTCACATGCCACTTTCTTGTCTTTAAAGAAGGGGAAAAACTGTGGATTATTGATTTGCTTCTGAACAGAAGACCAACCTAAAAGCCCCAATGAATTGTCACTCATTATTGAAATTACTGAACACTAATTAAACTGGCAGCTCAAATCCCAGCAGGCCACACTCATCTGAAGCTGAAATTCAGACACTTGGGCAGTGGAACAGACACAGCGTTCGCAACCACCGGGATTGTAATAAGCTTTGCATTAATTTTTGCTTCTTAAAGGCGCATGGTCCTGTTTGCCGCGGCCTGCTGGTGCGGCCGAAGCCCCTTTCCTGGTTCTATGTTTGTGTGCTTGTTTTTTAAACGGGAACTGGTGATTCAGGTCTGTCTTAAAATATCATACGGCGACTCAGCCTTGCTCCCCTGTGAGGAGAGAGGCTGCAGCAGAGACGCCTGCAGGGACATCACCTGACGCGGCAGGAGGACCAGTCCAGCCGGCACAGGGCAGGCCGGAGGTTCAGACGGCCTGAGGAAACTGAGTCACGCTGGTCGGAGAGCAACAAAGCAGGCTTCCCGGGAAATGAACAATGCCAAACAGCATTTCCAATTCATCAAGTCTGATTTACTTTCTAAAATATGCCTTGGCCTATTTTCAGGGCTGCACAAACTCCATATAAATTATGCATGATCATGGCTAATCCACCACCTTTGGCTAAGCCTGAGTGGTGGCCCCTCATTTGCTTAGCTTCAGAGGGGGCTAGTTCTGGGGAAGGGGCTGGTCCGAGGCTGAAGTGGAGAGCTCATGTCTTAGAGTCAGGAGAAAAAGCAGAGATAATGGGCCTCAAGAAGGCCCCTGTACAAGGCCACAGCTTGCTCAGGGAAGGAGGTGGTGGGCGATGGTCCTTGGCCAGGCCTACTTAGACAAGACTGCCTTGTTCGGACTGTTTCTTTCTTTCTTAAGAGATTTTCTGTATGAGGAGCAGAACTCTGCGAAGGGCACAGCAGCTTCGTTTGTAAGGGCCAAACAGCCCAACAGTCCATCAACAGGTGCATGGATACACAGACTGTGGTATGCACACAAGGGAACACCCCCTTAGCAATAGAAAGGAGGGGATTATTAAAATGTACAACAGAGTGGCTGGCGCATTCACACTACGGTATGAATTGACGTTTTCAGACTGCATTCACACCATAGTATGGATTGATGTTATCAGACTGCTTTCCTCTCAAGTCATGAAAGGAAGTGCATTTTAATAAGTATGCAGAACACAGAGCTGAAGAAGTGTTGGGGGACAGGCAGGGGCATGTCCAGAGAGGGCCCTGGGGGGTCCCTAAGGGAGGAGGTGACCCAGGCTGTGTTAGCCTCGGGTGACAACTGTAAGTACAGAACCATTTTACAAACATGGGTTGCTTGGGAAACTTAAAACTTAATTCTCTAGTCTTCATCTAAAGCTGTTGGTGCCAGTCTCTGCCGTTCTCATGGTATATAGTGTCAGCCTTGGGCTCACAGAGGGCTACATCCGCGATGAGAAAGGAGCTCCCCACGGGCGTTGATCGTTGGCCTGGGAGCCTGAGGTGGAGCACTCTGTGATCTTGGAGGCGCTTTGGTCTCAGGCAGCTGGACCACCTGCTTCCTTTGAGCCTCTCTGTCCCTGATGGGAATAAACAGCACAGTGGCAAAGCTCTCCAAACCCTCCAGAGAGGCGCCTGCTATCAGCGCCATAGAAAACAGGCCTTTAACAAGGTTGATGCTTCACTTGCATCAGGGCAAATTGCTCAGAGAATGAAGACATTGGGCCGTGGTTCCAGGCTGAGACTCTGGGGGCACCCGTTGGGGGTCTGCTGTGCAACCTTGGGCATGTTACTTAAACCCTTTAATCCTTTGTGTCCTTATCTCTAAATTTCTGATAATTAGGTCACCCTAAGGATTAAATGACAGAACTTATATAAAACCATTAGCATAGTACTGTGCGCATGACAAGTGCTCAGTAAGAACTCTGGGATTTGACCGTTGACCTTGGGATTTTCTCTGTGGTTCTGATGGCTTGCCCCAATTATATGTATGTTTCGCTCAGTGCCTTGGCAGTACTTGCTCCAGGCTACCTGGCAAGAGTAACAGTAGTCACGGAAGTTGCTGCATAGCTACCTTGCACTTTCTACCAGTGCACGATGAGATCCCGGTGTCTTCTCACAAAATCTGTGCACCCTTACCTGTGTACTCATCCGTCTCATTAGAAGCATGCTCAAGACTAAAAATCGTGTCTCTTTTAAAAGCCTCCACACCCAGCTCAGTGCATTCCATTCCTGTTCAACATTCATCACATAAGTGTTATTGTTGGTTCCCACACCATCCCATCCTGTTGCCTGAGACAGCTTGCTCAGCTATGCAAAATAGCATTGCTGTAGTGATGCTGGTAATGAGAATTGCATCTCTGGAGCTACGTGGGCACTCTCAGTACCACCCACCTGTTGTGAGTGACACACACAACTCGTTTAACCCTCAAACAGAAGCTCTATTAATCATTGTCATTTCGTTCACATGAGGCACAAGGAAGCCAAGTTACTTGTTCAAGGTCATCCATTGGTGGTTGGGGAAGCAAAACAGATAAACATGACCTTAGGTCAAAGAAGAAACAAATTTTGAATAGCAGAATGGAGCGGAGCAAATGTAAGGTAAGTAGATCTTGTCTTTCCTGGCCGCCAGAGTTAGCTCCTGACTAAAGTTGTGCTCTTCCCTGGCACCCAAAGCAGTAAAGAGAATATGATCAGTTACGAGATTCACCTTGACCCTAAAATGCAAAGACACTGGTTTCTTGGGAGAATGGGAAATTTTTGTTGTGCTGAATGTCAGGGTCCCCACCCACCCACATCCATACTGATTTCCAGTGTAACAGGCTGACACTCTGATGGGGACAGTATGGGCTTGTGGGTATCTCAGAGCCAAAGAATAAACAAAGCAGAGAATACCCAATTATATTTTATGCTATTTCTCTTCTTTTTCTAAAGAATGATTACATCTTTCAAGTCAGACATTTTTTCTTCACATCCACGATGACTTCCAAGTGACAGTAGCATTTTATATGGATCTCCCATAAAGTGTGTTCAAAATGGATCACATTGTTGCTTGTTCACTCGGTCTGCATGTTATTCTATACCATTTTCCCTTACTGGATGTAGTGTCTTTGAGTCCAGTATATTAGTAACAAACCTTAAAATTTGCATATACATTCCAGCAAGACAAGAACCTTCACACACTTTTTTCCCCCCTCCCAAACCTTCCCCTAACTCCCACAGCATTGTCTAGAAGTTTGTTTTGCGCTTATTGGTATATATGGGTCTTAGTCATCTCTGGACACCATAGCAAAATAACACACACTGGGCATCCTAAAACAGCAGCACTTTCTTTCCTCACGGTTCTAGAGGCTCGATGTCCAGGGAGACGTCTTTCCCTGGCTTGCAGACAACCCCTTTCTCACTGTGTTCTCACTTGGAAAGAGAAAGAGAGAGGGAGAGACGGGGTGTAGGGGAGGGAAAGTGAAGGTGAGAGAGGGAAGAAGAGAGGAAAGGAGAAAGGGAGCTCTCCCGTGTCTTTTCTTAAAAGAATACTAATAGTATCAGACAAAGTCTCCACCCTTACAACCTCTTTTAAGCTAATTACTTCCTTAGAGGCTTCATCTCCAAATACAGGCACACTGGGGGTTCTGGCTTCAATGTATAAGTTGGGGGAGAGGCACACAAACATTCATTCCACAGCATGTGCCCAGAAGTTAATGACCTTTATGATCAGGTCATTATTATTATTCTGCTTCAATGTCAGTTTCTATCTCTTTTCCCCAAATTTATTTGTTTGCCTACTTATTTTTTGCTGTTTGCCAAATTTCATTACTTATTGGCACTTCCTAAGTTTCATTACTTGCTTGGTGAAGTTTTATTTTGTTCTGTTTTGAGCTTTTCTTGCAATGCATCCCTAAGTATTTTTCATCAGGGACCTGACTTTCTGATTTCTTGTCAGTCTGAAAAATATCCCTGTGGAATGAGTACACAATTTTAGGTCCGCAATTACTTTTCTTCAGCATCTTGAAGATGTTGTTTTATTGTCTCCTGTTCTGTTGAAGCTGATGAGAAGTCAGCTCTACGTTGAGCTGTTCTTTTGTACCTACTCTGCTTTCTGTGTCTCATGGTTAATTAGTTATTTTTCTTTGGTGACTCATTAACTATATAGTCATCTCTTGTGTTCTTCCATAATTCTATTTTTCATTCCCCCAATTTCTAATTGGTTTTATTTTCCATAACTGTCTTCTTGTTTTATAACCACCTAGTCTTTTTTAGTCACTACTTCTTGGCATTTCAAATTTACTAATCTGCTCTTTATCCCATGGAGGCTTTAGTAATGACTTATATTGAAATTCCTCTCCATTTGCTCTCTTTTCTCTGGTTAGTGGAGTCTGTTGACTCAGCCATGACACTGATTCACACACTTGCAGCTCTGGTTGGGGAAAACAACTTCTGGGAGATGGTTTCCTTTCCAGCTCTGAGCTATGACAACGTACCTATGGAATAGATTGGATACATTTTTACCCACTTCCTGTCTCCTTGATTCACCTGTTACTTCAGTCACTCTTGAAGCAGCCAGCTGTCTTCAATGGCTTCAGAGGCATGGTTTGCTTTCTGTTCCCTTCTATGGGGCACCCGTGCAAACTTACCTGTCTTTTCTTTTTTTTTTTTTTTTAAAGATTTTATTTATTTATTTGACAGAGATCACAAGTAGGCAGGGAGGCAGGCAGAGAGAGAGAGGAAGAAGCAGGCTCCCCGCTGAGCAGAGAGCCC
>NW_019154096.1:77223243-77229026 GCF_002288905.1 Enhydra lutris kenyoni
TGACCTGAGCCGAAAGCAGAGGCTTTAACCCACTGAGCCACCCAGGCGCCCCTCACCTGTCTTTTCTAACACAGGCACCAACTAGCAAGTGTGAGGGGGTTAACACCCCATGGGGCAAAGCTGGACCAACTGGGGTTGGGAGGCAATACGTAAATGCTACATTCTCCTTTCCCACAGGCAACGAATTCTAAGGTATGTTTTTCACAACTCCTCAGTCTCCAGGATTGTTCATACCAAGGACCAGCTCAATGACACATCTTTGCAATGACTTTCTGAGCACAATAAGCAGCTTTCTGTCCTGGGAAAGCAGATCATCTATCCCAGGTGCAAGGGGTGTGGCCAGGTACGGCCACCTGCTTGGTGTTCAGACTCCCCTGCAGCTTTGTCTCTGGGTATCACCTGCAATTCCGAAACCTAGTCTCCCATTCAGGCCAGGTCTGAAGCACAAGGTGGCAAGAATCTGATCCGCTAATGTGTCCTGAGAACAGTTTATTGGGAAACACCTTCTAAGAGGCAGAAAAATCTTCCAGCATATAACTGAGGTAAAGAGTTGGGCCTCTGATTTCCCTTTGAGTGTCTGTCCCTGCTAAGGCTCAGTTTAGATTTTATAATTTACGTATTTCTTTAGATTTTACCATTTACACATTTCTTCTCATATCCAATACCAATTCACCCTCAAAGCATCCCTGGGAGGTAGACATTCTGGCAATGATTCCCAGTGTAGAGAAGCGACTCAGAGACATTCCCAGGTTCCCTTGCTGGTAGAGGGTTGTTCTGGCCATAGCCCTCCCCTGGAGGAGTCTTCCTTTCTCACTGTCCAGTGAGAATGCGTCTGATCTCTGTGTCCAGACCTGCGCTGGGGCAGGCATGTGATGTGGGCCCTTCCACAGGGAACACACAGTCTCGCTGGGAAGAAAGAGTTTACCAGGATAGAAAGTACTACAGGTCAACGGGAACTGCAAGGCCAGCATGAATGACCTCCTCTGCCATATGTCCTAGAGAACTATCCAGATATCGGGTGGCTCACGGCAGTGGTGGCCTCGGGAAGCACTTATGGTCTGTATTGGGGGCTGTTCCCGACAGGTCCCAAAGCACTCAAAGGGATTTTATGGCATTGCCTCATCGTCCTTCTTAAATGAGAGAGACCGTGTGAGGATAAACGCACTGAATGGGGGGCAAGACTGTAGGGCAGGGCTTGCTGTTAAGTGAGCAGAGATGGGCACGGAATAGACCCAGAAAGAGATTTTTAAAGACAAAGTCTAAGAATTAAGATGAAATGCACCTCTGGCGGCTGTTCTGGGCAGCGCTGACGGGAGCCTGGAGAGACAGTTATTTAAGGAACTGAGAGAGACTAAAGGCTTAGGTCTAATCTCCGTGCCGCGCTCAGACTCCCAGCACGCTGAGCACTGCAGGCCACGGGCGTGGGCTGGGGCACAGGGCAGGCCGCCAAAAGTCCCTTGCGTGGCATCTTCATGTTCTAACACCTGATGGCCACCCTTTCTTCCATGTGAGTGCAAAGGGTGGGCTTGAACGATGGAGCAGCCTTTCAGAGAATCAGCGAACCATTCTGGAGAAAAAGAGGAAATAGATTCTTATGGGTCTCGAGAGAACTGAAGATTATAAAAAGCAGCACTAAAGTTTTCCCAGGGCTCCTTAGTGAGAGGGGCACCCTGACTCTACAGATGGTGAGAAACACATCGGGAGGCTTGGTCAGTTTATGGGATCTCACTGGTGTTGCTGCATTCTGAAGGGAGGACCCCTCTTCAGGGATCTGCCACCCACAGACAGCGTTCTCCATCCTTCTGCTGGGGCAGTTTGAAGGGGAATGGAGAGGCGGAGGCTGGAGCCCACAAAAGAACAAGAACACAGGATTCCAACCTGGGTGGTCCTTAGGCGGCTCAGGTGAGGGCTGTGTGAAACCTGTGTGCTCCGCCAGTGCAGGGGTGGGGGAAGGGCCCATACTGCTGGCTGGTCCTCATGGCACCTCGCCTGGGGGCACAGGTGGCCTCTCACTCATTGAGATGATGGCCTATGTCCCCACTTCCAGGAGAGACTGAGGGACGGTCCTCACTAGCTGCTGCTCCCTGGAATCCTCACCCTTGGCCATTCTCTAGAAAATATGAACTTCTGCTCCTAGCTGTACCCATTCTCACCCTGATCTTTATTAGTCAGGACAGAAGTCTGAATTGGGGAGAAAATCAATTACCTTTTTCCATTAGGATATGCATACACACCACATATCTTGGCAATGTCTGTGTGGTGGGTTTACATCATTAGAGCTGCAGATTTTGGTTTCGAAAGCTCTGTTCTCTAAAACATGAACCGACGGGTTTTTTTTTTTTTTTTAAGATTTTATTTATTTATTTATTTCTAAAATTGAGAGAGAGAGAGAAAGAGAGAGAACACAAGCAGGTAGAGCAGTAGGCAGAGGCAGAGAGAGAAGCAGGCTCCCTGCTGAGCAAGGAGCCTGAGGCGGGGCTCGATCCCAGAACCCTGAGATCATGACCTGAGCCGAAGGCAGCGGCTTAATCAACTGAGCCACCCAGGCGTCCCCCGACGGGGTTTTTTAAAGAACCTTGACTTCCATGCACTCAGGTGGATTTGGGGCCCATTCTTTATTCTTTATTATCTGGCTATCTCCTCCTGGAAAACAGGGTGCTGGGTCTCCCATGAAAGACCATGAGGCAGCTGGGAGGCCGGTCACCTGACAGAAGCTCCTCAGTGGGGCGGGAGCCTCCATGGGGCAAGTTCAGATGAGGACCTAAGGGAACTCTAGTCCTGTTCTTCCACATTCACCTGCCACAGCATCAGAGAAGCCACCACACGTCTTGCAGCTGGGTGTGGGGAGGCCTGAGGGGCCTGGGCCTGAGGCCTTCTTTATATCCATCTCTCAGGTCCATGCTGAGTGAGGCACAGGTTGAAGCAGAAAACAGCTCATGACCGGCACCATCCAGGGAAAAGGTGATGTGAGTGACCTTGCAATTGTACATATTCTAGGGTCAACAGTATAAAAATAAAAATAAAAAAGTAGAATTGATTTATTTTATTTAATTCAATGTATGCTAAATATTATGTGAACATCTAATCAATATAAAAATCATAAATAAAATATTTTATTTTTTTCCCTCCTGAAGTCTCTGGAATCCAATGTATATTTTGTTTTATTTTTTAAAAAAATATTTTATTTATTTATTGGAGAGAATGAGAGAGCAAGCATAAGTGGGGGGGCAGCAAAGGGAGAGAGAGAGGCAAACTCCCACTGAGCAAGGAGCCTGATGTGGGGCTAGATCCCAGGACCTGGGGATCATGACCCGAGCCAAAGGCAGATGCTCAACTGACTGAGCCACCCAGGTGCCCCTGGTGTGTATTTGATATCAAGAGTACATCTCAGTGCTACTGGCCTCAGCTCCGGCATCCCATGGCAACCTAGGGCTTGGGGCTACCACATTGGGCTGGACGGCTCTAGACGATGTTCTTGTGATGCTCCATGCATGGTGGAGGTCTTGCTGGGGCTTCCCTTCGACTCGACTTCCAGACAGCCCAGCTCAAGGGTGTTGTCTGGCCAATACACTGGAGAAAGCATATCCACCCCCCACAGATCAATGACGCACACTTGCGTCTCATAGCCAAATGCTTTCTGAGTTTATTAGGCTACAAAATCCTTTTATCACAAAACACCTGGAGATAGACTGCACAGAATGAATGGTCTGGAGCATGCTCTAGGAATGTGGGCTTTAGGGGAGAAAGGCAAGGTGACTCTGAGTCAATGTGCTGTTGTGAATGTCAAGGTTTTACTTTTGACTCAAGCAACAGAACCCTGACTTACCCATTCCTTCAACAAGGGTTAACTGGAAATTCCCAATGGGCCAGGTGCTGGGATACAGAGGTGGTGCCCAGACAGAGTCCCTGGCCTCGGGAAGCATCTGGTCTGGTCAGGGAGAAGGCAGCCATGAGTATGTGGTACAACTATCATATGCACATGAAGAAGGACTTTGAGATTTCTGGAGTGGTGGGGGTGTGGAGGGTGGGCTGCTTGACTATACAAGGGATCAGGACCTCCCCCCGGCCACCCCCATGCAGGCTTCATTCAGACAACCTGATGAGAGGTGTGAGAATGGGAGGGAGGGGGCAGTCTGGAGAAAAAGTTCTTGGGACAAAGGCACAGCAGGTGTAAAGGCCCAGAAGTGGGAGACTGTTTAGTGGGTGGACATGTTTGACAAGGCTCATGGACCATTCTGGATGCCCCAAATCACTCCTTCAGGAACACCTTGGACTCTGGTCCCCCTCTGCACATCTCCTCATCTCCAGTTTTCCATAGAAAGTCATCTAAGTGGTTTTGAATCCAAACTAGACCTCAGAACTGTTAGAAACTCCGCACCGGAGAGTGTACCGGAGGGTGTACCGGAGGGTGTACCATCAACTCTGTTGTAGGTTCTCATGCTTCTGCCGGCAATTTTGGTTCCCTCTCTACAGCATTCTGTTTTGCACTGGAAAACACCTTTTGTTATCCTCATTTTTATATCTTACTGATTACATGTTGTATAGTTCTTGTATAAATTAATGTATGTCATTTATTTCAGATATTAATGATCTTTGGAATTCACTTTGTGTCAAGCACTGCCAATCTTGTCTTTATAGAAAATTTTGATTTTTTAACCAAAATATTTATTTTGATATTTGTTAATTTTTGCATGAATTTTGATTCTTAAAGCATTGCATGAAATATCATTTACCTTGACTCCTGTGCGGGCTGCCTCCTTCAGTTGTGCAACCAAGGTGAGTGTCTCGCCCTTCTCGCTCTAAGTCTGGCCCTGCTTCTAAGAATTTTTCTTTTCTTTCTTTTTTTTTTTTTAAGATTTTATTTATTTATTTGACAGACAAGAGATCACAAGTAGGCAGAGAGGCAGGCAGAGAGAGAGGAAGGGAAGCAGACTTCCTGCTGAGCAGAAAGCCCGATGTGGGGCTTGATCCCAGGACCCTGGGATCATGACCTGAGCCAAAGGCAGAGGCTTTACCCACTGAGCCACCCAGGCGCCCTCTAAGAATTTTTCTGATGTCTATTCACTTAATTCATAGTGCTGTGGGTCAGGCACCAGCCCCTGGGGAGGATTTGGTTAAGGCATAGAGTAATGGGGCCTGGATATCTGGAGCCTTCTAACTCTGCTCCTAACTTACTGTGCCATCTGTGTGCCCATCCCTGCCCCTTTCCATGCCCCACCTTTCTCATTTGCACCAGGAGTGTGGCCATGAGCAATTGTTTCTAATTGTCCCTGGGGATTCTGTTGGGGTTGTCTTTCCAAGGTCACCTTGAGTCAGGAGAAATGAGGCCAGTACCCAAACAGCACTTCTACCAAAGAAGCCCTGACCTTGTCTGGTTGAATTTCTACCCAAGATATTGGATTTTAAGTAAAGGTCCTACTGGCAATGATGGTGATGATGATGGTGATGGTGATGATGGTGGTGATGTTGGTGGTGATGTGGATGATGTTGATGATGATGGTGGAGATGGTGGTGATGATGGTGGCAGTAATGATGGTGATGTTGATGATGACAGTGGGGATGGTGGTGGGGACGGTGTGGTAAGGATGGTATGAGGCTTATAATGATGGTGGAGATGGTGGTGATGATGGTTGTGATACTGGTGATGATGATGGTGGCAGTAATGATAGTGATGATGATGGTGACAATGATGGTGGAGATGGCAGGGAAGATGGTAGTTAACAGTGGTGATGATGGTGGTGGTGATGATGGGGATGTTGATGATGGTGATGATGGTGGTGATG
>NW_019154096.1:77229126-77231626 GCF_002288905.1 Enhydra lutris kenyoni
TGATGGTGGTGATGATGGGGATGTTGATGATGGTGATGATGGTGGTGGTAATGATGGGGATGTTGATGATGGTGATGATGGTGGTAATGATGGTGATGTTGATGATGGTGATGATGGTGGTGATGATGGGGATGTTGATGATGGTGGTTATGCCGAAAGGGATACAGGAAACATGTCCTGTGGGTTATCATCTGTCTCTTACAAATACATTGCTTTGTTGTCAAGTAGGATATGCAGATGTACTTACAACTTCAACAATTTTACTACTTCAAAATAAGAAATATGCAATGTCCTTTAAGAGAGTGACTCTTAGAAGAGACTATATAAATAAATATAACACCAGTTATAAATTAGGGTGAATTCAGAATTAATCTCTCCCTCCTTCCTTCTTTCTTTCCTTCTCTCCTCCCCTCCTTCCTCTCTGTCTCTGAAATCTCTGTCTGGAAGTGGGTCCTCTTGCAGATTTAACAAATAGCTTTACCGTATGTCTGTTGCTGCTAAGAGGCAAGGCAAGGGGTTCTGATAGGCATTCGTGTGTAGACATTAAGTTTGTGCCAAAGTCATTATGATTACCCAGAGTAATGAAGGGCTTTCGTTTGTTCATTGTTTCTCTTTGCTCCCCTGGGTGGCTGCCACTGATCACGAAGCCCCACCTGATGACCTTGCCTTGACCTTCTCTAGTCTTCTGAAAGCAAGGATTCCAGCCCAGGGTGAGAGGAGCGAGAGGCCTCCCAACACCATCCCTGCCAGATGTCCAAGCTTGGCCTCAGTGTCTAGAAGAACAGAAGCTGGGGGCTGGATGTGCTGGGGACAGGACAGGCTCTCTCTGAGGAGACCGGTACCTGTAGCAACGGCCCAGGCAGTGACTCTGAAGGGCTGAGTGGGCCCAGTGTGGGGGCTGTGCCACACAGGAAGCAAGCAGTGTGTCACCCTGGCCACACTCAGCACCTGCTGGCCTCCCTCTGATTAGCGGTGTCAGGCCACCTGCTGTGCATCCTCTGGCCTCATCCAGCACATTTAAATGAAACCAAATGTTGATGGGGGTTCTCTTCTCCCAACGATCGACGGAGAGCCTGTACCCAGAGGGTGACAGGAAGCTGGCAGGATACAGTGGTGACCCCAGGGTGTTGGCGAGGGGAGTGTGGCCTGGGGACCCCGTTCCTCCTGGAAGAGTGGATGGGTGCTGGCTCCAAGATGCTGGCATGTAGAGGACGCTAGATTGGCACTTTGCAGAGAACGCTGGCCCTCGGGGAGAGCTGGGCCTGTCAGGGGCTCTGGAGCAAGGCAGAGGGAACAGGCCGGGAAGAGGCCCCCAGAGTCAGGGGCTTCAAGGACTCGCGGAGACAGTGCATTGCAAGGACTCATGCATTGCAAGGACTCATGTGTTTCTCTCCTGCAAAGAAAGCTTAGGCCCTAAAATATCACCCTTCCCCCCACCTTCCCCTCAAGGAAAGTCGCCGCCTGAGGAAGGGGCAAGGCTGTGCTGCTCACTGTGCCGGGAGGAGACATGTTAACTCTTTGTCAAGTTTCCAGCCAGTGGCAGGACTGCAGGGTTATGGGGGAAGGAGGGCGCTCCGGAACAGACCTCTGGCTCCCTCGCTCATTTGCTGAGTGACTCGGAGCTAGTCACGGAGCCTCTCTGTCTCAGTTTCCCCATCTGCGAAATGGAGATGACCTGAGTGTCCTCCTCAGCAGGCGTGCCCCATGTCCCAAGCCGAGCTGACACCAGGCCGGCTTGCTGGCCCAGGGTCTTGCACAGATGAGGCTCCATGCTCTGTCCTCGGGCTCCTAGACTCTTCGTCATTTTCAAACCAGAGGCCCTGGCTTGTTTCCTCACACCAGACCCCACACGTTACAGAGCTGGTCCCGATGAAGGAGGGAGTGAATGCACACATGGTGGCCATACCTGGGCTAGCGCAGTCAGCCGCGGCGCACCGAGAAAGCTCCTGTGACTATCCCATGACGGCACCCCCAGCCCGCAGGCCCGGCACCCTGTGTGTGCAGGAGAGACCGGGCGCTGAGGCTGTTCTGGCAGAAGTTAGTGGGTCCTGCCCCTGTCGGGGAACTGGGGACAGCGCCACTCATCCTAACAGGCCGACATGGCCCCCAGCTGTACATCTGAGAACTGGAAAGAGTCACAGGAGCTTGGCAGAGTGTTTTGGCCGGTTTTGAGAAATAGATGCTCTTCGTGGCAGTGTGGGAGCCACAGGCTGCGGTTCTTGTCTAGCGGAGGCCAAACAAGACTATATTGCTTCCCTCAAACGTTCTGGAAACAGGACCACGGCAAGCGCTGATGCCGACTCGCCACGAATGTCCTCTTTTTTGGGAGGCCCTGCCATCACTGTCTCTGGCCACAGCTGCCCGTAGGGTGCTTTCATGCACTTTGGGGAAAGGCCCTCCCCCCGGCTAGGGCTCCCCTGCACCAGCCACTCGCTGGGGAGCAGGTGCAGGATGGACTTTAACCTGAAGCATCCCAGCGTCCACACTGAGTGGGGCCTCT
>NW_019154096.1:77236626-77249107 GCF_002288905.1 Enhydra lutris kenyoni
GATGGCAACCCCAGACTCTCTTTGGTTGGTGGAAGGTGGCGCGTTCCTATAAACACCTGGGGAGGAAGCATCGCAGCAAGGAACGATGGGACAGGCCACCTGGGTGTTTTGACAAGTCATTCTCCGCCAGTGAGTGACATCTTGGGCCTTTGGTGTCCAAACTCCTCTTGATGAGCACATGGCAGACCCGCCTTGATACCCACCTCCCAGGCGGGGTGTGGGTCCCTTCTGTCGGTCACCGAAGACGTATTCATCACCAAAGCTTCAAATGACCAAGAACCAGCAGTGAATTTTGTCCTTTGATACACCAAAAAGTTATTTTAAAAGCACATTTATGCCCATTGGGTGGTTTGAAACGTTTCCAGGATGGTCTCATGAATGAAGATTCAGCCGGGACCTTGCCACACTCTGCTCTTCCAAGGATCAGAGCACCTACTGGCCATCCCCTGGCTCAGCTCACTGATATCCCGGGGTGGTGGCAGGATGTCCCCCTGTGGGCTGACGATGTCCAGTTACATGAGGAAGGTGTGTGCAGGGAGAAGGGCAGGACTGATCTGAGATAGCAGGCAGAGGTACACAATGACCATTCTGGAGGAGAAGCTCGGACAAGACTGAGGCTTCTGACCCCACCAGCTCTTGGTCCCCACAGGGCATTGTCACCTGACAGGTTGCTGGTACTCTGATTCTCACACTGCCTAGAGCAGCAGGCCACTGGGACCAGATTCCTCCCCACAGAATGGGACATGGGACTGGGTCTCCCAGCTCCCTTTCCATTCTGCTCGGCTGAGTTAGGCCCCGTCCCAAGAACATGTATTCTGAGTCTAAAGCTTCTTCCTCCTCCAGACTGCCGACAAAATCATCAGAAACAGGAGCCACAGAGGCCTCTGGGAAGACCTTTCCATCCCAGAAGTGACAGGCAGGTGAAGATGGGTGCTGTGAAAGGGTCTTTCTCTCTTCTGCTCTGCCGCGGGGAGCAGGGTCTATGTGCACGCACATGTGAAAGTGCAGGTGTCTGTGTGCATATCTACGTGTGTGTGCACGTCTTCATGTCGGAGGCGGATGGGAAGCTCCAGGTGGCTTTGCATTTTTCCTCTTCTTCCTCCCCATACATTCCTCCCCTGTTCCTCCCAGAGAGGTGATGACCAGGCAGGGAGAAAGTGAACAGGGAAGTCAAAGCCAGGCTGGAAGGGCCTAGAAACTTCTAGCTTCAGTCGCTGGTGTTGATAGGCTCCTCCCCGTGCCCAGTCACACAGCCCTCCAGGCCTTCGGGTAGGACAGGGCCCAGAAGGGTGTAGACTTAGGTGTCCAATGCCAAGAATATAAGAGTCACTTACGCCTTCAGTAAGTAGGCCCTGATCCCTTTCCAGGCTCCCCCCTCCACTACCTTCCCCTGTGCTTGGGTGGGGCAGAGAAAGAGGTATGAAAGAAGGAGCCCCACATGGCTGGGCGAGTGTGTCTACATACGTGTGTGCATGTATGCCAGCATGCACGTTTATAAGCACGGCGGTGGGAGTGTGCGTACGCGCACACACCTATGTGAAACGTGAGTTTGTATGCACGACGGTCAGAACGTGTGAGTGTGTGATTGTGAGCCTGCCGGTCATATGCATGCCGGTGTGAGTACGTGCGTGTGTGGGGCCACGGGGCACGTCCGTGCGCAGACAGAAGTTTTGAGCTGTAAAGGGTGTTTTCAGGAAACGCAGGGTCCCAGGATAGAGAAGGGCCCTCACGGGAGGTAAGCAGCCCTTCAGTTAGGTGGGGGATTAAGGGAGGCCCCAAGAAAGCAGGTCTCTCAGAGTACGTGGGGGATCCCCAGATCCCCCTCCCCTGCCAGGCCTCCAAGCAAGTGACACCGTGTCTCGTGGAGCCACGGGCAGCATGGCGAGCTGTGGGGCAGCTGCCAGCCGGGGCTTCCTGGCTTCGAGCAGACCAGAGCCCACGGCTTTGTCTCTGGAGAGGTGTCTCCTGCTCCCTGTGGCTGTTACAACTAAGGTCATGTCTGTCAACGCCGCCACAGGGCCTGGGCATCACAGCCTCTCCACCTGGCCGGTTGCCTTCCTGCCCCTCTAGAAAAGTTGTCCCTGTGCCATCAATAAGCCCGCGACAGACCGAAAACCCCCTCCGGGGAGACACCCACCACGCCAGGGCCAGCGGGGAGGACTGCCCTAGAGGAGGCCATGCGGAGGATCACAAAGGCGCACATGGGGTGTTGGGGGCCCTGCCCTCTGCCTCCTGCACGGCTCAGCCAAAGATGGGGTCCAGGGGCAGCTGGAAAGAACAGCTATTCTGGTTGTCAACCCCACGTCTGTCCGTCTGTCCCCAGACAGCTCGCCTGCCCGCGGTGCCCCCTGAAGAAAAGCTTGTGGCATTCTGTAAGACCCAGGACCAGGACTTGAAGTGTATTTAAACACAACGCACTTTGTTTTCCGTTGTTTTTATTGTTGTTGTTTTCCTTCTGGGGCTAGTGATTCTGTTTAAAATGTGGAATTCAGCAAAGGCTTATGACAAGGCTTCTCCAGAGAGTGCAAACGGAGGAGCCCAGGTCAAGGGGAGGCATGAGCTCGATGCGGACTGCAGATCCCATCTGTGGGGTTCTCCGGTCCAAGAGAGGAAGACGACCGTCCAAACAGCACAAGAACCACGTGCGCACGCGCTCCTCTTGACTTTGTCCACAATGCACTTGTTTGACATGAGAATCCTTCTCCGAATTAAGTCACGATGTGTACTCTGCGAGCCGAAGTTTCCTTGCTTGGCAGAATCACTTATTCCCAAATGTCCGTTTAAACCCAGCTGGAAAGCAGGGGACAGAAGTTTTTATCTAGAAGCAAATTTCTGGGTTCTCAGGAGTTCCTCATGGAATTACTAAGAAATAGGAGTTTCTAGCCAGAAGCATCCACCTCTACTCCCCTGGGGGAGGCTGTGTGGACTGCTGGGAGGGGGGTCTGGACCCTGACCTCGACCTCTGACCTCAAACCGGAGTCTGGCGCTGAGTCCACATGGAAGAGCCAAGGGGTTTTGGCTGCCTTGTTGGCTAGAGGGTCTCAAGATTTGAGGGATCACAGGCCCCTTTATGAAATTCATATCCACGCAAAACATCATGCAAAGAACTGCGGTGACCGGGCCAGACTTGGCTGAGTTCTGTAGAGGGCAGAGGGTCCCTTACAGGATCCCCGCCCAAAGGCTAGAGGGAACAGTCACCCCTCCCACGGTGGGGAGGAGGCCGTGGACGGCACCTTCTCCGAGATTGTTCTAGCCCATCGCTATCTCATTTCTGCTGCACCTGAAGTCAGACAGAACCACCAGAGCCCCGAGTGTGTCGGCACAGGCACGTTCACTTGCACGTGCAGACACACGCACCCCACACGCACATACACACCTCACTTCCTAAACGTGGGACCACAGGCTCCTGAAAGCTACCCTTGGCTTTAGACATAATCACCCTAGTTTAGAGAGTGACAGCTTTATTGTTCAATAAAACAAGTTAATTGATTCAACTCTCTTCACTAGTGGATAGGAGGTTTGCTGTATTTATCTGAGGCACAGGAGGAGATCCCGCGCTAATGGGAGAGGAAGGGGCCCGTGGAAGCAGATCCGAAGCTGCTGTGCGGGGGCGGGGGTGGTGAGAGGAGAGAAGTCTCTACCTTTGACTTTTTTCCTGGGAGTCTTTGGCTCTGGCAACTAAAGGGCAAAAAAGACGTTTAAGATAATCGTGTCAGAAGGGGACGTTTCACCGGGCTCTTTAACAACCCTTACATGGAGAAGAGCCCGACTGTCTCTTTCTGCCGCCCCCATCTTCTCCGTCTCCCCCCCACATCTTCTCCATCTCCCCACCATGTACCCTTTGCAAACAGACAGGCTGCGGCCTCTGGGGCGGAGGGAGAGGAGCCCGGAGCATTGTGATGAGGCAGAGGGCGGGGTGATTTAATTGTCTGGTTCCTTCTGTGCTGGAGAATATCAAACAGATGAGGAGGATAAAACAGGGAGCTCAATAATTAATTTTCATGTTCCTCACTAGTGGGGCTCCGGCAGGCCCTGTGCCATGATTATAGGGAAAGGCTGGATTGTGAAGTTTCACTCATTAGCTACGTGTTGTATGAAAATACCTGTGTTTTCAAAAGGCAGAGTGACAAGAATGGAAAATTCCAGCTATTAAAAATATCCTGGTGTCAGGGACTTTTGTGAGAGAACAAAAACTCTCTGATTCCCTCAGATAAATAATGAAACGCGTGGTTGTTGCGAGGTGAACGGTCAAAACTTCCCTGTTGACTAAAATGCAAGGTTGACTTAAAAGATTTTCAGAAGTTGTTCAAGGAGCCGGGCAGCAGGCTGGGGTGTTTTGCCTTCTAATGAAACCGAGGGGCCTCCCCGGATTCCCACTGCCGCTGCCTGCCAAGCCCGCGGCTCCACGGGCTGGTTGCGGGGCGGGCACGGGCCCTGCCAGCCCCACGTGGGACACAGAGCGTTCATGAAACATCGGGTGACCTGGTCCCAGGCTCTGAGTTTATCCAAGGGCGGGGATTAAGATTTAATTGATTCCAAGTGAACTGTGCGGTTCTCCATCGCAGTCAGCGGAGGTGGACGGTGGGCGGCCCGCAGCCTCGCAGGCCTGGGAAAGCCCACTGGGGGCGCAGCACCCACGCGGGGCCCAGGGAGCCGGGCTGGGTTTTCTTCCTGGAATACTGATGAGCCCAACGTACAGTGTTGCACAGGCTTAGATCCAAACCTGGGTAACATAATTTTTAGCACAAATTGTTCAATCATTCAAACACACAAACATTTCAAGGTAATTTCTGCAAATCCCCATTGTGATCTAATTTCTTATTAAGCAGAATAAAGCTGTTTGGCATAGCAATTAATCAGTTTGGGGCTCCACGGAGCATTTGCTGCAGGGAGCTTCCTTTTTTATTTTTAATTTTTAAAGGCGTATTGGAGTAATGCTCCTTGGTTTATGCCCTGTGCATCTTGCCCGCACACAGACCTATGCACTCGACACACCCGCATGGGCAGGACGCTGGGCAGGGTTGGCAAAGATGATCTCCGGGAGCTTTATTGCCACCGCGTTCTTTTGGGTATACGTACAGTAGCCACTGTCAGGAAAATTAGTAAATTTGCATGCTATTAAAAAGTTTCAGAGGTAAAACATTGTATCAGTGATAGAATTACCCAGTGTCTGGGTATTAGACAGATCATAAATCATGTTTGTGCAGTCTTTTTCCACTTTGTAAATATCTCCTAAAAAAATAAATAAATAAAAGCCCCTTGTGAAAGTGGGAGGGGGCACACCGGAGAAAGGGACAGGGGACAAAAGAAGTGTGACTGGGCCTGGCACCCCTGCTTCCAAGACTCTCGCGTGAACAATGGTCAGAAACCCCACAGCTGTGAGAGGTGTGCACTCGGACCTCTGAACATTCCCAGGCAAATGTTACTCAAAGTCTAACAATTCCTTTCAAAGATTTGGATGTAGTTTCTGGTTGTGACTGATCAATAGGCAATTTATGAATGACCGATATCATTCTCGGGGGCTTCGACCGACAACACTGGGTAAATACTCGTTCACCAGTAATCACAGTTGTGGGAGGCTCCACACACACTCAGTAATTTAAGAGGCAAAGCAAAGCATGTGTTTTTATTTAACAAGAAAGATCTCAGGGCAGAGAGGGTTATTATTTTAGAAGCAGAAACGACTGTCTTTTGAGCAGAATAAATGGGGGGTCATAATTCTCTAATCTGACCTAATTTTAACAAAGGAAAATGATCTGTTAAAATGTCCCAGAGATAATACAAATTAGACCAGGTCAACAGTAGGTCAAACAGATAGGGCGTTAAAACATCCTTTTTACTACTTTGTAGCATTTTATGCTAATTCAGTTCCCTCCTCTGTGATAAACAAAGCAAGTGGAAAGTAGCTAGCATCACACAGTGATGGGTCCCTGAGCTACAATTTAATACAAATCTAGTAATTCCATTGTACAACATATCTAGTTCATTTAGGAAGCACATAAACTAAAGGCTTACAGGATGAGATTGCTTGCCTCACATGCAGGTACATTGCCTTTAAAGCTCCAAAAACAAATACGGTAATACGGCTTTAGTGGATAAGCCTTAACGGGGAATGGTGCGGGATCCTCGTCTGAGCAGGCCTTGTGCCGTCATGAGGAGGAGGTCCTAAACTCCAAGGTGCTGGAGGGATCACGGACACGGACTGCAGACCACGGAGCAGCAGAGGGCACGGAGGCCGTGTTCACACCTAACTTGGGAGGATCTGGGTTTCCTGCCATTCCGTACGTCTCCCCAGGACTCTACAGGAAGAAAGGGAAGCGAGGAGGGGCGCTGTGCGTCCCTCCCCACTCAGGGTGAGAGCGCCGTAAAGAGACTCAGCCAGCAGAAGTAACTTCTCTCCTTCCGTGCTCCATCAACCCATTAGGACAATTTCCTCTCCTCCGCATGGCAAATGAAGCTCCATGCCCTGCAAACGTTGAATTACCTATGTGTGTGATTTCTCTCCTCCTAAGAGAGGGTTTCATTCACTGTCGTTCATCACCAGGTCAGACCGAAGGAAAGGCGGCGGGAGAATTAGCTGAGCCCGTTAAGCATGTGGTGCACCCACCGGCCTCCCTGGGATTAACCCGCCTGCCTCAGCACCTAATTGACAGCCCCGGGGTGACTTAGGCCCGAGGGGGAAGCAGAGTCCTTTGGGCATGTGACCCGTTAGTGCCTTTTGGTGGGGAGACTTGGCTCCTTGGCTACGAAGAAAAGGAAGATAAACTAGCAAAAGCCTCCAGATGGAAAAAAAAAAAAAAAAAAGAAAAAAAAGTGCTTTCAGGCCTGGAGTAGGCAGTAAAGATAAAATTGGTGGTGGTTTGAATCCCTAAAGGTGTGACATTCGGATCTGATTAAATTCGCCATCAGAGACCATATCTACATGCACAACTGCTTCTTCAATTTTGATGAAATTGACTCAATCCCATCCAAAGAAAACGGCCAATTCGCAGGCCTGATGGAAGCTCCTCCGGCAGAATCCCCGAAGCCCCGTGGGACGGCCGAGGAGTCTTCTGTGCAGGAAACGTACAGTATCTTTAATTCTGCGTTTTGGCAAAAGCGGTGATGATTTTTGCAGACTTTCCGGTTCTCATCCTATCCAGACATGGCTTTGTTCTAACCACCCGGCGAGAGTTCTTTCTGGATGTGAAGAGATCTGTCTCCTTTACCCTACTTCCTACTTACTCTGCGGAAACAGTTGGAGACCAAGCTGTGTTATTGTTGGGTAACGTTGCCTGCACGCTAGGTGCTCCCTACTGGGCATATAACAAGGTGTTGTGTCCTCAGGAGTACACGGTCTGGGTGGGGAAATGGGACCGAGAGCCGGCTTGAGCATCGAGCGCCGAGGACAGCTCCTGAGCATGGACTGAGAGCTGCAGACGGATTGCCAGGCTGCCCTGCTGGGTAGATGGGCAAGCCTCACAGACTAACAGCTGCTTAGTCTTTCATCAGGCACATTAATTGGTGCTTGCTCTGTACCAGCCCCTACCCTGAGCACTGGGCGGTCCTAACCCACAGCCACACAGAAGGTAAAGTGTTGTTATTTACACAAGAGGAAACTGATGCACAGAGGGGTCAGTGATCGTCTCCAAGTGATGAGACAGGCAGTATGGGTCCAAGCCCAGCTATCTGGCCCCAGAGCCTACAGCTCCTTCCCCTGCTCCCTAGTGGAAACAGCATCAGAGGTGCTAGAGGGGGAGGCAGAGGGGTTCCCTAGAGAGGAGGGAAAGTGTCCTAAGGGAGCTAAGAAGAGGCTTCTCACCACCACAGGTGGTTCTTGTAGGGCTGCCTGGGACATGATGTATGAATCAATAGAGAGGTCGGGGTTAGAAGTTCAAGTTGGAGAAGATCGGACCTTACTTGTAGGTGATGGAGAGCTGGTGAACAGCAGTTATCCCAGCTGCAGTGCAGACAGTAGGAACGAACGGAGCCACGGGCAATGTGAAATCAACAAAAAGGCCCAGGATTGCTGAGGGCCTCGCCGGGACCAGTGAGGACACAGCTAAAGGCAGAGTTTCCACAGGCAGGAGGCCAGGCTACAGGGGCAGCCCAGATGCACCTGCAGGGCGGATAGGACGGGAGGAGCCCTCCTGGAAATGGGCCCCGATGCAGTGGACAGGGGCTCCCTGGAAGGGCGAGTTGACTTGGAGTCCTGCTGATGCTGAGATAGGGCATCAAGAGAGCCTGTCCCATCCTACATCTCCACGTGGGAGACACCGTCTGTGTGCTGAGGTCTCATAACAGATGCTTTGTGGCTCCTGAGGGAAACCAGTAAACATTGAAACCCCTACTTTTTCAGTCATCCCACTAGAGTAAGAAAAGATCATTTAAGGGTGAGATAACCTTGCCTGTTCTCACTGTCATTATTTATTTCATTGAAGCTCATGAATTCCCTTAAGAATTCCATGAAATCTTTCACTAAAATTATCTATAATTTTCATCACAAAATAACTCTTTTGTGCCTTTAACTTCTGAGAGAAAGACAGAAGAAAGCATATAGCATCATTTTTTTTTTTTTTTTCAAGTGTTCCCAGAGTAACTGCACTGGGGTTCTCATTGGTTTACTAACTAGGAAAATCTTTGTCAGAGTTTCAGAGTTCCTTCCTTCCACCCTGCCTGTGGGACCTCTGTCGAAAAATTCCTATTAGTTTTCATGGTTTTATATATAGATGGTCACTAATTAATTAGCTATAAAACTACACAGGAAAGTATAGAACAGACGCTGGAGTACACCTTGTGTGTTATCTATTATTCATCCCACCCAATGCAACAATGTATTTGCAAGAGTCTTTGTGCTGAACATCTCTGGCAACATGTTGCTTAGCGATGCATTTGGTTGCAATATGGACAAGACAAAACACACACTGAATGCTGTTCTCCAATTTTTCTTTTTGGCTAGATGAAGAAATAAAGACAATATGATGAAGCCAGATGTCCCCAACTGGAGGGCTCTCGAGTGAGCTTCCAGCATCCCATCCTGGGACAGGACAAAGTGGTCAGCTGATGATTTGAGAAGGGGCTGACATCATGTTCTTCTGCTTCTCCTGGCAAAGCCCAGGGTTCTCTGCGCATGGTCTAATTCAGTGGCATATTTGCAAAATTAAGAAAGACGCTCGAGGTCTGAGAGAATCCAGAAGTATTCAGCAGGTACCCACCAAGTGCCATGACTTTGGCAAGATTGTAGGAGTTAAGTGAGGGATGAGGTGATGCCGGCTGTCCTATTCCTGAGAGCCCACAGCGGGGCTGGGCTGGAAGGATAATGGGTACGTACAACAGGGATTGGGTTTGTCCCCTGCGATGCCTCATTAGGCTTTGGGAACCCAGCAGGGCAGTAAGCCCATTCTCCAGTGTGCCCCTGGGGTGTGGGGGGAGTGAGAAGCCCACTCTCCCAGGGCCCCACAGCCTACAAGTGTGCTTTTCTAGCTGTGAAGCACCGACCAGACCCCAGCAGGATAGGAATTCAGAGGCACAAAGGCTGTGCTTCGGGGAGATATGGGCATCCTTCAGGTCCCCTCTTGACTGAGGAAAGGAATGAGCAGATTGAGTGATTACCATTTCTGCTCTGTTCTCTCTCCGTGGTCCCCTATCTCCCTTCCCTGCCACGCAAGATGGCTTCACCTCGAAGGCCATCTTGCCTTCAGAAATAATCTTCAGAAGTTTGCTTTAATGGAAGAATTTTTTAAAAGGCAACTCGCACATTTTCTTCCACTGACACTCTGGGGAAAATGGTGTCTGCCTAGCCACCTGTTGGAATGCAGCCCAGAAAGACGGCTGAGAGTCGATATCAAATCAATAGTGTCACACACGGTGATGCATGGGAAGAGACTGTATCTCTCGCCTGGAAATCCATTTTGACAGAAGGGCGACATGGAGTCATTTGTGACACCGAGATGATGGGCTAGCTGGTTAGTGGGTACGCTTGCAACCTGCCTTCCGACTTGACACGGAGGGAACAGCGCGGGTGGACCCTTAGCGAGAGAGTAGCTCGGACACACGGTGACAGCGGGTGCTCCAGCCACATTAACACATCAACTAAAGTCTTGGCCATTTTCAGGTAGGGGTTACTGCTCACTCAGGCCCCCGTGCGGAAACTCAATTCCTCTGACTTTGTTCTTCGGTTTGTGATGGTCTCCGCCACCGAACCCTGTTAGCTCCTCCTGTGATCTGTCCAATCTATACAGGAAGGCTGGTCACAGTCCGGTTCTCTGTCCAAGACTAGATGTCATATTTAGCTCAAAATGCAGTTCAGAAACTCTACTTAATGATACCCTCTCTAGGAATAGCTTCATAAATGCCTAAAACCTGGAAGGTCTGTACTTCTCAATACAAAATGGATAGGAAGACATCATGGACTTTGGATTGGCCATTGGGTTGGATCCGAGAGTCTTTCGGATGCGATTGCATGAAAGTGATGCTGGAGCACTGTGGTTTTGTGTTTCCCCCCACAATTTTGCTAGTTTTATCACAAAAACACCCCATGCAGCCCTCAAAGGCTACAAGGGAACAGGCGAGGGCTGATACCACGGTTTCCCGTAGGAGCCCTCTGAGGGCTGAGATCAACACTATGGTTCTCCGTAAATATTAGCTGCATGAATGGTGACACGATTCTGCCATGGCTGAATAATTGAGTAAATCTCTAAGTCTTTCGGTTTACAAAGCACCTCAGAAATATCTCATTTAATCTTGTCACAGAACCTATGAAACTAGTTCTCTTTGAATATTTGACTCAGAGAGGTCAACTGACTTGCCCAAGGCCACACAGCAAGTGATTTTGTCAGAACACAGGGATTTCTTGTGAGTCTCTGGGTCATAGAGCACTACCTTTCTCCTGCCCAAATAATTTCATTCTTAGAAATGGAAGCCTGCTTCTCCCTCTCCCACTCCCCCTGCTGTGTTCCTCTCTCCCTGTGTCTCTCTGTCAAATAAAAAATAAATCTTGACAAAACAAAACAAAACAAAACAAAAAAAGAAATGCAAAGTTCTGCATGGCATTTAGGTTCTAGAATTCATTTATTTGATGAGAGTCACTTCCGAATTATGAAGTTTGCATATAAAATAATGTACATGCTGGATCTGGGTTCCTCGAACACAGGTATTGAATTCTGTATTCCTGCTGATCACTCACAACCCAAGTACGCTCCCTGGTCCTCAGGCGGTGCTGGGATCAGCATCAGGTGACCTCCATCCCATGCGTGGGGACACTTGCACGGAGGCGCGTGCACGGAGGCGGCAAGCTACCTTGCCATCGCTGGGCTCCGGAGATCTCTGGCCGACTGCTGAACTGCCTGTGCAGGCAAATTCAGGATGAGCCAGGCTGGTAAAACATCTTCTAATCACACAGTCTCTGCTGGTGACTAATATTCAGGCGGATAGCTTATAGTGTGATAGGATAGGCCTACTGTTCACCCTGCCCCAGACCTGTCCATATGACAGCTCATGCGTGTGCAACACTTTTAAATTTTGCATGGCTTCCTTTTTATTGCCTTCACCTGTGCAAGGCCAAATAAGGTGTGGCATAGATCTCAGGCCCCTGGAAAAATTCCCTCTGAGGGACACCAGCCACCTCCCTAGGTGTCCTCTCTTCCTCCAAGACACTTGGACTCACCCCTGCTCCTTCCCCTGCAGGAGCCAATGGGACGGACCAGACGATTTTCTAGCAGACCTCCCTGCCAGACCGCCTCTGCCTTGGTGGCCCTGTCTAACGCAGTTGGAAGACACCTACTTGCATGAGCTGACGCTCCGTATTAGGGAGCTCTGCTAACGTGAAGGGAGGCACAGCTGACGCTGACAAAGGAGAGAGCCGAGCGAGAGATCTGCAGACGCAGCCCCATCCTTCTCCCCGAGCTTCGCGGGTTCCTGATCTGGGGTTCCGGCCACAGAGCTGCTTTTGCCTTTCCTCACGTTACAGTTGACGACCTGAGACAGGCTCTGACACCTCACTTTTCAGTGCTAAGAGCTCAGAGAAGCAGCCGCTGCTCCTGTCATGGCAGACAACGTACACTAATGACTCTTTGCGCTCATAGAGAGCTTGGGTTTCCAAAGCATTTAAGGAACATTATCTAATTAACAAGTTTCTTGGAGGCTCTCTGGGTCTCTGTCTCTCTATGGAAAGTCCTTGTACGCCGAACAGTTTTCTTCAATAGTGGAGAAAGGGAGCATCCCTAGTACAATCATTTGTTGGGTCCATAAAATTAAATTATTGTGCATTTGAAATTGCAAAATCTGAGAGATATGAAACCAGTTTTGTTGTTTTTTTTTTTTTTTGTTGTTGTTGTTTTAAATCAGACTCGCTGGATTAATGAAGGAAACATTAAGTGAGTGGTCAACACCAGTGTAGTGGAGCGAGGAAAGGAAGAGAACCCCCAAAGATTCCCTTTTAGAATTGCAATAACCAAATAACCAAATCAAATCTTATTTCTTTCTTCCTTCCTTCCTTCCTTCC
>NW_019154096.1:77249117-77504117 GCF_002288905.1 Enhydra lutris kenyoni
TCTTTCTTTCTTTCTTTCTTTCTTTCTTTCTTTCTTTCTTTCTTTCTTTCTTTTCCTCTTTCTTTCTTTCTTTCTTTCTTTTTCTTTCTTTCTTTCTCTTTCTCTCTCTTTCTCTTTCCTTCTTTTTTTCCAGAGATGGTGGACTCTGGAGTTATAACAGCAAGTTGCAAATGGTGCACAAAACCTAAGTCTCAGGCCAGCGCACGAGGAGATAGTTGTTATAAGTCACGGGGTATATGATCGATATGCGTGTTATAAGATTCACTGTCTTCTGTTCAAACACTTTTGAAACAAAATCCATTGAGCCAAACATTTCCAGATTAAAAAAAAAAAAAAAAAAGATAATGAATCTGTTTGTTGACAGTTTTCAAGTCTTCTGATTTTCCCCCTTCCTCCTTACCCAGGACACATTGCATGAGGGGGTTTCCAGGAGCAGAATGCTTCCTCTCTTCTATTTTCGCTTTGAAGAAAAGACCTCACTAGCCCTCAAACTATCTCCAAAAAATAAAACAATACAAAAGTTCACACTTTACTATGTTTTGATGAAGTGAATTCCACCACTGTGACACAGGTAACATGAGGTCTTAGGGGAAGCTGCAGGAAAAGGGCCCATCTTGGGCTCTACCTGAGTCAGGAACTACTTGACTGGTGATAGGTCTTCTTCCCGAAAGGGGCAGTCCTGAAGTAGAAACACCAGGCAGGTCTGCCAGTGAAGATCCTGACCATGCCGCTGGATGTGCCCCCAGCCCCATCAGCCTTGCCAGGGAAATGGCTTTGCTGGTCCCGTGATACTGGTGGGCGAGGCCAGCATGCTGTCACTCACTCCGCTCGGCAGAGTTTGCATTTCCAGCCCCCCAACAGCAACCATCAGTGGGTGAGCTAAATTGCAGTAGACATTTCTGAATCCCCGTCCCCACCTCCCAGTGCCCCAGAGAGAGGAGAGTGATTTGCTAATGGAACGAGGCACGGCAAAATCCGTCCCTTGCTCTCACTTCTCCACTCACCTCATCACCTTAAGAGCACTCAGAATTTCCTCTGCAAGCCTGGGGACCTCGCAATGACTACGGAGATTGTTCATGGCTGGAAATGACCACCTCATCAGGACCGAGGCCCCAAGGCACCCTAGATGCTGGTGGACTTTAAAACCATAGGAGGGCAGGGGCTGCATCTTCAGTGATCAAGTTCATTGCAATGTTATCACAAAGTCAACAGAAAAGCGACATAAGGATTCAGATTACACCCTTTCTCCCCTTCTCCTTGTGCCCGTAGTCTCATGGGGGAAAAAGTAGATGTAACAGGGCTGGAAGTGCGTTAACAAAAACCAAATGCCTGTATTTCAGCTTCCATTATGGCACCTACTAATCATGTGACCTTGGGTAAGTCCTTGAACATTCTAAATAAAATTGCCTCGTTTTTTAAAAAACGAAAGAAACAAAACAAGTAAAATGAAGTCTTACCTCGTGTAATGAAGCAACAGATAGAATTACAAGGCATATAGATTGGAAAAAAGGAAACAGAACTGTCCTTATTTTAAGACAACGTGATCATCTATGTAGAAAACCCTGAAAAAAAAAAAACCCAAAAAACAAAAAAACAAACCTGTAAAATCTACAGAAAAACAGCTTTTTTAAAAAAAACTGCTTTTAAAACTAATCATTAAGTTTAGCAAAGTCACAGGATTCAAGGTTAATGTTTAAAAATTAATTAGAGTTCTGGGGTGCCTGGGTGGCTTAGTCAGTTACGTTTCTGACTTTTGGTTTTGGCTCAGGTCATGATCTTGTGGACCATGAGATCGAGCCCTGCATTGGGCTTCACCCTCTACGGGGAGTCTGCTGGAAGATTCTCTCCCTCTGCCCCTCCCCCCACTCTCTCTTTTTCTTTCTCACAAATAAATAAATAACTTTCTAAAAAACTAATTATATTTCTATATAGTAGCAATCAATCATTGGACACCAACATTTTTAAAAAAAGTTTACGATAAGCTCCAAAACCTGAAATATTTAGGAGTAAATGTAACAGAACATGTAGAGGTTCTAGTATCAAAAATTACAAAACCAGGCTCTCTGCTCAGCGGGAAGCCTGCTTCACCCCCCCTCTCTGCCTGCCTCTCTGCCTCCTTGTGATCTCTCTCTCTCTCTGTGTCAAATAAATAAATAAAATCTTTAAAAAAAGTAGCTGCCTGTTAACTAAAATTTAAAGAAAAATAGGTGCTTGTTAACTAAAATTAAAAAAAAAATAGGTGCTTGTTAAAAGCTCATCATTCTAAAGCCCAGGCAAACCTGTTGTAAAAAAAAAAAAAATTACAAACCACTGATGAGTGAAATTAATGATGACCTAAATAAGTGGACATAGTACATTCATGGTGGAAAGAATTAAGGTAGTCAGTATGTGAATTTTCCACAAACGTAACTGTAGATTTATCACACGTCCAAGAACGCCCCAAGAGGATCTTTTGTGAATATTGGCACGATGATTATAAAATGCACAAGGAGAGACAAAGAAACTACAAGACAAAGCCGAAACAATTTTGAAAAAGAAAAATAAAACTAAAAGTTTCACAGTGCCTGATTTTTAAGACTTCATACACAGCTATGGTACTCAAAACAGTGATACTCATGAAATCACATACATTGATCAATGGAACTGAATAGAAAGTCCAAAAATAAAGCCACCAAAGTAGAGACTATTGATTTTTTTTAAAAGACTTTACTGTCTTTGAATAGTTTCAGGTTTACAACAAAATTGAAAGGGAGGTACAGAGTTTTCCTATGGTCTGCCTGCCCCCACACATGGATAGCTTTTCTCATTATCAGTGTTACTCTTGAAAGTGGTACAGTTTTTTGTTTTTTGTTTTTTGGTGTTTTTTTGTTTTTTGTTTTTTTTTAACCAAGGATGAACCCATAATGATACATTATCACCCAAGTCCATAGTTTGCCTTAGGATTCATTTTCAGTGTCATATATTGTATGGATTTGGACAAACATATAGTGATATATACACATCATTGTAATACATTGTAACATTACAATACATTATAACATCATGCACTCACTGTCTTAAAAACTCTATGTGCTCTTCCTATGATTTGTCCCTTCCTCTCCCCAAATTCTTGGCAAACATTGATCTTTCTACTGTCTCCATAGTTTTGCTCATTTCCAGAATGTCATATAATTGAAATCATACAGGAAGTTGTTTTTTCAGATTAACTTCTTTCCCTTAGTAATATGCATTTAACTTTCCTTCATGTCTTTTCATGGCTGGGTAGCTCACTTATTTATTTATTTTTGATAGTTCATATATTTTTAGCACTGAATAATATTCCATTGTCTGGAGATACATATTCACTTTGTATATCCACTGAAGGGCATGCTGGTTGCTTTCAAGTTTGGACAATTTTGAATAAAGCAGCAATAAACATCCCTGTGCTGTGTTTTGTATGATTTAGGTTTTCAGCTCTTTTGGGTAAATGCCTAGGTGTGTGATTGCTGAATTAGATGGTAAAAATATATATATATTTTACTAGGAAACCACCAAACTGTCTTCCAAACCAGCTACACCAGTTTTGACCGCCTCCAGCAATGAATGAGGGTCCTGCTCCTCCTCTTCATCAGCCTGGGGAGTGGCTAGTGTTCTGTATTTTGACCATTCTAATAGGGGTGCAGTGATAATTCAGTGCTGTTTTAATGTTCATTTCCCTGATGGCAGATGATGTGGACCATACTTTCACGTTCTTATTTGTCATTTGTGTATCTTCTTTGGTGAGGTATATGTTAAGGGCTTTTGCCCCTTTTTAAATTGGGTTGTTTTCTTAGTGCTCAGATCTAAGAATTACTTGCACATTTTGGATGAGTTCTTTATCAGATATGTCTTTGGCAGATATCTTCTCCCAGTCTGTGGCTTCTCTTACTCTCTTGACATTGTCTTTCACAGAGCAGAAGCTCTTAGCTTTGGTGAAGTCCAGCTTATCAATTACTTCTTCCAAAGAATGTGTCTTTGGTGTTATATCTAAAAGGGCATCACCACACCCAAGGTCACTTAGGTTTTCTAAGGTATTTATGCTTTTACGTTTTACATTTAGGTCCATGATCCATTTTGAGTTAATTTTTGTGAAGGGCATAAAGTCGTGTGCCTGCATTCTTTTTTGTCGGTGGTGGTGGTCATGTGAACATCCAGTAGTTCCAGCCCTGGCTGAAAAGACTTTCTCCATCGTGCTGGGTTTCATCCGATGTCCAAGACCAGTTGACTTATTTGTGTGGGCTTGTTCTGGGCTCTCTGTTTTGTTTCACTGAACTACTTTTCTATTCTTTTCACCAATACCACACTGTCTTGATTACCATAGATTTACAGTAAGCCTTAAAGTAGTGTCAGTTCTCAACCATGTTCTCCTTCAGTGTGGTGTTGGCCATTCTGGGTCTTTTGCCTCACCCTATACACTTGAAAATCAGCTTGTCGATATTTATAAAATAACTTGCTATGATTTTGACTGGGATTGTATTGGATCTTTGCATCAAGTTGGTAAAAACTGACATCTTGGCAATATTAAATCTTTCTACCCATGAATATGTAATATATACCCATTTATTTAGCTCTTCTTTGATTTAATTCATCAGAGTTTTGTGGTTTACATTGTTCTTGTACATGTTTTGTTAGATTCATGCTTAAGTACTTGAAACTTGGGGTATCAATGCAAATGATATTGTGTTTTTAATTTCAATTCTACTTGTGCATTGATAATACATAGAGAAGCAATTGTCTTTTTTATATTAACCTTAATCTAGTAGCTTTTATCTAATTGCTTACTAGTTCCATTTTAAATCAGTTTTTCCAGATTTTCTACACAGATGACCATGTCATTTGCAAACAAAGATGGTTTTCCTTCCTTCCTACCTCCCCTCCCTTCCTCCCTCCCTCCCTTTTTCTCCCTCCCTCCCTTCCTTCCTTGCTTCCTTCCTCTCTCTCTCTCTCTCTCTCCCTTGCTTCCTTCCTTCCCCCTTCCCTCTTTCTTTCTTTCTTTCTTTCTTTCCTTCTTTCCTTCTTTCCTATACGTGTACATTTTATTTCCTTCTCTTACTGATTGCATTAAGCAAAGTCTGGTGTTGAAAATGAGTCACAAAGGACACCTGGGTGGCTTAGTTGGTTAAGTGTCTGACTCTTGACTTCAGCTCAGGTCATGATCTCAGGGATCTTGAGGTCGAGACCCATGCTGCCCTCCGTGCTCAACAGGAAGTCTGCTTGAGGATTCTCTCTCTCCCTCTGTCCCTCTCCCCTCTCTCTCTCTCTCTCTCTCTCTCTCTCTTAAAAATAAATAAATAAATAAATATTTAAAAAAAGAAGAAAGAAAGAATGAAAGAAAGAAAGAAACAAAGAAAGAGTGGTAAGAGGGGTCATCCTCGCCTTGTATCTGACCTTAGTGGGAAAGCTTCGAGTTTCTCACCATGAAGTACTATTTTAGCTATAGAGTTTTGTTGATAGTATTTATCAGATTGAGAAAGTCCCCTCTATTCCTAGTTTACCAGAATTTTTATATGAATAGGTGTTAAATTTTGTCTAATGCTTGTTCTGCATCACGGATATGATCATGTGATTTTACTTTCTAGTCTGTTGATGTGTTGGATTACATGGATTTTAATTGTTGAACCAGCCTTGCACACCTGGGATAAATCCCATCCATTTGTGGTGTATAATTTTTATATACTTTTTTGAATGTGATATGTCAGTATTTTGTTGAGAATTTTTGCATCTATATTCATGAGAGAAATTAGCCTGTAGTGTTTTTTTTCCTTATAATATCTTTGTCTGGTTTTGGTATTAAGGTGATGCTGGCCTCACAGAATGAGTTAGGAAACCCTCCCTCTGCTTCTATCCTCTGGAAGAGATTATAGAGAATTGGTATAATTTCTCCATTAACTGTTTTATAGAAATCACCAGTGAACCCATCTGGGAAGTCAATTGATTTTTGACCGAGGTACAATGGCAATTCAATGAAAAAAAAAGGGTAGTCTTTCCATAGCCATATATTCATATGCAAAAAGATTAATTTCAAGACATATCCTGTACATTATACAAAAGCTAACTCAAAGTAGATCACAGCTCTAAATATAAAACATGAAAACATAAGGCTTTTAGAATAAAGCATTGGGAAAATATTCATGACTCTAGGTTAGGCAAAGAATTTTCAGATAAGACTCAAAAAGGAGAATTAAGAGACAAGCTACCGGCCGGGAGAAAATACTTGCGAATTACATATCTGAAAAAGGAGTTGTATGAGAATATATAAAGAACGCTCCAAGCCTAATGATAAGGAAAGAAGCAGCCCCGTGTTAAAGAAGGGCGCACGATTTGAAAAAAATGCTTCATGGAGCAAGATAGACAAATGACAAATAAGCCCACAAAAAGGATACTCAATCACTAGCCAATAGAAAAATGCAAATAAAACTCACGATACCTATTAGAATGGCAAAAACAAATGGACAAAAACTTGACAATGCCAAGTGCTGGTGTGAAGCAGAGCATCCGGCCCTCTCATACGTGGCTGGTGAAACTGCCCAGCGTTCAGCCCCTCTGGAGAGCTCTGACAGTTTCTTCTCGTCCTGTGCTTACCATATGACCCAGCGGTCTCAATCTTGATGATTATGCAAGAGAAAAGAAAACATACGTTTACATGTAAACCTGTATGTGAACGTGTGCAGTGGTTTTATTCCTAATCACTGAAAACTGGAACTAGCACAAATACCTTTCACTGGACGGATGGCCCAAGGCTCTCTGGCACACCACTCCATGGAGCACTACTCAGCAATAAGAAGCCATCGACTCCGGGTGCAGCCAGCATCGATGAACCTCAGAGGCACCGTGCTGGCTCCAAGAGGTACCTTTCCAAAGGTTGATATTGTGGGATTCCATTTACATCACATTCTCATAAAAGCTGAATGGGGTGAATAGAGGCCATATCGATGGGCTTTTGGAGAACTTGACTACAAAGGAGCGACACAAGCTGGACGTGGGGGGTGATGGTTTTTGTGTAACCTGATTGTGCCGGGGGTTGCATTAACCAGCATAGATGTTAAAACTCACAAAGTCGTACACTAACACTCCTCCGTTAACTTTGCTGTATGCTAATGTAAACAGGTTAAATTAAAATAAATAATGATTGTATGCTTACCTGTCTTATTCATGCATTTATTAATATTTTAAACCCCAGTGAAGGGAAATATTGGTATAAAAGTAAGCATCTTTGTAAGTCCCAATATTTAAGGTGTTCAAAAAGCTATTCAGAATCTAAACCCCCTTCTTCAGTATAAGTAAAAACACAATTTCTTCAGACTCAGACCCAGCATTTGTCTCATGTAGTTCAGTGCACCAGAAGCAGAGATGTTCACAGTCTGACCTTCTTGTTTGGACTCTTACTCACTTTGGAGGTTATTAGAACATTCTTAGGGGCTGGACTGGGTCCCCAAAATTCATATCTTAAATTCCTAACTCTCAGTGCCTCAGAATGTAACTGTATTTGGTCTTTAAAATGGTAACAAAGTTACAATGAGGTCATTAGCGTGGGACCTCATCCAATATGACTGAGGTCCTCGTAAAAAGCGTGGACACAGAGATGCGTATAGGGAAGACCGTGTGGAGACACAGCCAGAGGACGGCCATCCACCAGCCGAGCACAGAGGCCTCAGACCCTGCTGATACCTTGATCTTGGGCTTATAGCCATGAGGATCGTGTCCTTTGAGTTGCTTTATCTGTGGGATTTTGTTGGAGCCGCGGATCATTCCAGCGGCCAGGTGAGTGACGCACCCGTTTCCCCGCACAGTCCCACACCTCACGAGAGGCACGAACGGGTTAATTAAAGCATCGATTGTAAAATCAGATCAGGCCTCCACTGTCTGCTTAAAAGTTGTATCTCCAGGTTTTACATGAATTTTTAATTTTAGGTGACTAGAAGTGACAGTGGAGCAGATCATTTGTGTAATTACAGCAACCATCACCGAGGAAGGAGCGCCTCTCAAAAGAACAGAAAACGCGAACTGGATTTGGTAGTGAGGGAGGCTGGTGGGGGGTTGTCGCTCGGTCCCCCCGGAACCCCCGGGGTCGTTGGGAGACCTGCCGCCTTGCAGAGCAGGACACTGGGACACTGACTTCCCCTGTTTGAGGGAAAGGGTGCTGATCATTCTCGGGGACACGCAGCATTTGCTTCAGAAACATGCTGTGCTGGGACTGGGAAAGGGGAGGGAAGCGCCAGCACAGGCGCTGGTTAAGCGGCGTCCGTCCGACAGCGAAGCGGCCGAATGGCAGCCGTCGTTCACTCCTCTGAGCCTCCTGTCCGAAGCCAGTGTGTCCTCTGCAGCCCGAGCGGCTCCGCGGGGCTCTCCCCACGCAGATATGCTATCCAAGGCATTTCGGTGACTCTGAGCAGCGTAAGTCAGCTGGCGTCTGTCCGTGCAGCAGAAGCCAGGATGCAAAGCTCTGCAGTGACGATTGCCAGTAAAGGCAGGAGTGGAAATGTCTGATTTCCACACGGAAGGTAGCTGAGGAAGGAGAAGCCCAAAGCCAGAGTGGGGGGAGCAGATAAACCAACGGGGACACAGCCTGAAGGCGGGATTCTCCCTGCTTCCCCAAACCTCGCGTGTAGACCTGCGTCCCATTCAAACCCTGCCGAGAAATGGAAAAATAATCTGCTGGTGGGGGGGGGGGCGGTTAACGCAGAGGTTACACCACTGTCCGATCCGGAGTCCCAGAAAACCGATTCCTGTTGCATATCTAACTCAAGTTTGAGAGCAAATGTAATGTTTCAATTGCTTATGGGGAGATGGCAGCTAATTAGCCTTAGTTAAATAAAGCCCAGCCCTTGAATATCAGAGACAGATTTCTTTGCCCTCTGAACAGTAGCCTCCCGTCCACACTGTTAATATTATCATCCTGCGGCCCCTGAATTGTGACTCCGTGCTGTCACCCAAGACAACCGGCTAGCAGCAGCCCCTAAGCTCCACTTAAAACAATGGTTTTTTTTGTTTGTTTTGTTTTGTTTTTTGTTTGTTTTGTTTTGTTTGTTTGTTTGTTTTGTTTTTTTGTGGGGGGAAAGATACTTCAACAGGTGGAAATAACTAATAGTTTCCTTACAGGTTTTGATGGCTGTAACCTAAATTCAGTTTCAGATGGGAAGGCTTGGGAATCGTAATTCAGATCTTTCTGGCACATTCTGAATGCTGTTACTAGGACTGACGCTGCCATTTTCAAGGACCCAGATGATGGATTTGGCAACGTGGCCAGGATATCAAGTTTGTTGTGGAGATGAGCCCCACAGACAAGGAGGACGGCTGGGGCTTGTGGATCGGCCATTTGTGAAGGATCGTCCTGAGAACAAAGGAAAGATCCCCCCTATGCCAAGTGCCTGGAGATTTCCTTTCTTGTGATTGCATTTAGTTCAAATCTTTCTCTCTGATTTCCCCAATTACTACATCTTGAAGGGAAAAGAGAAACACCTTGATGGGCTCTGGAAACAGACACTCTGCTTGAGAAGTCCAGGAGACAATGGCGAGCCATCCATGGCCCCTGAAATATTGTCCCCTCTACCTGGGCGTGGAGGTTGTTGGCTTATTCAAATCCCATTTCCTCTTGGCAAAGAGCCCCTCAGGGCATGACTCTTCTGCATTAAATATTCATTTAAACTGCACATGTTTTGGTAATAAGAAGAAATCTAGTATTACAGTTCTAGGCTTGTGCATCTGTGCCCCGTGGAGATAGTCAGGCCCTGTGTTGTCCATGTGCCGTCTGTGCACACAGGGGCTGACCTCTTGCACCTGCTCTCTGGACAACCATTTCTAGGCAGGATGGCTTAGGCAAGACAGAGCCATTCTCTCACAGACTCCCAGAGAGAAGGACTCCTGGGGGATCAAACACAGTCACGTCAAGAGGAAGAAGACCCCGGATCAGAGTTCCAGCCGGACCGGCAGACCACAGGCGAGCTCATTGTGTGCAAGTGCACTTTGGCTCCTTTGCTCTTCTGCCGGGTCTCACGGTCAAGAGACCCACCATGAGAGGAAAGCAGCAACTCAAAGTCTAGATCCTGCTCGGGGCAGGGCAAGAGTCGTTTGCTGGTTCCTGGGACTTCAGCTGTGCGTCACTGGCTTACTAGATCCAGAGACATTTTCTTGGGAAGGGAGACAAAACATCTCACACAACGTAGACAAAATGAGGGTTTGAGTGTTTGAGCAGAGAGGGAGACAACATTGGGTATATGACACTATGGCAATGGTAAGGGGTTGAGGGGGATCAAGGTGCCCTAGGACCAACTGTGACATTAAAGTATTCGAAAGGAAAACAGGATTCCCAGTTAGTTATGCTCTGCCCCTACACATTCATAAGGTGAGTGAAGGGATTTTTCTTTTGATAAGAGAGTTTTTAAAGGGTTCTTCTGGAATGAGAGATGCTGACAGATTGAAGAACGGCAAACCCCAGTCTCTGAGGAGGGGACTCG
This sequence comes from Enhydra lutris kenyoni, assembly GCF_002288905.1. NCBI lineage: Eukaryota > Metazoa > Chordata > Mammalia > Carnivora > Mustelidae > Enhydra > Enhydra lutris. The sequence continues at coordinate 77,259,590 of NW_019154096.1, forward strand.
GAATACCCAGCACAAAGACAGCGGGTCTGACCCTGGTGTAGGCAAAACCCTAGAGACATTAATAAGAGATGAGATCACAAAACATCTGGAGAAATAAACCCGCCAGGACGGCTTGTGGGGGCAAGGGCTGTCGGGGGACGCGAGGGAATCTGGCGGGAGACGTTGCAGAAAGCACAGTCCCGAGGGCCTGGCCTCGTTCTAACCAGCTCCAGTCACTGATACCTCTCCCAAGCGAGATGTGGGACAGGCCAGGAGAGGCAGACCACCTTGTAGGGTCAAAGAGGATGTCTGAAGGCAGCTCACGCGTGACGGCACGAAGACCGGTGCTCACAAGGCCTTCCCCACTTGAAGGGCTGAGGAGGGGACACTGGGCTCAGCCCCATGCTTGGGACCACTGCCCCACAGAAAGATCCAGGCTTTAATAAAACATATGGAACACTTGCTGAAAAGCGTCGGGGCTCTTCTCCTTTCAGGTGACAGACATCTGAGTCAAATAACTTTTGCAAAACACGAACTTCTTAGTTCACGCGGCAGAAAAAGAAACCGGGAGATTAGACAAACTGTGGAAACCAAGACCCCGTGATGGGGAGAAGGGATGAGAGAGAACGGGTTCCTCTGCTCCTTCCTTCCTTCCCTCTCTCTCTTTTTCTCCCCCACCCCCCACATCTGTTTTTCATCTCTTTTTTGGCTTCCCTTTGGCTTGATTCTGCAGACAGACAGACTGACGGACTGCACACAACAGGAAAGCCAGCCAAGAAGGGCCTTGAATTCACAGCCTCAGAGCTCAGGAGAGAGACGTTTTCCTGGAATGCGTGCGTATCAGCTGCCACGTGGGCTCTGCATGGTCCCGTCTGGTCACGTGTCCACTGCTTAGACCAAGGGCTTCACTCAGAGGTCGGGTCTGTGTGGTTGGTGGTCCTGAGAGAGACACATGGTTGGGGGGGAACAGCCCGTAGAGGGACGGCGGTGGACTGAATGTTGAGCTGACGCAAAGCAGCACATACACACCCCCAACATGTGCATAGAGTAGCTGTGTCTCTTTCTATCGATTCTGGAAACATACCAACATTTTTAAAGTGGTTTAGAGTCCGGAATCCTCCACTCTCCCCCCTTGCTTATTACTCTCAGTATGAAACAAATTCTTGCTGTATGAACCTAGAGTTTGCTTGGATCCTGGCTAAAGGGAAATTTGGTGCAATATCTTCCCTGTCGCTTCAAATCAACGACATTGCCTACAGATGTGAAGCCCTTTGGGGGTCCCGCGGTCCTTAGCACCAGGGCTGGACTGACGTGGGCGCCATCCGAGTTTGCTGTTGAGAAAAAAATGGCACGCACTGCGCAAAGTAAGCTCTTCTACACACTTGGGGGCCCAGAGCCTCGGAAGCCCGAGCTCATTGCCCACTGTTCCTCTCAGTGATGAAGAAGCATTGTTGGCTGATCACGCCCCCAGCTCTCTCAGCTCTCCTAGCCCGATGTTCTGAGCTAAGAACAGAAGAGGACATCCAGAAAGAGGAAGACGTCATTGAGGACTAAGAACGAAAGTCAGTAGGAAATTTAAGGCAGACACGTAGATGACTCTCCTTGAGTCTTCCTGCTAGCACACTTATCCCATTTCCCTCCCATCCACTAATCTACGTTCTCTACTGTAAACTCCTCCCTTGATCCCTGTGATGCGATCCGGGATCACCGCCATGATACAATTATTACAACACCAGCTCCTACCAAGCTTCAGTCTCTGTGTTTCTGCTCTTCCCTTCCAGGCCTTATTATTGCTTATCATCTCTTTCTTATTCATGGAATGCTCTTCCCTAAGTTTCTACAAAGTTGGTTCTTTGTCCTCATTTGGTTGTCGCTTAAAGGTTGCATCAGTAAGAGAGAACCTCTGGGTCCTTCAAACAAAAGTTGCCTCCACTGAATTCCCTTCAAAGAGTTTTGTCTTGCATATTTCTCTGTCTCCATAAATGAGATGGAATAAGGGGCGGGACTTTGTCTCCTTCACGCTCCCAGCGGTGCCTGAGGAATGTTAGTCCAGCAATTAAATGTGCTTGAGGAAGTGAGAGGTGTGTGGGGCCTGTCACCCACAGTGTTGTTAATGAGCACCTGGGAAGCACGGTCCGAACGTTCACTGTCTTGGAAATCAGCAAGTCCCACGTGAGGGCCAGAAGATGTTTGTCATTTGGGGAAGCAGACATTGGCATCGTCCCCACCCGGAGGCTGGTAAGGGTCACTTAGCGGGAGGAAATGCTCCGTTGGCTCCTCCGATGTGCCTTTTGTTGTTGTCGCTGTTGCTGCTGCTGTTGGCGCTTCGTAAGGAGCAGCACTCCTTAAGAGCTGGGATGGGCATACAGCTTTCTTTTTTTTCTTTCTCCTAAGGGGTGCCTGGAGCCGTTTCGACACAGACTTTGGACTGTTTGTTGAATGAATGGATGAATGAATGAATGAATAAGTGAGTGAATGAATAAGTATTAAGCGTATTGTTCAGAGTAGATGCCCAATAAATTATTTTAACCAAATAAGCAATTAACTCAAGATATAAATAGATAATCTTCTTAGATTAACAGTTAAAAATGCTGTGACCTAAGTCAAACACAAGAGAGGGAAGACATAACAAAACCTCACATGCTTTCTCTACCTCTTCCACCGCACACAGGTAAGCAGATCCCCCACCAAGTGCTAGGAGGCTACAGGCAGCAAGTCGAGAGGCAGGGGCTCCTGTGTCGGAGGAGCTTAGCCATCGGCAGTCCTGGTGACAAACACGCTGGAGTCACCATTGCCCATTGTTTGTGCCAATGAACCAATCCGACCGAATTTGATTTTTACATAAATTAAACAACAGACTTCCCTTGCTTTTCTAATGAAAAGTCTTCAGCCCGAGTGAATTTCCTTCCCCATTTAGTTAGAAGTTATGTGGACACAGCCACGACATAGATAGAATTAGAGTCATTAAGTCCGCTTGACAGGCCAGAGTCAACAGTGTGACCAGGTCCACGGATGCTCCCCAAGGTCAGGGTGGGTCTCAACCGGAAACGCTCAACACGCAGACATACCCATGCATGTACATGGGCTGGCACTCCAGATCTATGGGGCCGGCGGCAAATAGCCAGAACCTGAGATGGCACCAAAGTCTATGGGGAATGCCCCGGTGGGATCAACATGCAGACTGCAATTAGACTGGCGTGGAACTATTAATCACACAGCATACCGTGAGGAGGCTGGCTGGCTGAGGTCAAGGTCCCATAAGTGAGGGTATTAGCCATGGATGTGACACGGGGTGCTTTTCCAACCTGCTCATTAAAGAAGTAATTGGTAGGTCAGGAAATTGCAGACACTCATCTGAATGAGCTAGTAAAGAAGCATGAGGAAAGGGCAAAGTTTTGTCATGTATATAGGAATTCTCTTGCTTTAAATGCCATATTCTTTGTTGCCTGACATATTCACATTATCCCAGAGGCCATTTTAGCTGGTCTCCAGCTGTGAAAAAGACAACATCACATCTGTGGTGTCAGGTGGAGGCAAACACAACAGGAAAAAATTAATTGAAAAATCTTGTTCAGATATTTTGTGAAGAAATTAATAATGCACTTGCTTTGTCGAGAGACGGCCTGTTTTTGTGCCATGTGAAGATATTCAGTACGTATTTGAATAGCTTTTGGTTTGAACATACTGATAATGTAAAGGCGATTCACAAAGATGTGAAAATATAGAAATTATTCAGTGGATTTACTAAAAGGTAAATAACCTAGATTCATCAAGGTTTAGGTACTAAAATATCTGTACCAATCAGACAATGGATTTCTGTTGTTATTGGTTTTGCATTTTTAATTAATTTAAGTGAATTGCTTTCTGACCCCCGACATGCTTTCACATGACTTGGGCGAGGACTGGTGAATTGGATCCCGGAATCCCAGGATCCTCATCCCGGGAGCTGTGCATCCCATCGTCCCGTACCCACTGAGCTCATGCACAGATACACAGATCTGCAGGCACATTCTTTGCCTAACACGTGGCTGGTGTTGGGGAGCCAGAAGAGGCAGGCAGAGGATTCCCCTTGACACAATTAATCAATTTTGCCATCAGATCATGTGAGTATCACATCAATTACTATCAATTTTTTGTTAACGTGACTCAAAGCCACTTGTAATATGCTATTTGCCAGTCTTTTAATTGTATCAGTAAAAATGAATTTCCACCCGATATGGTAATTAAACTAAATATGTGATAATGCATTTGATTAGCGACAGGAAAACATAAGAGAAGATCGAAATGAAAGGACATCAGCAAATGCCTTCCCATAGGTCTCTCCCTAGAGTTCCTCCTTTAACCTGCTTTCGGATCTGCGTTTCCTACACTGTTGAGTCCAGAATTTCAACTCTTCAAATAGGTCCCAAGGATTGTATTTATTCCCTGGGATGTGATTCCCCAGATGCCCAGGAAAGAAACCCAGGTTCTGACCGCCCCCAAGGTAACTGGGGGTTTGGGCAGCCCACTTCTCCATGCCCCTCACCTGCCATGAGGGAGAAACTCCCTTTTCATTCTCCCCAGGTACAGCAGCCACAATGCCTCTTCTGACTCATGGGGTTGGTCTTCCCCTCCAGTGTTCACCTTTGAACAAAATGCTTCCAGTCTTCCCAAGGGTACAGGTGAAGCAGATCCAGCAGGTGGCCAGCATCAGGAGGAGGTCCATGTGTGGACTCTCCTGCTATCAGGGCAAGGCATTTGGCTTTCCCCAGCCTCACATGGCTCTGTCAGTACTAGGGAGCACATGAACTGTTCACTGGGCGGAGAGGCATGCCGGCATGCCACACACAAGAAAATACAAGGCTGCACTGTCCCTCCTCTGCTGCACTGTCCCTCCTCTTCCTGTTGATAAAGACTCTGGCCTGGTTTCATTTCAGGTCTCTAGGATGAAGCAAGCACTGATCATACTTGTCATTAAGCTCATGAAGACACATCTCTCTGCTGCATTAACATGAATTGAGGGTGAGCCTCCTGCTTAGCGGATTCTTACTGAAGACAAATGGTTGAGGCCACAGGGAAGAAAGGGAACTGGGACTCGGTCTGGTTTCCTTGTCCCAAAGGGGACACAGCTTGGGCACTCTCAGCTCAGGGAGTTCTTGGTTTCTATTCAAACGCTCAGGAATTCCCTCCATGTTTAGGGAGAGCATGGCGTGCAGTCAGACAAGCTGGGTGTGCTCCAGAGAGAGACCAGAGGGGCCAGGAAGGTCAAGGGGTCTTTCATGATGGACTGCAGGTGTGAACTGGTGCAAGGTGGAAGGTGGCCGCTGTATCAGACGCCTAGGCTGGGCTGGAGACAAAGCCCCAGCGACAAGGAAGAAACCAGCTTCTGGAGGTTGCAAAATCAGATCAGATGAAATAGTTGGTGTCATAAAAAGGCAGGTAGCCGAAGGAAGGCTGCATTACAATGGTGTCTTTATGGAAGCATGCGTGACAACCGCATGAATATCAAATGAATTCATTATGATTACTGCTACTTCCATGAATACCGAATGAATGTATAATGACTGGACTCTTAAAGTGCTACCAATTTAAAAAAAATTCCTAGAAATAATGGGGAAATTAATCTCATTCCATGCTGAAGAAGTCGTATTTTAGAAAAATTCTTAGAAATACTTAGAGGGTTGGCAACTAGCAGTTTCCAGGCGTTGCCACAGCTCATTTATTCTTCCAGCTCTGACCAGAGTCCGTTTCCATTGCAAAGCATTCTCGTCTGTGCCCCAGCAGAGAAGGCGCCTGAGCCTGTCACCTGAAGGAGCTCACGTTTCCTTCCTTGGGGGAGTTCTTCACGGCTCTGAGGATTCTTGACGTTGGGAAGTTTATCCCACCCGGATACAGAACCGTGATCGAGGCACTTTCCAAACACACAAGATTGGAGATGCCTCTTGCTGGCTCTCCAGGAGACAGGAACGGCTAGCAGGGTGCCCGGCCGAAACACAGCACACAGCTATGCCCGGCCACGTGACTGTTCTTCTGTAAGAAACATCCCCAACAAATTTTAGGAGAAGCTGTGCAGAGCTAGGGGAGGAGCCCAAGGGATCCAAGGTAAGACACTGATGAGTGAGTTTGGAGACCAGCCTTCCCCATTTCTTCTGGTCCCCTAACACATCCTTTCTCTGGGTACTGGGGATAACAGGACTGGCTACTGCCCCCTTGGCACCATTCAGGTCTTTCTGGACCTCCAGGTCAATGAGCAATGGTGACTAAAGACTCAAGAGGGGGCCGTTTGGTCTGTGTCTTTACCAGAGCCCTTGACAGAAGCCCTAGGCAGCCAACCCAGGCCAGAGAGGAAGGCAAACTCAACGTGCATGGCTCAAAATGAAATGGATTTCAGGTCAGGGCTGATTGGCTACGTGCTGGGTAGAAAGATACGGCGTCCACGCTAGGCAGGTTGGTGGACCTGATGGAGAGCCTGCCTCAGCTGATGTGCTAGCATTCTGCAAAGGGCACTGGTGGGGGTGAGGAGAGGGGTGGGGCTGGTTAAACCTAGAACCCCAGCTTCATATTCCTCAGTCCAAGCTGCAGGGAAAGTGCCATCCAGCTCCTCGGGGCCATGAGGATAAAGGGCCATCTGTCACGTCCTCTGCTCCCCCTGCACCCCCAGGCAGGAATGGTCTAGAAAATTCATCACCAGGCCCTGCCCTGGAAAACCAACCTAAAGCAATTTGTCCTAAAATAGCTTTTCAGTTAAAGCAAAATGCGAGCTTTGTCTCTACTCTTCCTTCATTGCTTGGCTGGGTGACCAAGTCTGAGATCTTTCCAGGTCCACGCCAGGGAGTAGGGATGCTGATGGGAGAGGCGGGCATGAGACAGCATTGAAGCCCCTTTCACTTGTGACGGTTGGTAAAGGGGCTCGAGTCCCAGAGCCCGAGAAGATAGTCGGACGCTGATTTTTCCCTTGGTCATTTGGCTGTTGGCACCAGCGTTCTGGGGTTCAGAAGAAGCTGGAAACTGGTAATTGATCTTTTACGTTCGGCAGAATGCACAGGGTCATGGTGAAGAGCAAGTTCGATGGTCAGACAGCCCGAGTGCAGATCTAAGACCCTGACTCCCATCTGCCTCAGTTTCTTCAGATGTGCCGTGGGAGGGCGGTCCTGAGAGGGCAGAGCATCTAGGAGAGGCAATTTCCGGCATCGCGCGAGTGTTCAACGAAACGTGTGTCAGTTTGCCTGTCCATCACTCTCAGGGCCGTGTGTGTGTGTGTGTGTGTGTGTGTGCGCGCGCGCGCGTATCTGTCCTACAGTGCATGTACGTGTGCGATTTTAAGTGCACGCCTGCATGTATGCAGACACTGTCCGTCTTTAATAGCCCTGGGGCCTGCCATTTCCTCCCCTGCAGTGCAGCAGCTAAATACTGCTCTATTCAAATGAGGGTTTGCAGCAGGAGAACTTTTCTTTGAACTGAAGGATCTTACCCGAGTCTTGTGCTCATGATTCCACTTCTGTTCCAGTTTGAGTTTCCCCATCCCTGACTCTGATACCTGAACGACTCAGAAGATCTCAGATACGGGCCAGGGTCGGACAGGATTCACACAAGTGGCGTTTTTATTTTATTTTATTTTAGATTCATTTATTTATTTTGTAGAGAGAGAACGAGTTAGCGCACGAGTCAGGGGTGAGGCAGAGGGACAGGTGGAAAGAATCCCCAGCAGAGCCCCCGTTGAGCACAGAGCCCAGCTGGGGACTCCATCCCTCCCATGACCCTGACATCGTGACTTGAAAGCAAGAGTGAGGTGCTGAGCTGACTGAGCCACCCAGGGGCCCCCACACAAGTGACATTTTAACACATGCTGTGGAGCCTTCCCTCAGGGCTTCCCTTCCAGGAGGTACAGGCTAGAGCCCAGGAAGGAGCTTTAAAACACCCCCAGAAACCTGTCAGGTGTGGTCACAGCAGAACCACTGGCTGAGAACCTTTCCTCATCTGAGCTCACCAAGTAAGTGTCATCTCCCTCCCTGCCCCGCAGTCTCCACCTGGTAATAACTCACGGGGGGGAAAGGGGGAGGCCATGGGAGAGAAACCACAAGGACATCGCTTCTTAAATCTGAACTAGTCAGAGGAAAGGAGTCAAATGCAGGCCAACCTCCCAGCAATACCAGGGAATACTGCTGGGTTCAGGACCTCAAGGCCCAGCTTGGGGCAACGTGGGTCCCTCTGGGGGCTAGTAACCTAACCCGGTGCCCACCACCCCTCTGGGCATTTCCTGGGAAACCTCAGGTTGTGCGCACAGTGAACGTGTCACCACAGCCACTGCGGCCTCCCCAGGGTCTCCTTTCCCTGCTCTCCCCCTTCTTGGGTCTGCCTCTCCCAAACCTCTCCATGTAGCGCATTGTGGTCATGACCCACCACCTCACAAGCTTCTTGTCTCCAGAATGCAAAATCTAAAGGAATGGTTCTGCTTGCTCAGGCTGGAGGCACCCATCTGAAGCAGCAGGTGAGGGCCTGGGGGTGGATGGGCCCAGGAGTCCCTCCAGAATCCCATGCAATGAAGTAGGGGTGGGAGTGAGATGCCAAGGGCCCGATGCCTGTGGACCTCAGCGCTCCTGGTTCCGGGGCCTTGGACCTCAACTGAGCCACACCGTCAACGGCCCTGCTTCCCAGGCCTTCACACTCACTGAGTCACACCACCCGCCTTCCTGGCACAACAGCTAGCAGATGGCCGATCTGGGACTTGGCCTCCATAACCCTGGGAGCCAATTCCTGTCATAAATCCCCTCTTAGATCTATCTGTGTATACATGTATCTCCTACTGGTTCTGTTTCTCTGCAGAACCTTTACCAACACACGTTATTTCAGAATAGAATATTTACAATAACGGCAGGACCCTGGAGGCTCTGGTTTAGTATTTCCAGAGTGATTGCATTTTACAGGCTGAAGGAGATGATGATGTCCATAGACTAATCACAAGAGACCCTGAATGGGACACCCTCAGTAAAAAGCAGCATTGTATCAACGGTCAGCATAGGGTCATGTCAGCTCCTTACCAAGGCGTGGACACTCCTTGCCTCTATTCTGGGCCCCTGCCTCCTAAACTTAATGCAGAACCCTCCGCCACTCCCTGTGGGCCTCAGATGCAGCACACCTCCCGGACTCCACCCTTCTTGATCTGGACAACACTCACCAGGCCTCCCTCAGTTTAGACATTTCTTCTGAGGAGTCCTTCCTGATCCCTGTAATACTGAATCCAGAGCCTGTCATCTGCAGAAGTTTCCATAGCACTTACTTGGTGATCCCCAACAGGACTAAGAGCCCAGTGCTGTGCTGAGTCATGCCCTGTGCTGGTAACTATTTGTTGAGTAAATGAACGAGCACCAACAGTGTTTCTTCAGGTCATGGACCTCCTCAGAGTAATGGTCTTGAGTTCTGCACCTTCTCAAAGTCCCCTATCATGATGTTGAGCACAAACTTGGTTGCCACAGAGTGAGTTAGTTGATGAAAAGCAAGAAGAGAACCTCAAGAAAAAGGTACTTGTATGAAATGCAACCAGGAGATGAATAAGACAAAGATAAATCATCACCTTCCCTAAGACATGCTTTTCCTGGCAGTGAACTTGGCATTGCTCCTCAGTAGCCATTTTTATGCTTAGGGTCCACCACAGGCCTGGCAATGGGCAGGACAGGGCCGGCAGCTGCCGTATACTCGTGCTCGCCCTGGGAGGCCCAAGCCTGCTGGCAGTCAGCTTGATGCGCATGCCCCTGAATTCACAATGGGTCCTTTTCCCGTTCACTATTTAACTCTGACACATTTTCCTTCTCCTGTAAAATAGATTCCTTTTGATCTGAATGAACGCCCCCTGTTACCCTTACCCAAGGGACAGATGATACCTCAAGAATCATACTCAACCCTGCCTTCAATGAGATCACTGTCTCTTGAGAAAGCAGATTTGTCATAAGAAGTATCCACAATCAGGCCTGCCCCAGGGAGGTTCATGAGGAGGCCTGGGCAGGACTCGGGGAGCAGGGGTGAGCGGTCAGGAGGGCTCTGCATCAGGATCCAGAAATCCTTAGTTTTGGAGGATGCTCCGTGTCTCGTATTAATCAAATGCTGAGTCTGACACTCAAAGTGAAATATCTTACAGGAGGGTTTGAGAACGCGTTCTAGAATGGCAAAGGCAAATGCCAGCCACAGGTCACAGACCTGCTCCATGAGCTCCATCAGTTGGACCAGCTGAGGAATTTGCAGGGCTCAGGGCAAAACCAGAGTGTGGCCCTTGAAAAATAAATAAATAAATGAGAATTTCAAGTTGGCGACAGCAGAGCCTTTCATGTTCCTTCCTATCATGGAACCCAGTAAAAGAAACCTTACAGATTGCTTGTCCATGAAGCCACCCCGCCCGTCAGTGAAGAACTGGGAAAGAGACCCCCTCCTGCTTTGTTGGCAGGGAGTCCGTCAGCTCACCAGCAGGAAGCGAAGGCACAGGAGGGCACTAGGTTAAAATTCTGCTCCTCTTCTTGATTAGATCTTAGTGCCAAAGCCTTTCCTCAAAGGATCGTTTTCTCTTTATGTAGACACGTTCTAACCAAGTTTCCTTCCAAGGATGAACCATTGGGTCCCATGATCTTCATGAACCACTGAAGGGATTGTCTCTGCTTGGTCTCCTCTCTTAATTGTGGGAGAAAATTAGTGAAGGGAATAAAATTCAGAAAAAAATCTAAATAAAAAAAAATTTTAAATTTTAAAAAATTTAAAATTTTAAAAAAGAAAAATTAAAACCCGAGTAGTTAAAAAGATACAAGATAACCCCTCAACAGGACAATTTGCAGGAACAAATTTCAAAGTCTGGGAAGACAGAAACGTTTCATTTTTAATATCAGTTATATGTGGGTTAACATTAAGGCAACATGAAAGGACATCATTTTAGCAATAGCCATCATGAGATGTATAATCAGTAACACAGACTCTAATGCAAAGTTCATCCAGAAAAAGTAACTTATGTGTATATTTTTGAGATGTTTAGAGCAAATTTTAATATTAAAATACTGATTATCTTATTGATAACACTGATGAAATATGATTTATGCGTGCTTGAGAACATTTGTAAACCTGGCTAAATGTCTTTTATTTGACAACTTTCAATACGCAGTGAGACTAAGACATATCTTTCTAGAAAAAAGGCCAGTCCAACACAGCATTATCTCACTTTTTGGGGAAGTAGATGGTCAATTCCAATGTCTGTGGATGGGAAATACAAAGCCGGCTGGCGGAAGAGCTCCCTGCGCTTCTGTCCCTGGCGGGGTGAGAGCAGCTGGTGTCTGCCGGCTCGTCCAGGAGCATTTCCGAGTCAGCTTTCAGGTGAAAGCCCCCGGCTCCGCACCCAGTGCCTGGCTTTCTGGGCTGAGCGTGGAGGTGCCATGAGGACACTGTGGGTCTCTCAGAGTCTGGCCTGCCTCTGGATGATTCCAGAGCAAGTCGTGGGTTCTTCTACTTTGTCTTAAGCATGTTTACCTTGTTTTTAATTTCTAGAAAATGATACACGCATGGTCCAGCAGAGCAGAGAAAACACATTCGAAATTTGTTACGGCAGCCCTGATCTCAGATGGTATCCGTGTGACCCCTCAAATTCCTCCTTCATACTCTCTGGACTCCACGCTGCCACGGCTGCCTCCGTCTTTTTCTCCTTCGCTACCGCCGCCTGCTCTGCTGTTGGGGCTGCTTCTCTTCCTCTTCCTCGAACTCACCCCCTTCTTCTTCCACTTCTTCTCCTTCTCTTCTATCATCATCTTCTCCTTCTACTCCTCCTCTGACATCTTCTTCTCCTTCTCCTTCTCATTCTTATTCTCCTTCTTCTCCTCCTCCTTCTCTTTTTTATTTTTATTTCTAGCCCTCTAAGGGGTAAAAGAATAATGATTGAATCAGAATCTTCAGTTAACCAAAAGTACCTTTCCCCTGTCCCCTGAACAGTGTCACAATGATTGTTGGTTACTGCTGTCTGGCTCAAGTACCTTGAGGTTTATTAACTGGGCCTTGAATTTTTGTTATTGGACACTGCCCTTAACCAAGATAGCCAGCCCCATGGTGCACTAGGTATATCCCAACTGGCCAAACCAGCCGTCACCTCTTTTCCTACAGCAACATGGAACTTCCTTCCAATGGGTTAACTAGGCCCTGCTTTTGTTGCCTGTCATGACGATAGTCCTACAGGGGCTGTTTCCAGCTCCCATCTCAAGTGACTTCTTATTCACATTATATTAAATTAATATGCACATTATAGCAATGAACATTTTATATTTCTTCAATTATAATTCCCTACCCAAATATACTGCTTTAATTGCTGGGAAACCAGTATTAAGTCCACATCTCTGCTTAACAGAGGCTTAGATTTTCCCCCTCTCACCACATAGCCACACCTTTCCGCATGTCCTTACCAAGTGGAGGCTGGCGGGACAAGCCCCCTGGGGCATCAGCACTCGTCATTCCCGGGAGAGAATCCAGAGAAACCCCGTCCTCAGACCGTGCAGGCTTTAGGGACGAGAGTGGTAGATCGCCGGCTGCTCGATGTCTTCAGAGAGAAAATAAAGAAACAGAAAATGTCTCTGTCACCGGGAATGAGAAACCAGAAGAGAGACTCCACACGAGACGTGCTGCAGCCCAGACAGAGTGGCCGGAGGCAGCCTGGCTGACGGGGGCCGCAGCCCGATGACCTTTCTCTCTTCCCAGCACCCCGCTCCTTCCTATGCTGCCTCCACAACCTGAAATACCTCCGACCCCCTTTCCACCCGGGGAGCTCTTGCTGAACCTTCAGGGACCAAGCCCGTGAGCCACCCCCTGCTTCATCCAACAAACATCTGTCGTTCGCCAGCTCTGTTCCAGTTGGTTCGGCGCAGGAGGAGCTCAGGGTGACTGACGCGTGGCTAAGAGGCTTCCTACGGCACCAAGAGCCCATGTGGGTGAGCTCTGCCCAGGGAGCGAGCACAACTTCCCTCAACGCATGAAGGGAGGAAGAAACAAAGGTGAGAAGGAAGAAAAAGTCGACCAGTGGGCTCCGTCCGGTGCCACTCTGAAGCCTCAGGTGGCAAACGAGTGTACCTTCAACGAGCGCAGTGGAATCCGTAAGGTTAAAGAGTAAACAATAGTTGACAAGTGTCCTATTTTTTTCAACAGCTGAACCCGCCCTGACGTTCTCCTGTGCTACGTGCGTTCAGCTCTCCCCTGCACACGGTTTAAACATTTTCTCACATCTTTCCACATTTCCCCACAGAACATCAGAAAGTCGGTATAGGACAAAAATCCAACTTTCCCACCACATTTGCAAAGTAGAAAGTGAACGCTTGTCAGCCCATGAGGCAGAGTTTGAGTTTGAAAAGTGAATTCTGGGCTGCCAGAAAGTGCGGGGCTGCCCTGCCCACGGGGAGACCACTGCTCTCCTCGCATTTAGGGTCTCACAGAGCATGGGGTGGACGGTCCTAGAAGGGGCTGCTCGGGGAGGACTGAGGCCCTGGTCTCTGAGGCTGCGTCCCCTTCCTATAGGACCCGTGACACCCCACCCACCACAGCCCACCAGAGTTCAGATGTAACAACAGATTCAATCTGGCCTCCCAGCTCAGCAAAGTCCCTCACGATTTCCTCTTTATTCCAGGTCCCGTGGAACCACTCCTATGCTTTCTGCTTTGTTGGAACTTACGACAAAGACAAATGCTGTCTTATCTATCTACCCCTGTAGCCCACCGGCCATCGAAAGATGCTTTTATCCAGTGGGGTGATGACCGGGGACGCACACACAGACTGCCATTCAGCCACCATCCCAGGGCCCGGCTGCCACCCGCACAGCCCACGGGGACAGTGGAGAGCCAGCTGTCCCAGGGAAGGGTTCACCTGAGAAGTCAGGCCGTGCTCCACACAGCTCGGGGACCAGCTGAGACCCTGACCTTCACAGCTCAGATGCAGGGCCTCTGGCAATGACAGGCAAGGGGGCAGGTGGATCGGGGAGAGGGTCACCCTCAGCCCGGTAGCCCTGCGGAGGGTCGGGCCACAAGGACTTGGATGGATGGCCCTCGGTGACCACGGGCTGTCCAGGATGGACTTGGCACGGGAGGTTGGACAGAGACAGAAAAGCAAAGAACCAATGGAGGCAAAACCAGGAGGCTGAGAACTGGGGAGGCCCCAAAGGAGGGGTGATGGGGAATGTGACCAGGTCAGAGGTCACAGCCCAGGTGGGTCCCGGGAACAAGACTGCACCAACGTCCCCCGGAACAGGGTCAATACCGTGTCTTCGCTGTCAGACTGCATCTGGCTGTCACTGCTGAGGGCCTGCCCTAGGCCGTGCTTGGTGCTTGGCTCTGGTGCCACAGAAATGACGGAGACACTATAGCCAGACTCTCCTGCGGGCTGCGCGGACCGCCGGTGCACGGGTAATGGGCTACAACCTCCTGAGCAACACGCGCAACCAGGAGAGGTTCCTGGCACTGGGGACGTCCGGCCGGAGCTCGCACAGCCAGGATACAGAAACGGGCTGACAAACAAAGTCCAATGAGTACGTGGCTTAGCTCAGACTGCCTGACGGGACAGCACGGACGGGGTGGCGGGGATGACAGACACCTGCTTCTTCCGGTTCCGAGAACTTGTCCAAAATCAGGGTGCCAGCAGACTTGGTGTCGGGGGATGGCCCTCTCTCTGGCTTTCCGGAGGTGGGCTTCTGGAAGCGTGCTCCCAAGTGCAGAAGAGATAGTCTTCCTCTGCTCAGAGGGATGCTGGCCCCCTCATGGGGGCTCCCCTCCCCTTCATGACCCAGTCACCTCCCAAAGGCCCCAGCTCCTAAGGTCATCCTATTGGAAACTCGGGCTTCAGTACGTGAGTGTTGAAGGGACCCCAACAGCGGTTTATCACAGTGAACGAATGGATGATACAGGTAAGTCGTGCCGCAGCAAGGAGCAAGTCTTACGAGGAAGGCGGGGACAGCCCGCGGCTGCCCAGGGTCCGTGTGTCACAAACCACAGTCCGTATGTGGTTAGCTGCAAGCCTGTCACAGTTACCATCAAGGGGCATGTTTGACCGCATCCTCGTGTTTGGATGTCACAAGTGAGAGACGTTTACTGTTATTACCCAAACGCTACAGCCGCGCTCAGAGCAGCCTGAGACCGGGAGGGGTGAGGTGATCAGGACTGTGGGAGGGCGAAGGGGAAGCCCCTGCTTGTAACCCCAGGGGCGCGGGGCCGGCTGGGAGGCTGCGTCTAACAGATACTGCGGTGAGTGAGTGTGTGTGCGTGTGTGCGCATGCTGGTGTGTATATCTGAGTGTGTGTGGACGTGTATGTGAGTGTGCACTGGTTTCATATATGAGTGTGTGCGGGTGTGCGGATATGAGTGCACACGCATATGTGAGTGTGTACTTGTGTGCATCTATGAGCATGCTGGTGTGCTGGTGTGTGCTGGTGTGTGTGTGTGTGTGTGCGCATATGCATGTGTGTGCACACACCAGGTAAAGCAAGAGAAGCTCCTCGAGTGGGCCTCCCAGGTTCCAGAACCTTCTATGTTGGGACGTGCGTGTGTCTGAGAGCCCTGAATTGAGCTCAGATGTCTTCACGCGGGAGAAGTGCGCCAAATGCCACACCGTGGCAGTAGGATTTCTTGAGCCAAAGGGTCAATGGCTAGTGCCTCAGCTCCCCGCTCCACAGCCTGGGCCAGTCAGACCCCTGGGAGAGGTTCAACAACAGCCTATGGGGGGAAAGGCTTTGAGGTTAAAAGCTCAACAAAAGAAAATCTCAGAGCTGTGCAGAGAAAGATGCCCGCTCACAACGAAAGACTGAACGTTGTAGGTAAGACTTCGAAGCCATGGGAAAGCACGGAGGGATGGTGACAGGACACACAGGAGTGGACGGGGACACTGCGGGGGTCAGTGGAAGCCGCCCTGCCCCCTGCCAGCCCACACTGTCCAGCTGCCGCCGGACCCTCTCCACATGCGGGCAGCCCTCTCGGCATATCCCTGTGGCTGGGCATCTTCACTGACCCGCTCTGATGTCCTTGCAACATGGTCACAATTTCCCCCTCAGGCATTTTGCAGACATTTTCCTCCTCACGTAAATGTCAAGAGCGTGTTAAGTGCTTTCTTCTCCAGAACCTTCGAGCGGCACCTGAATCGGGAATTGTTCCCGGGTACGTGTGGTTGGTGCCAGCGAGCACACACCAGACCCTTCCTGGGGCTGGCAGGACCCAGCAGCTGCAGGGCACGCGGACATGGCGCACATGCTCCAGCCCGTGTCCCAGCTTCGGGGCCCTGCTCCGCACAGCATTTCCTCGATTTTAAATACGGACTTTACCTCCCCGTATTTTAACATTTCAGAAAGAAGGACGGATCTTGCAATCAATGTGTCTATGTAAAGTGAGAGTCTTTTTTTCCAACCCTACTAAAAGCTGTTTGAAAACAATGAAATCTTAAAATTGAGGGAATGTGATAATATGTGTTTGATAAATAAAGAGATATTTGGGTTCTGAGGGACACCTTTGGGAAATAATGAGGAGACTGACGAGCCCCCTCAGAATCTCCCTATCTCCACACCTTGATTCGTGCTGTTTCCTCTACTGGAAAGGCTAGCACCCCGACCTTCCTGCTTGGGAAAACCCTATTCATTTTCATCATTTCTGAGAAGACCTTCCTTTCCCCTGATCCTGATTAAAAAAATCCATACTCATCTGTCTGCTCAACTAGCCCATTTTGTCTGAGGTGGAAGGCTGCCCCCAGACCTAGAATATCCAGTGTCCCTTTTATTAGAGCCCTCGTTATATGTGATGACAATTAACGACCCTCTTCACCCCTCTCTGAGGGTCAGGCTTTCCTCTAAGGGGTTCAGAGACATTAATTTGCCTGACCCTCTTAACACTTCCAGAAAGATCCCATTATTATGCCCATTTTACAGGGAAGGAAACCGAGACACAGAGGTTCAAGGAACTTGCCCAACGGAACACAGCTTTTAAGTAGTAGCCTGAGCTGGAAAGCAATCAGAATCCCCCTCTCTACTCCAGTCACTTCCCCTTTGTCACTTCCAGTGGCCTGTGAGCTGTGGGGACCAAGCTCACAGTTTGGGTTTTACAGGGTTTTACCTGCTTCTAAATCCACTGTGCTCTCCTGGGCCCTGCCCTCCCTGCCTCCCCCGTCCCAGTCCAGAAGACAGATGTCGTCACAGGGAAGGAGCATGCACCTTCACCGGTTTTCAGCGTCAGTGAGTCACGCAAAGGGCAGGTCCTCATAAGGGGGGTTTTGGTACTTGGATTCTTTTGGGGCTTCCCGTACTAAGCAAGGCTTGACTGCACGGGGCTACGAACTTTCTATGAGGTGAACCCGTTTCTGTCTTTCTTTTTTTCTTTTTTTAAAAAGACTTTATTTATTTATTTATTTATTTCACACACACACACACACACACACACAGAGAGAGAGAGAGAGAGAGAGAGAGGGAACACAAGCAAGGGGAAAGGGAGAGGGAGAAGCAGGTCCTCTACTGAGCAGGGAGCCTGATGCGGGGCTCAACCCCAGGACCCTGGGATCACGACCTGAGCTGAAGGCAGACACTTAATGAATGAGCCACCCAGGCGCCCCGAGGTGAACCCTTTCTGAGATACTCCACATAATAGGGTCAGCGTGGCCCAAGGGCACCCATGGGCACCCGTCGGTACCACCTCTGCTCCAGGGCTGGGAGCTGGATGACCCCAGACCATGTTGAATTCCCAGATTCGGGTCTCTTGTTTATTTGATTTTTTTTTTTTTTTTTTTAATGTATCAGGGAACTCATTAATTTCTTCCATGAGTGTCCTTTCTGGAACCTTTAGAATAGAAATTTTCTCCAGCCACTGAGACGGAAAATGCTCTTCCAATTTTCCTTCTAATTTGCTGAGTGAGATTGGCATAAGGTGGGAAGCCGTGCTCACGTGCTCACGAGCTGGCGGAGGTTCTGGAAGGCGGCGTTCTGTGTGCTCTTGGTGGAGAGATGCTGAACAAGAACAGATCACCTTTCACTCGTACAAAGAAGTTAAATGCTAGGATTTGTGAGATGAGATAAACTATGGCGAGTATTCCGAGGGATTTTTGAAACAGACCCAGACTGGTGGGAAGTCGCTATTCCTCGTCCTTCTCCGCGGCTAGCAGGGACCCAGACACAAGCTGTGCTACATGGTGACACAGGGTGAGGTCACACAAGCGAGAAGATGCAACTGTGCGCCAAATGTATCCTAATAATTGCAACAGACAGATCGTGTGACAGGCTCTGCTCAGACTTCCCAAACAATTCAGCCCACAGTGGTCCATTCTGGAATCCTTTTGGCTTCTGTCTTCTGGCGGCTTCTATTTTTTCATCCTAAAAGTTTCCCCTTGGGAAGCAGGGATGTTTTGGACAATCAGTGGTGGTTAACAGCCATAGTAGAAGCTGCTTCCAGGTTGACAAGCAAAGCGGTCGAAGATCTCGTGTAATCTCCCAGGTAATTTGGTGTCATAGCTTTAATAATTTCTGTGAATATCTTCATGCAAGGCTTCAGGGTTCCTTTCATTTTTGACAAAACACAAAATAAAATAGGACAATTTTAAGATCAATTATGCCACACAAAAATGATCCCTCCTCTGATTTCTGGACTTTTATTATAATCAAATAGCGTGAAGGGATTAGACAGGACAACAGTAATAGCTGATTTCTATTTTGTTCTAGAGGCAGACACTAATTGTTCGTGTCAGGTTACCTCACTGTGGCCCGCTGCTAGATTCTGACGTCAGGCCAGCCAACATCCCTGAGCCCGTGGTCCCCGTGTGGCATGAAGGACACGGCTGAGGGACAGCGAGGCCACCCGTGAGGACAGAGAGGTTGCATGGGTATTAATTAGCTCTCCCGTCCTACATGTATTTTAATTAACCTGACAGATTTTTCAAAAATGGAGAAGCCTTTTCGCTGTTCTTTGACCAGGTGAACATTTCCCCTCGTCACCCAGCAGGTCAGGGGGACTCACGTGGGTCGCCGTGTCTGGGCCTATCTCACGTCCCACCACGCTGTCTGCTGTGCTCTGCACCCAGAGGGCCGGGGACTGAGTTTCAGAGCACTGTGGGCCTGTCAGAACCTTCTCTCCAGGAGCCAGTTACTGGTAAATTGTTGAGCTGAGCCCAGCCTTCAAACAGGAAGCCACCCCCACCCCCACCCCAGAAACACACAGCTTTTGGGAAATCTGTTTTAAACACATGGCTTAAGAAAAGGAAGATATTCCTTTGACTTTCTGACCTTTTTTAGAACTCCTAAATTAAGACACCCTCTCCCCTGATAGAGATTCCCATGTTATCCAGAAGTTACAAGCTTCCTTGAATTCCTGAAATCTCTGACCATTGCAGAATTTGGTGACAATTAAGAGATGCTGCTGCATTTCTGGAAACCTACCGCCTACAGCTGAGGCCGTGAATGTGTACTCGCTCGGGACTGGTCGTCCAGAAGGGAATCCAAGACTCAAGGTTCTAAAAATTCCTCCGTAAGACGGCCCCCTCCTCCTCATCTCCCAACCTCATCTCCCCCTGTGTTGGTCCAGACCAAGGCCCACGGTCAAGGCGTGAGGCCGCATTTGTGTGGGAGGCTTGGCCAGGAAGGAAGTAGACTTGCTCAGCCCTGTGGCTAACACGGGCCGGGTGCCGCACTCAGCAGTGGGCTGGGTCCTGACTGCTCTCCGGCTCTTAGACCAAGCCAAGTGGTGAGACTTTTGCTGCTTCTCTGTTTCTATCTTGAAAATGGATCTGGGACCCTTCACTTTAACAGCAATCTATGTAGGGGTCCTGTGTCATCTCAGGTCTCTGCTCCCTTCCCCCGTGACGCATGAATGGGTACATAAGGGACCACATTCCACTCCACGTGGAAACCAGAGAACAGACATCGGGGGGCCCTTTCCCAAGTGGAACCTACAGCCCTACCTTATTTAGGTTCAGGGAAGCGGGGAGGTGAGCGAGTCAGCATGCAAAGCCCAACCATACTTCTTTGCCTACCCATTCTGGGAGCCCTGGAATGCACAGGAAATCCCTGGTCACATTTCCAGTAGCCGTTTCCCCCCATGTCTCCCCAACGGCCGTGAGGGGCCAGTGCCTCTCTCTTCCTCATCACCCACCACCGACTGCATGAGGCTTGGCTTGTGTATTAATATCCACCATAGAGAAGATTCCAAGTCTCTTACCTTCTCTGATTTCTGTTTTAGAGATGATATAAGGAAATATAACAGTCTAGATCACTCCATCTTACCCAAAGCAAGACTGTCCGAAAGGATTTAGATCCTGGGAAGCAAATGTGCAGGCTGTACTTAACTTTCAGAAACACACACAACAGATTTTGAACTCGGTCCAGATTGAGCTCGAGAACCACAGGCCCCAAAGTGTTGGCTCATATTGAAATCTCTACAAGATTGCCAGTTTGAACACGGGCCAAACGGCAACCAGATCCTAGGAAAGGGAAACATAGATTAAAATATATATGTGGCCCTCAGATTCCCTCTTCTACCTATGAGATTTTTATTCTTAAAAACACACAGGTACACTCACAGCCTCTGCCCCAACCTAGGGGTGGGCTGGGTCTAGCTTGTACAGGCTCTCAAGACCCACTTGTTAAATTCTCAGGAATTTTATGGGCCAGTTGTCGAACACAGCTGTTCTAAATATTAGGTGACATAAACTTACAATTAAATAAATTTCATTTTTAAAAGGTAATTATTTGATTTAAAATAAAGTAAGTTATTTAAATAGTTTATCTTAAATGAAATGCATTTATTTAAAAGGCATTACTTATTTATTTCAGACTTCCAAAATAAATGTCTTTCTAATTATTTTACCGTGTTTTCCTACTATCTACGGTCTTGAGGTTGTTTACGCTGATTTTATCTCTCAGCTGAAAACACTGCTGTCCTATGTCGTCACAATCTTTACCCCGAAAAAGCTGGCAAACAGATCAGGGCTTTTCCCCTTTGGAGAGCTGGTTATTGGGCATTTACTGGGCACCACTGCCCCAGGCCCGTAGCTCTACAGTATTTCAATGTGAAGCTGATCTCTGGGAAGTACTTCTTCTCCTGTTCTTCTCCGTTCCTTTTCCCCATGAAATCTGTTGCCCACATTTCTCAGCTAAATTCCTCCATTCCTGTTTGTGGGAAGTGAGAGTCTCATCTCTTCTCCCCCCTCCCTTTAAGTAGATGCAGCCACGTACAGAGTTATCGCATGTAATGGACTTCGTCTCCATACTGCAATTATTAATCCCGGGCAGAGGTCGTGTGTTTCTTGGCAAGGCTCACGTTCCCATGTATAAATCATGATAAAGTAGGTTAGCTCTGGAGGGTGGACTGCTGTTTTCAATTTGGCTGGGCTAGAAATGCAGTCATTTTAAACAAGGGCTCTTTTTTAAAAACTGAAGTCCAGTTGTACGGAGGGAGCTGAAGTAGCCTGGCCGCATTCACAGACTTCGCAGCCGGTGCACACCAGCCCGGAGATGAGATGCACGGGCGGTGCTGGTGAAGGTCGTCCCTGCAGGCAGGTCTGGTTGTGCTCCGCCTGACAGCAGAGTACGAGGGGCCTTGCGATCCCTGTGTTGAACCAGAGAGCGTGAGCTCCCCCATCCCGCACGAGCCTCTCCCGGACTGGGAGGCACGTCCACTGGCTTTGCGATAAAGCTTCCCGGTATCTCTGGTTCATACTTAAAAGAAGTAACAGGAGCTGAGGAACGGGTATAATCCTCTAGCTTGGAGGATTTTTCACTCAATGTCCCCCAGCCACGTGCCCCAGCGTCAGGCAAACCTGGCTCCCTGGTCCCCCACAGGCCTCCTGCCCCCACTTCGGCCGCCCCCTGACTCTCCCGCCAGTGCTGCCCCAGCCCTCCTCCTCCTCTCACTCCTTAGGGTCAGTCACAACTCACTTCTCTGTGTCTCCTTCCTGACAGCTTAGGGCTCCCAAAATGAAAAAAAAAAAAAAAAGGACAAAACCTAGAAATAAAAAAAGCCAGATCAGGCTTGTCTTCCTACTCCCCCTGGGGGCAGGGGGCAGACGGAGCAGGGATGATCCTGTCCACAGAACCTCCAGCCTGGTCTGATCAGACACTGCTGTTCCCTGTCAACATTCCCTAGTTTATGTAACTTTATCTCCTCATCTCGGTTTTTCTTCATTTATTACTTTTAAATGAATATTTATTGAGGATTTATTGTATGCCAGGAAGAAGGAAACACATGCACGGAGCAGTGTCGAGGGGCCTCTAGAAGGTCTGACATGAGTGGAGGGGTCCTTCGGGAAATGGCTAAAGATAAGGATGAGCGAGGGGGGCAGGTTATCAGGGTATCTTGCTAATAGGGTTAGGGTTCCTCTCCAGGCAAAGGGAGCATCTATGTGATTTTAATTCGGGATATATACGTCCATGCACAAACACACACACACACACACACACACACACACACGTGCATAGTTAAGATGAGCAGAAATCACAGCTCCAGCCCCACCGTTGTCACACGGCCACTGTCTGTTTGTGCACCTGCGAGGGAAGACGGTGGCTCTAAGTCCCTCTTGCACAGTGTCTCCAGCTCAGGATTTCATTTTACTCAAAGAGCCGACTCAGATTTTCTTTGTCCATATTTGGTTCCAGGTTTAGCCAAACAAAGCTCGTGAACATGTGTCTTCTTACCAAGTTCACGTGCTAGCGTCGCCCATCGACCTGTGTGTTTGTATGCCATCCTCACAGGCAGGCGGCAGGACCTTGCCTCAGAACTGGGAAAACCGCTGAGTTCCGGCTGTGACACACAGGAGCCCTTCTTTGTAACGGCCGCCCATTCACAGCATGCCGGCTCAGGTCACCTCCTTTGGCCAGTGACGGTGAGCAGAAGTTACGCATGCCTCCCCCATGCTCAAATGACTGAGCCCCTCAGGTGCCCCTTAAATTTGTCTTTATATCAATGCTGAGAACTCTAATAATTTCCCCCCCAAATGTCAAGATTTGCACACTTTTCTTTCTTTCATTACCATTTCTTTTATCTCATATATTTGTTTTTATCAAATTATTACTTTGTAAAAAAGTTATTTATTTGAGAAAGAGAGTGCATGAGTGAGGGGAGGGGTAGCGGGAGAGAGGACATCTCAAGCAGACTCCCCACCAGGCACAGATCCTGACCGGGGCTCAATCTCACGACGGGGCTTGATCTGAGCCAAAACTAAGAGTCAGACACTTAACAGACTGAGCCACCCAGGAGCCCCACAAATTATTTTCTTTTCTTTTACTGGAGCACAACCTTGAGAATCTTTGAGAAAGAGTAGTACACATTTTGAGTGCTTACAAGAGTAAAAATGCATTTACTTTGTCTTTGGTTATGAATAATAACTATCTTAATTATTTAATTAAGATAGACACAGAGAGGTGATTGGGTGGCTCAGTCAGTCAAACATCTACCTTCAACTCAGATCATGATCCCAGGGTCCTGGGATCAAGCCCTGCCATGGGCTCCTCGCTCAGCGGGGGTCTGCTTTTCCCTCTGTCCCTTCCCCCGTTCTTGCTCATTCTCTCTCTCTGTCTCTTGCAAAAATAAATAAGTAAAATCTTAAGAAAAATAGACATAGAAACCTTAATTCAGAATCATTTTCTTTTCGAAGACACGGCTCCACTGATTCCCCATGTCCCATGTTGCAAGCTGGAATTCTAATGCTGGTCTCATTTAACTTTGTGTTTTGTTTTGTTGATAACGTGTCTCTGTTTTATTTCTAAGAGGTTTTAATATTTTCACTTTTTCCTGGCATATCCGTTGGGGTTCTGTCAGGAAGCCAGATTCTCTTCTAAGTTTCCCAAGTAGGAAGGGATGGGATGTAGCTCTCCTTCAAGGCTCTCAAGCCACTGAGCAGGTGGGGACACACAGACCGCCATGGGCATTGGGCCCTCAGGACAAACAGCAATCACGGGAGCTGCTACCCCAGGACCTGGGCTCCCCGGAGCACTGATGCGAGTGTTCCAGAAGCCCCCTGTGTGCTAGGAGGGCTAGCAGGAGATCCAGGAGACATGCATCTCATCATGGCTACTTAGGACATGGTGGGGTCGGAGACGCTCATCAGTTTCTGAAATGTTGGCTCATTGTCTGCACTCTTCTTTCCTGGTAGACAGATGCTGGGCTTCTGGGTCTGGACACATAGCTGGTAGTGGTTTTTTTTTTTTTTTTCTTCTATCCTCTAGTTCTTCCTCATGCTGAAATGCAACATGGAAGAATCCTTCTACCCACGAATTTTACCTCCAGCTCTGTGTATTCTATTATTCAGCCAAACTGTTGAGGGTTTTTGTTGGTTTGTTTTTGTAGCTGGGTTGCATCTTCATTCCTAAAAATCCAACTTTTCTTTTAAATTAACATTTTTTTAAAGATTTTATTTATTTTAGAGAGAGAGAGAGAGAGCATGAGTGGGGAGAGGAGCAGAGAGAGAGAGAGAGAGAGAGAGAGAGAAACTCAAGCAGACTCTGTGCTGACCATGGAGCCCAACCTGGAGCTCAATCTCATGACCCTAAGATCATGACCTGACCTGAAATCAAGAGTTGGAGCTTGACCGCTGAGCCATCCAGGCATGCCTGAATTAACATGCTTTAAATTTTTGTGGATGCATATCCTGTGTGAGGACCCTCAGAAGACAACCTTCAAATCTCTGTTTTCTGTTAATTTTATTTTCTTGGGATTTTTCAGAGTGCTAGGTTAGAACCTCTGTTTAAAACTTGGAATTCAGTTTCTCTTGTGTTTGAAATTTGGTTTATTCCTGAAGATGGTGGTCCAAACTGACCAATACCAGAGTCTGGGATGTGATGGGATGTGATGTCTCAGTCCCAATGAAAATACTTGTTCCTCAGGTAGCCAATGTAGATTTTGACTACAGCATCCCCGATTCCTGTGCTTATGCAAAAAAAAAAAAAAAAGAAAGAAAGAAAGAAAGAAAGAAAGAAAGAAAGAATCGTGCCTCCATTTAGGATGTTCAGGTAGTTTTCTTTGTGGGGATGAGGACTTCTACTCTTCTTGACTGGTGACAGTCACCTGGAGCAGCACAGCTGTTCCTCAACCCCAGACTCCTCTGGAGGAGTCCAAGAGCGGGCCGGTGTGAGTGTTGTCCTGATTCCTCTGGGCAAACTCGGGAGGAGGTGACTGAGAGACCGGGGACTTAATGTAGATGTTAACCACAGCCCTGAATTTAATTGCTTAGCAAAGAGACACAGCCCAGGCCTCCTCCCTCCCTCTGCTGTCCCTGACCAGTGGGGTGATTCCTGAATTCTCCAGGGAAAGCGCATTTGTTAGGTGGCCCTACATTTACCCCTCCAAGGCTGCAGTTTCCACTTTTCTGGTGGATTCTGATGTCTACCAATCTTCTGCCTTATATTTTACAGAATTTTTTCAACACTTTTGTCTGCTGGTGATACTCTGTATAGCTTCCCCACATTGTTTAAATTTAAGTCATTTTTTTTTCTTACATCCTAACACAAGAAGTGTGGTGGGGGAGGGGGTAAGGATATCTTCAGAAAAGCAGAATTAACCAGAAGAGCTCCTCCTCTTTCTTTCATGCTTCTAATGAACTAACATTCTATGTAAAGCATCATATTTTTATATTGCAATTTTAGTGATTGGTAACGTTCAGGGCTGGCCTTCTTCCAAATCGGGAGTGCCTTATATTTTCAACACCCGTTAAAACAATGGAAGCAAAGATAATGGGATAGAGACTCCATCAAGTAAGCAGGGTTGGGCGCTTTCAGAAATAAGGACTAAAGTTAAATCACTCGGTCAATACGTTTTGCTCTGCGTTTTCTAAAGGTAAGATGTAATTTGGGTTGCTTGGTTTAAATCTGAATGTATGCAATTGGAAAATGTTAACAATATCACACTGTAAAACTTTATTTTGATTTAAATCTATATATGTGGCGTCTTTAACCCACCAAGAGTTGGTTATTTCCTTGACAATAACACCTTGGCTCAAGTGATTAGATGTCAATGCTAATCTGGTCAAGGTTATTCCAAATGTGTTAACCTTTTCTATGACTATATTCAAAACCAAACAAGGGCAACCATCTGGCCACTACCTACAAATTAATTTAGAAAAGCTTCTGAGAGCCTATGGTATGTTCGGCTCTTTGCCAGTCATTTCCAAGCTTGTTCCTTTTTTTTTTTAGGTTTTATTTATTTATTTGACAATGAGAGAGAAAGAGAGAGCACAAGCAGGGTTAGCAGCAGGAAGAGGGAGAGGGGGAAGAAGGTTCCCCACTGAGGAGAAAGCCTGATCCAGGCCTCAATCCCAGGACCCTTGGGATCATGACTGAGCCAAAGGCAGACTCAACTGACTGGGCCACCGGGTGTCCCGACTTTCAAGTTCTATAGCACTAAACAAACCTGGCATGCTGATGAGACAAATATACTTGTGCCCATTTTACTGACAAGGAAAGTGAGGTTTAACTGGTAGCAGAGTTATGATATGCATTGATACCCAGTTATTTGTTCCTTAAGACTAAATTCAGAAAATGGTTTGTGTGAGGAAATAAGACACTTTAGACATTTAGTTAAAAGATGTTGATTTTTTATGACTAATAATGATCACTACTGCCCTTCTCTCAATAATTCTGCCTCCTCCAGGATCCAAAGGAAGTCAAGTTGATTACAAGTGATGAGCTATACTTCTCAGTTAGATTATATTAACCACTTCACATCAACTGTCCCACTGCTTGGTGGGTAAGACGTGACCTAGGGAAAACTGTAATTAGCCACAAAGATCGGACTGAATTGGAGCAGAAGTACTACTTAGAATTTACCTGGGCCTATTTCATTATTGCTAAGCTGTGGTTTGCTGACATTGTCCTGCAGCAAATAGAGGTGAGTTCTTAGAGAGTGCTACTCTACCAACACCATTCCTGTTGCTTTCATTAAAAAGCAAGACACAATTTCCCAGTGGTGAAACAGTCATCATGGGAAAAAGGTACAAATTCACAGGCTCAAGCATTTGTTGTGAGTGCCACCGGGATCTTGACTTGTGCTCCGTCCGTCATGAGAGTATCGGCCAAAGGCTGCAGCAGAATCCCACCACAAAGGCATCAGGAAAACTGGAGGCCTTTGGCTTTGCCATCACTCCCCAGCATGGATGCCAGGGCCAACATTGAACCAAAAGGATAAAAGTTCAATTTTATTACCAAATGGAAAACAAAACAAAACAAGGAGGACAGAAATAAAGCCAAAATATATTAGTGATGATTACAACTGTGACCCACTCTAATTTTTCTATTAAAAGATTTGCAGACGAGTAAACGCAAATTATGCATTGTTTGGCTTTGCTTATACACACATATCAAAGTAAATAATACAGACACGTTTAGAGTCAGACAGTCAAAGGATAACAGAGGAGGAGTAGATGTGGCAATCTTCGCAGCAGAGAACATAGAGTTCAAGGCAGAAGTATTTAAATAGGACAAAGACCTATATATTTGATATTGATGAAAATTAAAATAGCCTGAGAAGGAAGAGCAGTCCTTATCTTATAAGTAGTGGCCAACATGAATCAAACTATATCAAAGAAAATTAATTATTAATAAAAAATGAATTTGACAACACAGCCATAGAGGGAGGCTTGAATCTACTTTATTTGCATTGGGAAATCAAACAGACAAAAATAAAAAGTGTGTCTATAGAGGGTTTAATTGACAAAATTAATAAATTCAGACACAAATACTTGCACATGAATGCATGTCACATGGAGTTAGTGCTTCATAACTACCCTCTGTGTGTTTGCGTGAGTGTGTATAAGCTCATAAAAAACCACACACACATCTTTGCCCTATAAAGACTACTTTCTTCAACTGTCTATTAAATATTTAAGATTATCCACAGTGCAGGCCATACACAAAGTCATAGAAGAAAATTTAAATAAGCCTTAATAGAAATAGACATTTCAGGAGTTGGAGTGCATGGATGGCTCCGTTCGTTAAGCATCCGACACTTGATTTCAGCTCAGGTCATGATCTCAGGGTCCTGGGATTGAGCCCCACCCAAGTCAGGCTCTGTGCTCAGCACAAGTCTGCTTCTCTCTTCCTCTGACCCTGCCCTCACAAAGTAAAAACAAAAAACAAAAAACAAAAAAACAAAAAACAAACAAACAAACAAAAAAAAACTTTTCAAAAATGTATGCAGAAATCCAAAGTGTCCATTTTAAAAAATAGAAGAACAAGTAGGAATAATTGCCTTCTCAGAAATTAAGCTTATTGTGATGCTTTTTCAATTAAGAGAGTGAGTAGTGGCAAAGCAATACTGAAACAGACTGATAGAATGAAATTATAAGATCTGAAACTAACCTGTACAAACATGGCAATTAATATACAACAAAGATTTAACTGCAAAACAATGAGGAAAAGATGAACTTTCAAAAACAATGCTGGGTAAATTGGGTATCCTTACTGGAAAAATAGAATTGGGTCACTAACTCACCCTATAACCCAAATTCAATTCAAAAGTGGTTATAGACTTAAATGTGAAAGGCCAATGAACACAGGTTAGAAGAATTTGTAAAAATATATCTTTATGACTTCTGAGCAGAAGAAGATTTCTTAAACTGGACACTAAAAGCATCCCCAAAGGATCTGACTGAGACATTTGAATACCCTCGAGATGAGAACACTTTTTAATCAACAGACACCATCAAATGTAGGAAACCACAAAATGGGAGAAGGTATTTGCAATCCATATACCAGCAAAAGGCTCAAACCTGGAAAATAAGAAGAATCTCTACAAAACCACACAAGGACAGACAACCCAAGTAGAATGGGCAGAAGACATGAACAGGTACTTTACAAAGGAGGGGATCGGAACAAGCAATAAACACACAGACATGCGTTCAGCTTTATTAATCATCGGGGAGATGCAAATGAAAACCACAAGACATACTGTCACACCCACCTGAAAAGCCAAAATGAAAAAGACAACCTATACCAGGAAATATTGAGAATGGAAATCCTTACATTCTGCTGGTGGCTGCATGATTTGTTTAACACGCTCAAAAACACTTAGTATTCTCTATCAAAATTAAACACCTGCACACACCCTGAGACACAGCATGGAAAGTCTCAGGTGTGTGCTCAGGAGATCATGGGTACACATGGGTCCTGGAAGACACACATGGAAGCCTACAGCAGCATTGTTCATAAGAGTCTAGGACTGCAAACAATGCATATTTTCAAATCAAATTTCACATAGTAATTCAATAGAATATTACATAACAATGAACATTACTGAATTGAAATTGCATATAAATATAGATGCATTTTATTTTTTAAGATTTTTTAAAAGGATTTTGCTTATTTATTTGACAGAGAGCAAGAAAGTGAGAGAGGGAACACAAGCAGGGGGAGTGGGCAGAGGGAGAAGCAGGTTTCCTGGTGTGGGGCTCAATAGCAGGACCCTGGGATCATGGCCTGAGTCAAAGGAAGATGCTTAACTGACTGAGCCACCCAGGTGCCCCTAGATACATTTTAAAAAGCAAAACATTGAAAAAAAAAATGGAAAAAATATCTAGATACAAATCTAGATACATAAAAGTTCTTGTATATAAAATCCATTTATATGTAAGTCCATTTATATAAAGTTCAAAAATGTGCAGAATTTCACTAAAGTGTTTTAGAAGGCATGCTTATGTAAAAATAATAGATAAAGACAGAGCTGTGATTGCCCTGAAAGTCAGGATGGTGGTTCCCTATCGGAAGCAGACCATAAGGACCAGGGCAAGCCCTGCCTGGCCTCTCCAATTGCCTATGTTCCATTTTCTGACCTGAGTGGTGGTTACAAGGATATTTATTTTATAATACTTTCTTAAGTTCTACATTTTTGTTTTATGTGCTTTTAAATATATTTGTTATATTTGATATTATATTTGTTATATTTGATGTTATATTTGATAATAAAAGTGCCTTAAGAATGAGAATTCCTAGAAAAGAATAAATTTATCACAATGAGAATAACGAGCCAGCTCTTGCTTTTCCATTTATGAACGTATGTCAGAATCTGTGATCGTGAAACCAGGGCCCCAAGAACAGATGCACCTGTCCTGTCCACGGGACACAACCGGTCACTGTGAGGGAGCCCTAAGATGCATGAGCACTGAAGATGTGAAAAGGAGTCTTTTCACACCATGAGAGATGGGCTCATTTTTTAATAAATGCACCAGCACAGCTGTCTGCCGAAGTGGCATATATATTGAACTAAACTCTCCTCTCAGATCACATACTAAAACAAATATTAGATGAAATGGTAAGTTAAATATAAAAAATCAAAAAATATATGATATGATTTGACCTCTGGGTATATGGAGGCATTCTAATTTAAAAAGTAAAGGGGGAAAAAACAATATAGTAAGAACATCCATAAAATAACCATTTATTATTTTAAAACTTTTGATGTTAAAAGCTTCCAAGGCAAAAAATTAAAAACCTTGTGTCAGGGGCACCTGGATGGCTCAGTCGGTTAAGCGTCTGCCTTCAGCCGGGGTCATGCTCTTCAGGTCCTGGGACGGAGCCCCACGTAGGGAATCCCGGCTCGGCAGGAAGTCTGCTTCTTCCTCTCCCTCTGCCTCTTCCCCTGCTCATGCTCTCTCTCTGTATCTCTCTGTCGCAAATGAATAGATAACATCTTAAAATTTTTTAAAAAGGCATGTGTCAAAGGAGGAAAACTGTCTCAAACCACTATCAGGCATGAGGATTAACATCCTTAATACAGAAAAGTGCACGTGATAATAAAAAAAAAAAGTACGAAGACTCATGGATGCAGCCAGAGTGTTTACAATATATAAATACAGACAGAAAGCGACTATTAACAAGTTTGAACTTGTGGGTAATCGAATAGTTAAGGTAAGAACAAGAAGGTGCGATTTGTCACCTAGCGAATCAACAGGAATTTAAAAATGCTTATTTTTAAGTATTGGGAGGGGGGCCGTTGGGGAGAAGCTTCATGGTGCCGATGGCATGTCCATTGGGGAAAGTGATTGGCCAATGAGTATCAAGAACCAGAAATCCATTTCTCTTCTCCCCCCAACTAATTCTCCTCCTGGAAGTCTATTCCAAGGAAATAATAGGAAATGTGGACAAAGATGAATGCATAAACATGTTGCTCCCTGTGTTATTTGTGATAGCAATATTGGAATAGCCTCAGGGCTGGCAGGGAGGGAGTAAACTCTGTTTCACCCCCCATGGCCCGCACACAACCCCCCGGATCCCATTTATAAAGAGATTCTAACATCGTGGGAAGCTCCGGTTAAGAGGAACAAGGACAGCTCCAGGTTGTGGTGAGCTGAAAAATACACAGCTGGTGGGGCTCCTTCCAGAGAGAGAATGGAAATCTGCAGTAGGGAAAGGGGACCCACAAAGATCGAGGGGCATGGGAATAAGTTACGTTTGGTTCATCCAAGCCCATCATCTCTGAGTGTTAAATTATGAAGCTTTTTTAAAAATTTTTATTTTTTAAATTTCTTTTCAGCATTCCAGAATTCACTGTGTATGCACCACACCCAGTGCTCTGTGCAGTACATGCCCTCCTTAATACCCACCACCAGGCTCCCCAACCTCCCATCTGTCCCCTCCCAAACCCTCAGTTAGTTCCTCAGAGTCCACAGTCTCTCATGGTTCGTCTCCCCCTCTGATTTCCCCCAACTCCCTTCTTTTAAAAACAACACAAGAATATGTGCACAATAAAGGGACGAAATAAAGGTGAAAAATTTTAACTTTGGTTTTTGGGGTCAGGGTCGATACATACTGTCTTTAGGATCCGGCATTTTTAAAACAGCCAAACGCGTTGCAAGTGAGGATGGAGAAGGAAACGGGAAATTCTGGGCAGAGGAGAGGATGAGCCAAGACACAGAGAGTGGGCTTGCTGGGGAAGGCTGTGGCCCAGGCCGCTGGGGAGTCTGCGGCAGGAAGCCCAGGTCTTGCGGGGAAGTGGGGCCGGCAGAGGCAGCGGGAGCCTCGCCAGCCCACAGGAAACACACATTAAGGATCTCTAAAACCTGGAAACAGCCTGTTTCCCCCATCCACTTGCTCTGTGGCTTTCCTTCCATCACTAAAGATCTGGGGCTGTTTTCAAGGAAAAACTTAGGGGCATCTGTATAGCTCAGTCTGTTAAGCCTCTGACTCCCGATTTCGGCTCAGGTCATGATCTCAGGGTGGTGAGATCCAGCCCCTCATGGGGCTCATGCTGGGCGTGAAACCTGCTTAAGTTGGTCTCTCTCCCTCTCCCTCCAGTCCCCCTTCCACCCCCAGCCCCTCTCTTAAAAAAGAAAAAGAAAAAGTTAAGTAAAAACTCCGTGGAGTGTTGGCACAATATGGCTATCAGTAGCACCTTATTCAGTAGGAGTTTGTCAGGATTTCCAGCTCCAAGTCGTCCTTGAGCGTAGGGATGTTTTCTGGCCAGAAAACTCAATAGGACCAAGTGGTCCCCTGGGGAAAGGATTTTTGAAGGTGTCAAGGGAGGAAAAATTTCAGATCTCATAGGATCAGCCAGTGAGATGTGGGTGGGGAAGAGGTCTGGAGCAGAAGGGACACAGAACACAGCGGGGCCGGGGCAGGGGGCCAGGGAGGGAGGACCCTCCTGATAGCAGGGCCAACGTTCTGCCAGGGCCGGGAGTTTCTGGGGGAGCCTGTGATCTCCCCCTTCTCTCCAGGTGCTCGGGTCCTAATCCTGCCCCTGCAGAAAGGCTCTCCCGGAGGAGGAGGAAGGGGATGAAAGCGTACAGCACATCAAACAGCTAACGAGGAGAGGAGGCCAGGCGACATGCATATTCCAATTTACTATGTGACCGAGTTACTAATTTAGAGATCGGATTATGTAAAGATTTGCGCCGGCCAACTTAGGCGTGGAGCAAAGGTGTGGGGAGAACCGGGAGCTTTCCTAGCAAAGTCCCTCTCGCTGGGAAAGCCGTGGAGGCCTCCCTGTTCTTATCCCGAGCACTAAGGGGCCAGGCGGGTTTCTGTCAGGTTCTCTCCATTCTAAAACTTTAAAAATCATCAAAGATTTTTGGCAAGTGCCCATCCCCCTTTCCCTTCAGGGCCCACTTGTGGGTACATCAGATGCCCACAGGAGGCTTTAGGAAAATGGGGAGAGGATGAGAGGAGCTACCATTTCCAGGGAAATAAATCTTTCTCCCCACCACTTACCCCAAAGAAATCTAATTATTTTTACTCCATCATAACCTTTACTATTCAAAAGGTAAAATAGGAAAAAAATTAATTTTATTAGCCAAATTTACTAGATTAATATGACTGAGATCTCCCCATAAAGTGTTAGCATTAAATATTAAAATATATTAATAAAATACTAGATTATTAAAGCCTAATATTTAATATAACGCATTAATTGGGGGAATTGTGTCAGTTTAAACATAAAAGAGAAAAGTGAAGGCAACAGTGACCTTTGCAAAGCAGGATGACCCCTGGGGCCACAGGCTTGAGACTCCACTCAGTGGAAATCAAAGCAGGGTCTTGGCCCGAGGCCCCCCAGGCCTGTGGACGGCCCTGCAGGGGTTATTGCAAGAGCTGGGGGAAGTTGGCAAGGGATGGCGAGGCCCCAGGGACTTGCATTACCATTCGGAACCCTCAACACCCCGGCCTGAGGGGAGCGGAGGGGAAGGGAGGGGCACCAAGGCCAGAGAGCTGAGAGCTTTGGCTATGGAGGAAGGACCTCAGGAAAGGCGGGCAGGGTGCAGTCCCCGCCTAACGCACAGCCACTCCGCAAGATACAAGAGAATTGATGCCTTGACCTCCCTCCCCTCCTCTCCACTCTCCTCCTCTCCCCTCTGCGCTCCTCTGCTGGCCCCTCCCTTTAGCCACACCAGTGAAAGCTGAGGGCAAGGGAAGGAGCCTGGGAGATGCAGACTCAGGGTGCCAGGCTCCAGAGCACCGTCTGTGGGCAGCGGGGACTGCGAGGAGAGCAAAGGGAGCCAATCTGCCCTGGCCATCCCCACCTCTCCTGCTGCGCACCCTAGTCCTGCTCACCTATTGATAAAGAGTCAACCACCTTTGACTTTGCCAGTGCTACCTCATGACCTCTGTCGGACTTAATGGGCAGCCAGAGGGAGGGCAACGTGTTCATAAGTGTCCAGAAAACAGGACCAGCCTCCAGTGGGTCCACACCCAGGGCTGCTGCTGGTTTCCCCAATAGTCGCGAGCCTGCCTTAGCCACTGCACTGACCTCTGGCCATCCTGTCGTCCCACGGAAACCAGGTGATGGCTCAGTGCTCTGCAGCGGGAGAAGGGGGAAGATGCATCCCGGCCCTGGCCCCACCACCAGTGCCTCATGGCCTTGGGCAAAGCCCTTCCTCCTGGTCTGGGACCTCGTCTGAAAAGTAGAGGCCAGGCCAGTGATGTCTGAGGCCCCTTCTCCCATCTGTCCTTCTTCACATGGTGTGTGCCCTGAAGGTTAGGCATGCACATAGACACACACATGCAGGAGCGCATGTGCACTTATCTTCTCTGCAGGCGGGCGCCAGGTGCCTTCCCGTCGGGGCAATCTTGTCCCCCACCCCCACCCTGGGGGCATTGGGCCATGTTTAGAGACATCTTTGACTGTCCTGACTCTGGGTGATGCTACAGGTATCTAGCAGATAGAGACCAGAGATGTTACTAATAATACCACAATGCACAGGGCAGTTCCCACCACAGAATAAGTCAGCCCCCAGATGTCCATATTTGCAAGGCTGGGGCTCCCAGATTCTCCATGGAAATGTTTTGGAGTTAGGTTTCCCTCAAAAGGAGGGTGACAGGATTTTAAAATTAAAGATTAGAATTCATGGTTTAGCAAGTGTATGAGTTGGCTAGGGCTTCATAACAAAGCACTGCAGGCTGGGGACTTCAGCAACCAACAGTCATTTTTTTCCGATTCTGGAGGCTAGAAATCTGAGCTCTAGATATCAGCGGGGCTGGTTTCTCCTGATTTCTCTCTCATTGGCCTGAAGATGGCTGCCTTCTCTGTGTCTGTCCTCATCTCCTCTTCCTACAAGGACACCTGTCAGGTTGGACTAGGACCCACTCTAAAGACCTTTTTGGCTTCATTACTTCTTTAAAAGTCTTATCGCTAAACACAGTCACGTTCAGAGATGCGACTGGGGCTCAGGGGATCCAGCATCTACATTTTGGGGGGCACAATGCAGTCCATAACAGCAGGCGACGTTGGCAGAACCAATAAGATGGGTTAAAACTCACCAGGGGACATGACTGCAGGGACAGCTTGGGAAACACCCGTGATGGGAACAAACACGGACCCACAGCTACCGTGCCCAGACAAGTGCGGGGCAGAGGGAGCGCCATAAATGCTTGTCCTCCAGGGAATAGCACACCCCAACATTTCTCCACCCTGAGAAACTCTGTGCCTAAGATGCCCTCCCTATTTTTCTATATGCATGCGCACCTTTCCTTATGAGATCCCATGAGATGAAAAACACACACATGTACTTTCACGAAAGGCTCATCTGGACAATCACTCCCTAACCCCTCAAGTCTTCTGGAAACACAGTTAATTTATGGCATTGTTTCTCACCAGAAACATGCCCATAGCAGATTCCATCACTGGCTCTGGGCAGTTGAGGGGCAAACTGAATTTATTCAACTCTACCAAATGAAAGACTTTGGAATTAAGAAAAGAAATAACCTGTGAATTCAAAATGTCTTAAATATAAAAATTTGCCACGATTTTTAAAAAATATATATTTTAAGAGATGCATTCAAACAGAATGTTTTGTTCTTTTAAGATATATTAAAATGTAGAGTGATTGCACCAATATCTGGGACGACATCCGAAGTACTGTTATGGTGTTAACAACAAAACAAAGAATCACACACCTCCAAGGCTGTTTCACTCACAAACATTGTGTTCTAGCCTAAATATCACAGTTCGTTTTTAACACATTTGCCCTTGATACACAAAACCAATAATATATGTCTTAATGCTGCCAGCCCAGTGTTTATGGCAGATGTAAAAAAAAATTGTATTTAAATTAGAAATACTAAAATTAATATTTATTGACTCCGTGTTTCATTATCATTAGAAATTAGTTTGTTCTTGGCTAAACAGTTTATAGCAAGATATAAATATGTTCCATTGACCTATTAACTGGCCCAATATATTATGGAGTTATTGACAGCCGCCGTAAAATTTACTAACAGCTATTAAACCTTGTAACATACTTGATATGCCTCTGTCCCTGTAATTCCCGGGAATTAGGTGTGTGTTTTTTTTTTTTTCTTTTTTAGGATAATCTTTTGCTGATATTAAATTCTCCCAAGATTTTAATATGTTGTCTAAGTTTATGGCTCATAAAATAAACCTAGAGCTTACAAAAATTTACATGATAATATTATTTTTTTTAAAAAGGGCATGTAAATTTTAGTACAGTAAGAATGATGATATAAACCCCTGGAACACATAAATAAAAGTTCCCCAAACTGTATTAAAGGAATATTTAGGGTCTTATTTCAACACACAAAGCCGACAGACTGGCAGGGAAGGCCAGTGCGCGTGGAGGGCCATGGACCATGACTGAAGCCTGGCTGGGCTCAGACAATCCACACCGTGACCAAAACCGGCATCCAGGTGGGGCGTCCCTCTGTGCACCGGGGTCCAGCATGTGCCATCAGATGCTTTCCTGTACGGCCCAGGGCTGTCCAGCAGACTGTTCTCCCCGTCCGAACCTGGCTGGAGCAAGGTGGGCTCAGGGAGCTCCCCCAAGGGTCTCCTCCAGATGCCACCTTCCGGCAAGCTGTGCTGGGCTGCTGGACAACCGCGTCTGTTCCGAACCAGACCATCAGCTTCCTCGGCCTCCGTCCACCCTGTCTCTGGGTAGCCGCAGGCACAGACATCTTCCCAGGCAGCAGAACCTCACCAGGTCCACTTCTTGTTCCTGCCCCTGCAAAGCCGCATCCAAGTTCCCTCTGGTTCTGCTCTTCCATCCTCAGGAGGATGTTACAGTCCCAGGACGGCTGTAACCAAGCCTCACACACAGACAGTTTAGAACAGTGGAAATGTATTCTCTCGCGCTCTGGAGGCCAGGGCTCTGAAACCCAAGGGTCGGCACAGCCTTGCCTCCTCCAAGGGTTCTAGGGTCAGAGTCCTCCCTCGTGTCGTCCAGCCTGGCTTTCTTGGCGGTGGCTGGGTCACTCCGATGTCTGCAGCCCCCTGCAGGTCACCTCTTCTTCTGTCCAGGTTCAGTCTCCCCCTGCCTTTCTCTCCCACTTCTTCCTGGATTTAACGCCCACCCAGATAATTTGGGATGATTGTCCTGGTTAATTTTCTGTGTCAACTTGGCTTGGCCACCATCCCCAGATACTTATCAAATATAAGTCTAGATCACTGCAAAGTGATATTCTGGGTGAGATTAACCTTTAAATCAGTAGACTTTGAATGAAGCAGGATACCCTCCACACTGTGGGTGGGCCTCACCCAATCAGTTGAAAAAAGACTGAGGTCCCTGGAGGGGCGGGGATCTCCACCAGCAAACGGCCTTCAGACTCGAGCCGCACCCTCAGCTCCTCTCTGGGTCTCCAGCGTGCAGCTTGCCGTACTGATTTTGGATTTGCCAGCCCCCACGATTGTGTGAGCCAAGATTTATTTTAAGTAAGGGTGGCCTTAAAGGGAGCTCCGCCAAGGGTCTCCTCCAGATGCCGCCTTCCGGCAGACTGTGCTGGGCTGCTGGACAACCATAAAATAAATCTCTCTTCTTAGGTATACCTAGACACCCTATGGGTTCTGTTTTTCTGGGCAACTCTGATAAATACAATAATCTTATTTATCTCAAGATCCTGAACTTATTTACACCTGCAAAGATCCCTTTCTCAAATAAGAATTCATTTGCAGGTCCGAAGGATGTGGATACATGCTGTCAGGGGCCATCATTCAATCCATCACAAAATGAAATGCACAAACGTAGTAGGGAGTGAGGCTAGGGAGAATCCCATGAACCTCCCGTGTCATCCAGGAAAGATGTTTCTATGTGTCTTACTGGATATCCGTGTCATCCGGGAACATCGGGACTGGTGAAGGTGTCACAGCTGAACAGAGGACCAATACCCATGGTGTGCCATCATGACTTATGTAGTGATTCTGGGAGAATCAGGCCAGAGGGAGCCAACCGCACACTAGCCAGCCAGCATCCAGGCAAAAGCCTGCGCCTCGCTTCTGGAAGGGCTTTGCTTTCCGGAGGGTTCGACGGTAACGGCCTCTGCTAGGGGTGCGTTCAGTCCGACAGGGATGAATCCAAACCACAGGACAGCACCGTGATTCGGTCAAGCTGAGCCAGCTAGTTGCTGCCCAGATTGTGCTTCCGGCAGGAAAGAGGGGCCTGTGTTCGGGTCCAGGGCCCAGGCAGATGTCTGGTGGATCAGCCAGTGACACCCGTCAAGTGCAGAAAAGCGAAGTGGGTGGAGAAGATGGTCAAGTGCATGCTGAGTCCTGACAAGACACTCAGAGGAACACCAAGACTGTGGACACAGAGAGGGGCCAACTCAGTCCCCTGGCAAAGGAGTTGAAAACTGGGTTGGAGAAGCTCAGTTACAATATCAGTATTTACCTATTCAGGTATCATGTGTATCTGTGCAAAATATATTGGTGAAGTGAAGTGTGTACATAGAAGCTATTTGTACGTGGTGTTTTAAAAAGTTAAATGGACGTGTGTGCATATGTGTGATACACACACACACTGACATCATGGTGGATGGAATATTGGCCCCCCAAAAAAACAGACCCCAGTCCCTGAAACCTGTGAATGTTTCCTTCAATGCTGAGTTCATAGATGTGACTGAATGAAGGGTCTTCAGATGCGGAGACACACCGGGATGTCTGGGTGGGCCCTGAACGCCATCACAGGGGTCTTATCAGGAGGGAGGTCGAGGGAGACCTGCCACAGGCTGTGGTGGGATGGCCATGGGACCAGAGGGCAGAGACTGGAGTCACAGAACACCAACAGCCACCAGAAGCTGGAAGGGGAAGGAATGGATTTCCACACTGAGCTTCCTGGGGAAGTAAGGCCCTGGCTGCACCTCGATTTTGACCCAGTGAGACTGATGTGGGACTTCTGACCTCCAGGACCATGAGTAAACTTCTGTTGTTTAAAGCTATCCAGTTTGTGGTAAGTTGTGACGTCAGCCACAGGAAGGCCTGCCACTGCCTGATGTGGCGAGAGGTAGTAGGATGGCGCTTCCCGGCCTTGTGATCAGGACCAGCCAGCCCAGGCTATGGGATGATCAATGTGGCCCATGAGTCTCGCCTGCCTCCCAACTCCAGGGGCCCATGGGCCCACATTGAATGGTGTCTCCCGGGGACCCAGTATCTGAGGGACTCAGGGTGGCTTCCTGGAGGTGGGGACATTGGGCCTTGATACTGATGCCATGGCCTCTTCTACTGTCATTTGTCCTTCTTGGCAGTGGTCTTGGCATGGCCTATCTCTGAGACTTTTATGTCCCAAATCTAAAAGCTGCTTTGATTTAGGTCATGAATATCTTTGGTTTTGCTTCAAGCACCCTGCTGTTTATCTGTTTGATTGTTTTTGCTGTTGTTTTGTTTTGTCCTTTGGCTGTCAGAACAGAGCCTCCAGGACGCGCTTTTCTGCAAGGTGCATATTTAAACATCGTGTGGGAGAGCAGCTGCACCTTCTCAGCACCAGGGCTCTCCGGAGTCAAGGGCTTCCCGATGACACTGGGGCAAAGGCCAGTCCCTGACAACAAGAGAACAAAACCCTCTCCTCCCCAGTTTGGGTACCTCCGAACGCTTTGCACAGA
Organism: Enhydra lutris kenyoni; assembly: GCF_002288905.1. Taxonomy (NCBI): domain Eukaryota; kingdom Metazoa; phylum Chordata; class Mammalia; order Carnivora; family Mustelidae; genus Enhydra; species Enhydra lutris. Next base: position 77,299,299 of record NW_019154096.1, read on the forward strand.
GGGCCTCTCTTAAGTCAGATTGGTTTCAATGAACAGAATTGGTTCCATCTTTCTGTTTAAGCCGGTCTATCTCACTACAGACCACGGCCAACTTCCTCAGAATTGGACTTGGACTTTCAATAATTAATGCCTCAACCCTAAGCCATTCTCTGGTCAAAAAAGAAAGCAAACCAAACCAAAACAACACAAAACAAAAACAAAAAACATACATATTTTTAAAATTCCCAGCTGGGAATTAGTCAGAGTCCCAGCAGGAAACAGATGGCACATTTAAATGAGAATAATTCAAGGAGAGCTTATTTACAAAGGATCTAATTACAGGGGTGTGGGGGGTGGAAGCCATAAGGAGCAATGCAAAAGCCCCCCACCCCATGCCCAAAGGGACCAGGAGAGGAAGGGGGGGCGGATCTGGGAAGGAGGGAGGATAAGTCAGGGTAGACCCGACTTGGAGGAAGCAGGGAAGCCTGTGGGGAGACACAGCCAGCCTGAGGAGCCTTGAGGGGGAGACTCTCCTAATGGGTTCTAACCACCCTCTCCTCTCCAGGCTGGGGTCCTGATTGGCTGAACCCACGGGCCAGAGCCCACTGCAGCAACCCCAGGCTGAGGACAAGGCTCAGAAGGATGAAGGGAGGACCCCAGCATGAGCTGGAACCAGTATTCTTTATTTCTGCCTCATTTCCCCAAAAGTATGCCTAGCACTTGGAGCAAAAGTAGTGTGGAAACTACACTACAACTATACTAACCCACCCCCAGACTGCAGACTGAGCTCCTGAGGAGCCACTGCCAAAAGGAAAACCAATAATTTCTCTATCTTTTTGCTTAAAGAGAGCCAGAACATCCTTTGCTTTTTCATGAAGAGCCTTTACACAAAGAAGTTATTAACGTCAGTAACCGCTGGTTGCTGTGAACTCAACGTGATATCCTTTGGTGTGTCTTGTCTTGGATAAGCAAAGGCTATGCAGATAACACTGAGACTTAGCTCAGCATAGTCCGGATATACAGTTTTCTTGGGCTCCAGGAACCTTTGTAGAATTTACCCTGAAGACAAACTAATAACCACATTATGGTGTTTTCCTTATTAGCTATCATCTCATTCTTATTGTGTTTAGGAGATTTTATTAGGCTTCTCTAGAGGAACAGAACCAAAGGGATGTGTATACAAAGAGAGACATTTATTATAAGGAGTTGGCTCACATGGTTTAGAAGGCTGGTGAGTCCAAATCTGTGGTGTGGTCCAGGAGGGCTGATAGTGCAGCTTCAGGCTGGGGGGTATCTGCTGGAGAATTAACTCTTGCTCAAGAAGGTCAGTTTTTTTGTTCCAGCCAGTCCTTCGACTGATTGGATGAGGCCCACCTACCTGGTGGAGGGCAATCTGCTTTATTCAAAGTTCTCTGAATTACGTGTTACTCTCATCCAAAAACACTTTCCAAGTGGATACACACAGTTAATCATTGCAGAGGTGGAGTAGATGTTTCTGGTGTATCCCACAGTGGCAATCTGTGATGCTGTTCTTCTATGCTACCGTAGGAATTCACATCAATCCCTATCCTTAGAAAACCAGGTGAGGTTGGCAAACTAAAATTAAATCTATGTAACATGCTATTGCCAACTCTTTTAATCTGGAGGTGGCCTGCAGCTATCCTTAACTCTGGTCACTGCCATGTTGAGTTCTTGGGGAAGAATTCCATTGAGCCAACAGTTTGAACAAAATGCACTAGAGACTGGGTCACATGAAAATCTTCCTACATTCCTTAAGTCTTAGCAACAGGACCAAAGAAACAGAAGGTCAAATAGCATTCCAGAAGCATTGTTGTGGAGTGACCAGCTCAGACAATTCACAATCCAACACAATTCACAATCCAACACACCTTATGAAGGTAGCAACATAAATAGATGAATTTTGGGTATTGCCCACTTTATTCACTTGGACAGCTACTTGATTTAAAGCTTATAACTTATCAAAAACAATTTTGAAGCCTTTAAAATATGTTCTTGCAATATTTCTACAGCTTGATGGAGACCATGAAACGGGATGGTTTTCACCAAAGTTGGCTTTGAATTCTCCTGGAGATTATAACATTGGAACCTGACTCATCTTTCTCCATCTGGATGTTTCCAAAGAGCCTCAGGCCTTGAGTTCTGGCCAGAGGAAGATGAGGTCCACACAGTACCAAGTTGATAAACTCGTAGAGGGTTTCTCTGTGAATGGTGGTTATGGAGAGCCAATCAGAATGGCTCAGGTCAAGAGATGATGAATTCCAAACGCCTTTGCTCTTTGCCTATTTTATCGGTGACTACTCTTTGCTCCCCCAAACAGAACTCAGAAGAGTGCCAACAAGTCCCTTGGCAGAGGGGCACTGGCTCACATCCCTGTAATACGCAGTTTGTAGAGAATGAAAGCGGCTTTGGTTTCCTTTTGTATCAGCGCACCCAGTTACCGACGTGACACTGTGGTTTCCTCGCTCGGCTTTGAAATACAGTAAACTCACAAAAGCTACTGTCGAGTTCAGAACAAACACAGGGGGTATGTTTAGTTATTTGTTTTTGTAGTAAAATAAAATATTTATTATCCACAGACACCTACTGTGAACAGAGGGGGAGGCCACTGTGTTTTATCTCGCCGGTGTCATGTTTGACTTCCATTAGGGATGGATTATAGACCTGTGGGTTTTCATGAATTCAGAAAGTCCACTTTGAACACTGATTTCAAAGCCTACAGGGGGTGTGAGAATGCAAGAACACAGCTTTGGAGGAAGGAACCTGTTGCATCTCACAAGCACCTTGTGTTTGATAAGGCAGATTGGAGGTTCCCTGCGAGACAGAGGCCAGGATGCTTCTCCCTTAATAAGACGACTTTAAAGGAAGCTTTCCTATTGTTTCCTCCACACTTTGCTCAAGGTGTACACAATTAATTCAGTCTTGGAGTCCTGAGAAAATCACCATTGTATCAGTCGGCTTTGCCTTCTTGGTCTCTCTAACTCATCACAGGGAATTGGAAAGTATGCTAAATCATCAGGGGCTGCTGTCTTTATGCTTCTACATCTGCCAGGCTGGCTTTGCACACATGTGTGCATTCACGCACCAATACCCACACTTTAGATCTTTGAACCTACGAGAGAAGGTGACCAAAATGAAGAGGATGACCACCTTTGACACCCATCTAAAGACCTATCACGCCTACACCCAATTCTGAGCATACACTTAAAAATACTTTGGCAGGCTGGAGTTCCTCTATTGGAGGGTACGCTGGATGGGATAGGATGGAAAAGCTGAAGGAACCCTCATTTTTCCTGAAAACAAAAGAGTAAGGATATATCCAGCTGATGACCTCAAGAATATGGAAGTCTGTCTCAGGGAAGAAAGTCTGAATTTATTCTGTACTGTCAGGGAGGCTAAACGCAAGGGTCATGGTCAGGATTTCATGGAGTTGGGTTTGGGGTCTTCAGAGGAGAAGTCCTATTGGCCTCCTCAGAATCCTGAGAGCTATTATCACAGCAGGTGTCTGGCGGAGATGGGGGAATCCCTTGGTGGACAAGATGTAGAGGGTGAGAGGACTGGATTAACTATCAAGGACAGCTGTGGGGTTGGAAAGTTCCCCGGCCCAACCACTGAGAAGCCATGCCCAGGGTAACTTTATAGCAAAATTGATTATATGCAAATACACAAAGGGACTTGTCTGTCTGCCTTCTCCTTCCAAGAATATCCAGGGACACTCTAGTCCTTGCCTGAACTAACACTGAGCATCACAGAAAGATTGTCCTTTTCTTCTTTATGTCCTACTGAGATGTCTAGGTCTTGATTCACTCACACCTAGAGACTATCATAATAGTCCTAGCACAAGCACTCTCTTCACCCCTGGGGATTAAGGCCCAGAGAGTGTGACTGAGATCAGACAATTTTGCTTTTCCTAAGTGACATGAACCACCCATATGAAAGCATGGACCTAATTCAAGTTATTTTCCATAATGTCTTTTTTTTTAAGGATAAATACCAGAGGAGGAGCAATATAGAGATCACTCAACTGGGAACTAGCAAAGCTGGAGAGACGGGGTGGCTTTGGCTTAGGCTCAACATTGAAAGTTACTCAAGTAAACTTTTGGTTTTGCCAAAGTAACACAAAGTAACACATTGTGCTTATGTTTGCCTTTTTAATTTCTGAATTCCTCAGACTTGAGTGGTGGCTCTCATTTTTTGATCTAGGCGTTCAATAAATACTAACTGAGCATAAGCAGGACAGAAGAGTTCTCAGCTCTTCCATAATAATTGGCAAAACATGTGTGAGTGTGGCTAGGTCTCTGCAGGTATGGCCCCGGGAATCAGAGGACTCTCTCAGTTCCTGACACCCTACTCTTCCATCCTGAGCTACCCGCCTTTCCCCTGACCATCCACCTGCCCTGAAAATGATCAGCCATTGCATTTCAATGCATCCACTTTCTAGCTGTCCCTTGGGTATTGACCATGCGTGAGCCCCCAGTGCCTGTGTCTATATCGTAGCAGGGTGCTTGGCTGTGTCCGCAACATAGCTTGCAGGTGATGTTGATGTGCCCAGACTGTGACTCATGAGTCCATCAACTCTCCACGAGTTCCATGATAGATTCACTTCTGGCTTCCAACCTTCTGGAATCCCTCCAGATGCTGTGGATTCCTACCAGCCAGGTTTCTAGCAGACGTGGGCTCTGGAGCAGGAATCTCTGATGTGGATTAATTATTGACTCCCTGAACAGGGAATTCCGATATCCTTGATTTCCAGGAGCAATTTGTGTGTGGATCCCAACCAAGCAGCAGTGAGCTGATGGGAAGAAGCAAGATTGTCACTAAGAGTGATAATACGATGGGTCAGTGAGTCAGCACGTTACCTAGGCCACTGTCCGGGTGGCTGCACTGAGAGCAAGGCATTGTAGCCGGAGAACACCTGAGGAAGCACACGGCTTAGGACTAGTTAGAACCACCACAGCCATTCTGCTTCACACTTAGCCCTCAGAACACTTAGGCCAACTTCTGAAAGACCATATACTTGCAAGGCTGAGGCATTTCTTGGAGAGTGAAAGGAGAGAATCATGACTCATCTCTGGGGATGAGACCCATCTTCCTTCAAGGTCTTTGCTGGCTCTCCAAAGCCACAGGGAAGCAATTTGGGAACCAAGTGACCAACTTCTTCCCTTTTACTTTTCTTTGCTTTTTTCCCCCTTCCCATTTGCTCTCTTTCTAGAAGTATTATGGAAACCTATTGGGTTTGGCAAGGGAGCCTATCACTGAAGACTTAATTCTTCTGTGAGAGCAGAAGCAGTGGTCATTCAGGGGCTGTGTGTCCTTCAGGTTCACAGACAGATACACAGAATGATGTTCATCCAGACAGCAACTAGAAAAGAGCCCCAACTCTGTTAAAACCCTGATAGTCCACTTGTATGTACTGAGTGGACTTGTGATGTCATTACCAGAATGTGGAATCCCTGTATTTTTCTTACTTACGCATCAAATAAATGTTGTATCACATTAGATAAGAGTATCTTAGAATGTTTTAAAAAGCATTTAGGGGATTTATTTTCCCTTAAGGTAAATGCTATCAAAATGGCATTCTTTCTGTGTTTTCTGTAATAGCTATGTCCCTGCAACACTAAGTTCATGAGTCAAGCTCAGAAATTTCTGGAAATTAAGAGTCAAGTTTCCCATAGTAACCTCCCTTTTTCCATTGCACACGGTTGTTACGTTTCTGTCATTACCCAATTCCATAATAATAAACAATAAGACACAACACGGCTCCTTAATCTCTTCTCTGAAATGGGTAATCACATGCAGAGAGCACACGGACTAACACCCCACCTGGCTCAGATGAACTGAGGATCGGGATGTCTACCCCATGAGCAGAGAGGCTTAAAACTTGAACCTTTTCATGTTTCATATTTTCATCCCCAAAGTAGGAGCACCCCTACTTCCTTAGACTGAGCTATGGGCAGCCACACGTAATCCCCAATCCTGGCCTGGCCAGCCTCGTCACTGGCATGAAAAGCAACCTGACCGTGAAGATCTTCCCACATGCACCAAATGCACCATTGTAGATGGCGTCTACGCCCTTGGGGTCCCGTTCCTTCCCTGGACACAGCTGCCCCCATGAATGGTCTTTTCCCAGGACACTGAGAAGCAAATCACAGCATTTACTAGGTCCACAGGGACCCCTGGGAGGCCACAGAATCTTCCTGAGCTCATGGGGTTCTGCCAGGCAGGGTTCCAGGCTCTTCCCAGCTACAGTGTGTCAAGGGCACACTCCTTGCCTGAGCGCTGCTTTAAACAGTTTGCTGTCTTCATTAAATCTTCACGATACCCTTAAAAGGAAGTATTTTGTTCTACTCCCATTTTACCAGGGACAAAACTGAGGCACCCCCAGTTTCAACAACTTTCCCAAGGTCCCTCAGCTGGAAGGGGACAGAGCCAGGCAGGCACTCTCGCTCTCTCTCATGTCTGGCTTCCAACCTTGAGCTACACTGACTTCAACTTCAGAGAAACGTCACACTTGTTGTTTTGGTTGTAATAAGTCCCAGACTTTACCAGGAATGTCAAACCTGCTGACCTTAACTTCTTCACCCAACTGTTCGGCAGGAGGAGACTGGCCTGTGTTCCTGACGCAGCCTCGCGTGGCTCGCTTACTCCAGCAAACACCTCCCCATGTGCGGGAGAGCTGATGCTTTCCGGCCCTCTGAGGCCCCTGCTGCTCACTTCCCGACTTGGCGGAGGCCCGTCCTGGGCACCCTTCTCATCCTGCCCCTCTTATCTGTCAGAGTCAGGGCCTTTGGAAGCCCTGACACAGGCACAGGACCCATTTCTCTATGGTGTCAGCTCCCCCGCACCCCCTCCGGCTCGGTGATCTTCTCCCGGGCCTGCCTCTGGCCCTGGTCCTGCGCTCTTTGGAGGAATGCGTGTGTTTTAGTCAATGTTGCATCCTCTGCTCCCAACACCATATGCAGGGCTCGGTGCGTACAGAATGAATGAATGAACAGAGGAAGCTTAAGTGCATCGTTCCCTTGAAGGTTCCTTTTGAAACGTTGAGAAAGAATGAGAATGTGAATTTAGATATTGCCATAGCCACTCCAGCATGGGGACACCAAGTACCCATGTTTGGGGGAATGGAGGACTGGTTCGACTTGTGTTTTAGGACATTGCTTGACCCAGTGGTCCTCAGGCAGTTGGTCCTAATTGATTTAAAATTAAACAAAGAGTGGCAGTTCTCAGATGGGTCAGAGGCAAAAAGGGCACAGGGGTGTCTGTCCAGGAAGCCATCACCCTCAGTGCGCTTGTCATAGAGGCTGTGGCTGCCCACGCGAATCCCCTGTCCCCCAGCTCACAGTTGCCAGTGTCCCAGTTTCCAGGATCTCCGGGGCTGTAAGTCCCTGCCCCGCTCTGCCACAACCGATGACTGGCTGGTCTGGTAGCACGAAGACCCGGTGTCTTGTAAGGAGTGTGATGCCCATTCCACGGTTCCCTTCAACCTCCCTTAAAAGGAAGACCAGACATCAGCAGAGAACGCACCCTTCCTCAGCTCATTCCTCTTTCCCAGCTTGCTTGCCATGCCCCTGTTAAAGTGTTTCCTGAAGCTCATTCCCTCAATTAGCAATGAGCACACAAAGCCCGGCCTCTGACTGCTTTGGGAACGTGACCTAAGGCGGAAGCGTACAAGGGAGCCCTTCGGATCTGGTGAGTTATAAAAAGGCTATGGAATGCGGAGGCCTCCTTTAGCCAACAAAAATCTACCTGCTGGAACCAGCCTGTGTTTCAGAGACGTGACACGAGCAGAGAAACATAAGAACGGAAATGTTACATCCACTGAATATTTCCGTGAAGAGCCAGGTGGCCAGGACGCGGATTACAGACCCTCTATTCGTTTTCTCTGGCTGTAGGACAGAACTGCCCCAAACGGGGAGCCTAAAACAGGAACAATGTATTCTCTTGACGCTCCAGAGCCAGAAGCGCAAAACCAAGATCTTAGCAGAGTTCATTCCTCCGCCCCGCGAGGCTGTTTTGGAGAACCTGGTCCATGATGTTTCCCAGCTCCTGGGGGTGCCAGCAATGCTCCATGCTCCTGGATTTGTAAATGGGTCACTGCAGTATCCGCCTGTCTTCAATCCTCAGCGGCCTTCCCTTTCCCTCTCTGTCTTCCTCTCTTCTTGCGAGAACTGCCGTCCCTGGGATTAGGATTCACCCTAAATCCATCTCTCTTTGATTGGTTTTTCAAGATGCTAAGTTGTTCTGGCAAGACCCTTTATTCCAATAAGGTCTTATTTGCAGGCTCTGGGTAGATAGACCTTTTTCTGAGGGCTGGAACAATTCAACCTGCTCCGTATACTTTTGTAATCGTGGGTCCTTTGCCAATATTAAAAAAAAAAGAAGAAGAAGAAGAAAAGAAAAAAGAGTCCACGTGTTATCAACAAGGAGGATTTCTTCCTTCTACTCCACCCATGGGTCCTCCGGGACTGGGTGCTGCTTCCAGAGCCACCGAGAGCAAACTCTTCTATCAGTGGCTCTGGAAGCAGCACCCTGTCACCTGCCAACCGTAATGAAGGGCTGGGCTGGGTCCCCGAAGTCAAACCACTATCAAGCAGTAATCCCCTTGGAATCCTTCCTGACAGCAGGTGACATGCGGTTTGAACTCTAAGAACCTTTGAATGCTTAAGAATTTGGCCCTGGGGCGCCTGGCTGGCTCAGTGGGTTAAAGCCTCTGCTTTCGGCTCAGGTCATGATCCCAGGGTCCTGGGATCGAGCCCCGCTTCGGGCTCTCTGCTCAGCGGAGAGCCTGCTTCCTCCTCTCTCTCTGCCTGCCTCTCTGCCTACTTGTGATCTCTGTCAAATAAATAAATAAAATCTTAAAAAAAAAAAAAAAAGAATTTGGCCCAGAGTTTATTCCTAAAAATTCTAGAGTCGAGACAGATTTACATGAAATAGTTAGAGATGAAAAAAAAAATCAACGTGATGCCTGGTATATTCCACTTATCACTCCTTCTCTCTTTGCCTTTCACTTCTCTGATCTATCAATCACGTGTGACTCTCTTCTGAAGTCATCACTTGCCTTTCAAAACTCTGGAGCAAGCATCACACCTATGACTCAGAGAGCATCCTGAAGAACTCAGCATCAACGTGCAAGAGACATTTAATCTGAGTCATCCCCGAAGTCCCCGTGTAGCTCCACCAACAGTCCTAGATGGGTCTCTCCTTATGTCTCCTGCTCCTAGAAAATTCTCTATGCACTCACGGTCTGTGGCAATGGGATCCGGGAGCACCTCAGAAAAGGCGAAGCCTCCTGGCCAGCGGACAATGGACATATTAGAGTGATTATGGTGATTCATTGCCAGGTGTGGCAGCATCACCATTCGGGAAGATTCTCAAGGAGCCTTAGAAAATCATTACGGCCCACAGAGTTGGTGCTGAGCCCAGCAGGAAATGCACAGGGGTGTTGACACGCTGCAAAGAGTTGGATCCAAGACTGTCTGTGTTGCCGGGATGCCACGTACAGACAGGCCAACATGACCTGTCCTAGTGCCATCAGCATGAGAAGCTTCTAGCATGCTGTTAGTCATGGAGGAAAGTGTCTACAGCATGGTGTTCGTACTCTAGAATAGTCTCTCCTGTCTGATTAATTTGGTCAATAAGAAGCCAACTGAGTGGCGCGTGATGAGTTGTTTCAAGAATCAAGTGACTTTTACGTGCAAAAAGTGAAATTATGGCTGCTGATTATGATGTGATCATTAATACAATTATTTTTAATTAAGAATTTTTATTACACCTCATCAACAGAAGTGACAGGTATACTGTGAGATAGAGCTGCTCCCTGATGTAAAAGCCCTTCATTAGGACAAATCCAAGCAAAAATTATCCACTTTTACTATGTTATATGAAATGCCTGGCCATCTCCCCAAAGATAAAGAGCTTTAGTTCTGCTGGAGTTTTTCCTAAAATTCACCAATGTCCCAGGTTCTAACCTGAGGAACTGGGGGCTTAGACCAGAAGCCTAGAGTCTGGGTGCCATGTTCTGAGGGACACCCTAGACTCTGAATCCCTTTGAATGTGCTGGGTGTGGACTCAGACATACAGAGTAGCCTTCAGAATGTCTACACTCCTGTCTGTTGTCACAGAGGCCCCAGCACCCTGTCCCTTTAGGGGTGACTCATCACTGGCAGAGGTAGCACCCTGGTCATCACACGGGGAGGGCTGTTTGCTGCGGATCGTTTGGTGTTGAAACTGTCCTCGCTGAGCAACATAAAACTCACTTTAATTAACGTCAATATATTTCTTTACATCCACAGCCTCTTGGAGGAGCTAACGCAAAACAAACCAAAGGGAGGAAAAAAATCTCAATTGTTTGGGGGATTTTAAGAGAATTCTTTAATATCAGATTAAGCCCATTTTGATTGTAAATCTATTTTCAGCTCAACATTACCAAAGAATATTACAAGAAAACTCTGTTTTATGAAGTTATTATGATTTAAACCATTCTCTCTCTGCTCTTTCTCTCTGACTCTCTCCCGCACACATTCATTCTCCAGAGGATCTAAAAATAAGCCTGAAGCTATACATGTCACTGCTCCAGGTTTATCCCACAGACTAAGGAGTTTTTCACAAAATACCTTTATTATTTTCTAGGGCTCTGCTGCGGTATCTGGAAGCAGAAACTGTTTGAGACGTGAACCGTAAGGGAGACGGGGCTGTTCCCAGACAGAATCGCCATCCTCCTCATTCCCATCACGGGCACGACCCGAGGTTCCTACAAATTTTGGAGGTCCGCCATGACCTAATTTTAATAGTCTTTTTTTCCCCATGGTATTTTCACATGCAGGATCTCCACTGCGTGCCCATCTTAGCTGCGTGTGTGACACACTTTGTCACCATTTCTCTAATGGTGAGAGCAGCATGAGGGGCCTTGCAAGGTGTTTTTACATGTCTCAGGCCGGGGTCTGCCTGCATTTTGAAAAAGTGACTCAGGAAGGGTGCGAGGTGCTCTCCAGGGGTTTGTGAACACTCTGCGTTCCACACAGGACAGCTCGGCTTCCAGCTTCGGAAACACGGGTTTCCAGGTCTGTTCTGGGGACCGTTTGGGAACATGGAGAGGAGTGGAAGCCAGTTGGCAGCCGTGATTCATTCCCCAGCCCCATCTTCGGTGCCTGTGGGTTGCCAACAGAGAACACACTAGATGGGATGTGGAAAAGGTGTTTTCAGTGATGGCCGGGACCTGGAAGATTCCAGAGAGTAGACCCCTCTGACCACAGCCAGTGACTGAAGGACTCCCTAGAAAAACCACATGGTGTGCCAAATTTTGTGAATCCACACGTCATGACCAATTGTAACAAAGGGAAGCACAAGATATTTTAACAGTTGTTATCATGGATGTGTTCCTACATCAACTCAGTATGTAGAAAATTAATTTATGAATAATACTAAACTTTAAAATAAAACAATTTCCTTCTGAAAGCTTCACTTTGTTTTTGTTTATTTGTTTTTGGTTTTGTTTTTGTTTTTGTTTAAGTAAACTCTACACCCAAAGTGGGGCTCAAACTCATGACCCTGAGATCAAGAAGCACATGCTCTGTAGACTGGGTCCGCCACATTGCCCTTAGCTCTGGTTCTGGAGACATTTTGAGGTGTCCCCTAAGCAGGAAACCCCAGAATTAGCATTCAGATATTCCCACAGCTTAATAGCTCACTGCGTAAATCTCTAGCCGAGCTCTGGCCCAGTTCACAACATTGTCACAGTTACAACTTTCCTAATTATCCCAGGAATGACACTTGCTGGGCCCTGTCACATGCCAAGGACAGTGCAAGTTGCTTGATGGCCCGTGGCCCATGTAAGCAGTGGTAGATCCTGCGGGTCTGTCTTATAATTGTTATGATCTTCTCACAGGGATAACCGTTACCACATTAAATATGTATGTTAATTTTGAAATATGCCATTGGTTTATGAAAGTCATCTCGGAGTAGAGATAATGTAGTTTTATGGCCTCCATTATACAGATGAGGCAAACCAGGGCAGAAAGACAAAGGACTTGCTCAGGGGTACATGGCTCCTCAGTGGCAGAAAAGGGCATTAAGGCCAGTTCTCCTTTGCACAGGAGTTTGGTTTTGATGCTTTTCTCCCAGTGAATAAGTTTGAGAAAATCAGGGCTGATTCACGTTCCCTGAAGGTCCAAGAGTGTGGCGGGAGGTGTTGGAGGAGATGGAGGAGACACCTGACCTGGGACCAGACTGGACTGGCATTTCCATCTGATTTCCTCTGTCAGCTGCCTTTCACTCTCTCCTCTTTCTCTTTTCCTCTTCTCCTGGGGCCTTGATACGATGACTGCAAGTCTGTGGGTCACGAATCAGCTGCACAAGAAGCTATGAAGGTCACCTCCTCTCCTACAGGCTTCGTTGGCCAACGTTTAGGGCTCGACATTCCTGTGTGTTGCAACGATGGTGGGGGCCCATGTCAGCAACATCGTGTGACCCGACACAAACTGAATGTAGGGCTGTCAGGTGATTCATGGGACACTAGGAAAACCTCTCCATCCGTGTTATTTTCTACCCATATAAATAGTCATACGTGATTGAACCTTAGGACTTAGTGAGTGTGGGAAAGTGATTGCTTTATGGAAAAGGACTCTTCTTCCCATGCTCTGTCAACTTCCTCATGACCCAGCTTCCAGGATCCCTTTCAAGACAGTTCTGTTGGAAGGTAAAATGCTCATGAAGACGAGCGCTACCCATCAAAGCTGTGTGGTGCACCAACATGGCGTGCAAGTTTCTCACTGAGCACTGAGCTCGCAGGACGCACTGGGCCACGTGCTCCCAGCAGGGGTGCCCGGTAGAGCGCTTGGCATGCAGTCGTGGCTGTCCACCCTCTCAGATGTCACACTTTGGAGATGCAGCTCTTCTGGGCAGCATGCAGTCTTGCCCTTCACTTGGTGAATCTTTGCAGTGGGTCAAGTTTGGTTCTAGCATCTTGCATCTGAAGGAAGTGAGGATTGCTCCTGGGAAGAAAGTGGAGCAAGGAAGCATGTGGGAAGACCAGGTTTCTGAAACAAGGTGCTCCATGAAGCCAAGTCCTGGGGACTGCAATGAGCCTCCCCTAGGCCAGGTCTGTTCTCACTTGTCCACGACCAGGATCCATCCGGAGTGAGCTTGACAGGTGGAGACCCTGGCCAGGCTTCCCAGGGCTTCTGGCTATGGGATGAAGAAATGACGTGAAAATATGTGATTTTTCTCCCCAAGAGAACCACATTGCTTCTATGAAACATAATCTCCTCCCCTGTATAGCCCCTCCACACCTTTGCTCCTGCTCCTCTAACCCACTGGGACCCACCCTCCAGCTTACAGAGCACAGCTGACACGTTTATAGATGGGATTTTACTGGGGTATTTCCAACTGCCCATCAAGGGCCTGCCTACACCCCAGGACCCCCTCCCTCATCTCCACCATGCATGGAACACAGAGGATGCTGGGGCTGGGGGCAGGTCGGTGATGGAGGGACAGGACCACTTTCACCCCCACTTCTACTCTAAGCTCTTATGACATTTTGCTTCACCTGACTAGGAAAAGAAGCCTAGAATGAGAATTTGGGGGAGAGTCATAATAAACTGGGACGGTCTCCTTTGAAGGATGCCAGCAGCCTCTGGAAGTTGCAAAGCTTTCCTACTAGTGTTTCTCATCCAGCACATGAGTGACTGGGCACAGCCTCTACCCCTCCCAGTTACAGCAGGGACTCCGTTCCTGGTGTCTCATTTTACTGAGGGAATTGAACCTTTAAATTATATTGCATGGCCGTGTTGTGGGAAAATTCCAGATATCCAGAGCTATAGTTAATGTTCTGGTGCGTTTTTACACTGAAGAAATGTTCAAAATAAAATGCAGGTCATGTCAGGCATAGAGACTATGCCAACAAAATAAAAAAGTCATCTTTAAGCCCATATGCAAGAAAATCAGTCCTGCTCCTAGTTTGCTGCAGAAACGATTATTCCAGCAGCCACAAGTGGTAGAGTTACATTGTCCAGAAACGGGAAGAATGAGAAGTTCCGGAGGCCAGCCCTGCACCTCCCCGGGGAGAAGTGGGTGTGGCGGGGATCCCCAGCCCAATCTGGGGCTCCGGGAGTGTCAAGATCATAAAGCTTGTAAGGTGAGGCTTTGCACAGGTACTGTGGGCGGATATACAGTGGGAGGCAGGTGAACGCAGGTGTACGAGGCATGGTTTACCTGCAGACAGACTCAGGTCCAGATGCAGACTTAGTGCAGGTAGAAATATTAGGTATGCAGATGTACAGATATGTAAACGGAGATGTAATACAGGAGGGAAGGGAAGTGCACGGCGAGCTGTAGACCCGGAGGTAAATGGATATTTCTCCCACACGTGTGTGCCCCTGTGTGCGACTCTGGGGGCTTCAGAAATGAAAGATGGGCTCTCTGTTTCCAAAAAGGCCCCCACGTAGTTATCAAGATACCAAGTGATGATCATTATGGTAGAAGAGACCAGGTCAAGCCAGGAGAAGCCCGTGGAGGGGTCCCTAACTCACCCCGGGGCAGAAGCATGGAAGCTGGGAGGCCGGGAGCCAGGCACCCGAGGAACACGGCCCAGCTGATGGAGCCGAGCACAGCGGCTCTGGGGGCGTCTGCATGCCGTTTCCGACCTCCTTGGAGGCGCACACCCGTGTGTGTGGCTCACACACAACACACATGTGCTCTGTGCCACATTAGTTGACAGGGAGTCACAATTCTCACAGACTCACTTTCCCGCGTGGTCTGACCCACAGGACTTCAGTAGCCCCTCATGGCCAATGTCACCTGCGAGGTCTGGGGGAGAGGGAGGCGGGAGTGCCCATGGTCCCCCCAAGGCTGAGAATCCCTATGCCATGTTAGGGGAAGAGACCGGGTGAGATGATATGGCCGGGACACTTGGAGGGCACCTGAGCAAACCTGGGGCTGTGCCTGCCAGACACATGCATCCTCCCTCGCGTGGCGACAGGGACTTTATCGTGCCCGGTGGGAGGGAGGTTGATAGTGCAAGCTCTGAAGGTTCCAAACACCTGAGAAAGCACGGAAGGTCAGGGGTGAAGTCTGGAGGAGGGGCGAACCCTGCAACCTGCTAGAGATCAGCCTGGAAAGAATGCAGGAGAGGGACCACCGGCTTCCTATGGAGGACACTCATGGAGGCACTTCCACCAGAAACCACTGCAGGGTGACCGTCACTGGGAGACCGCGGGGTGGGTGTGGGAACAGTCTGAGGCCTTCCCACGGAACTGGGAGAGGGGACAGGCCACCCCAAGCGTGGCTCCCAAGAAAGGACCTCCAGGCACCCCCATAAGTCACCTCCCATCTCTGACCCAGTGAGAGTCGGGGGTCCTACACCCTCTTTACTGGGACCCTTCAGGTCCCCCAGGCCCGGTGGCCACAGAAGCAGGGAGCCCATGACTGCTCTATCCATTAAAGAAGCCCATTCCAGAACATCACGACCAGTGAGGATTTCAAGAGCCCTGTGACAGGATCTTCTTGGCAGGACTTTGCACCCCTCCCTTATCCAGATCTCTGGGATCTAAGAAGGCTACCCGGACTTTCACCCTCCGCAGAGCCAGCCCGTCCCAGAGGCCTGCGAATGGGGGGCTTTCTATTCACTGAGGCTCTTACTGTCAGACCCATTCCAGGGGTCCTGCTCCCTACAGCCGAGGGCCACGGGCAGCCCGTGCTCGGACCGTGCCCGCCACAGACTGTGGCTGTCGCCGTCCTGGGCTGACCCACATCTCTGCCTCAAAACTAAACTGAGCTCATGGCGACAAAGCAAACCTCCCCAGCTCCTCCGTGATCAGTCCCTACCCCCTTTGCGGACGTGGATCAGGTATTTTTCGAAGCATCCGGTGAGGTAGTGCGCTCTCAATCTTTTGTTTAAGCCTCGTTTTGGTGGCTCCGGCCACAAAATTAGCGCAGTTGGCTCCTAATTGCTCCTAACTCACGGGGCTGCGGGGCAGAGAAGCACAGGTTTCTGCCGTCATTGAAATAACCGTTTGCACGCTGAGGAGGCTGAGGAGGTAACCAACCTGAGTTTCAAAAAGGAAACCTCAGAGTCATATTTGTTGGCTGCTGCCTCAAATAATCATCAACGGGGCCTCCTACCTGGGGGCATAACGAGCTCGCCGTGGTAATTAGAACAGCGGACGTGGATTCCTAATCCTCTGGCGATTGCAAAGAAGGGAAATTAAAGAGAGAGAGATGAGAGGGATGACGAGGGAAAGTTCCTTTCTAACTAATACTTAATAAGAAACAAAACATCCAGGTAGCAGCCGGATGAATGGCGTGGCCCGGGCCACCTGCCATGGCTCCCCGCACACCTCTGTCCTTCAGACCCGTCCTCCACAGCCAAGCCCGCCGCCTCCCGTCTTTTCCACACCTCATGATGACACCAGCTTTTCTCTCTCACTAATAACTCCTGACACGCTGCTGGCAAACTTTTCCAAGCGAAACCTTGGGCTGTTCCAGGTCGTGCTCATGCAAGGTGGCCGTTGGGACCCATTTGCATCAGAAATCTATGGGGGCAGTGACAAGGCACGTCCTGCCGGATGGCATGCTGGGGTCCTTCCGGCTGCTGCGGGGGGCTCCCAGCTCTGCAGACCCCCATTCACGGTGTGCTTTCTCTCTCCCAGGAGTTTGTCTTGGGGGAGGCTACTACATTGCCCTCTGCTGGCCACTGCAGGAAGGTTCTAGAACATTCTTATCCTCAATATCCAGAACTACCATTCAGGAAGAAGATGGCTGGCTCCAGGTGGCTTCCCATTTGTGCCAACATCAGTCAGAAGGTCCTGGAAACAGGTTGGTGTGTGGAGAAAGAATTCCCACTTGACAAGAATGTAGGTCTGTTCAGTCTGGGTGTCAGGAGAGCTGCTCAGATCTCTGGTCTGCCGGAAAACAACAAAGGTATGGCAGATGTGAACAGGGCTGTCCACGGCAGCTCTGGGCCTATGGTCCAGAGAAACGGCCTTCCAGAAATAGCACTTGGCCACCATAGTTCCTGTTATATATTTTGTTTTTGATAGAAATTGCATATATTTAAGATGTACCACATGACGATTTGATAAACACATACACAGTGAAGAGATTACTACAGTCGACTGAATTCACCTCAGTTCCTCATGTAGTTTCCTTCCTCGTGTGTGTGCTGAGGGCCCCTGACGTCTATTCCCTTGGCAAACGTCGGGACTCAGAGCCACATGAATAACGACACTCATCACACTGTTCATTCGATCCCCAAACTTATCCAGCCTGGAAAACTGCAACTCCGTGCCCCATGACCAATGTCTCCCCATTGCCCCGTCTCCCTGACCCAGGCAACCACCGTTCTCCTCTTTCTTCTCTAAAATTCGACTTTTTCCTTCCATGTGTAAGTGAGATCATGCAGTTCTATCTGTTCTGTGTCTGGCTTATCCCCTTCAGGATGATGTCCTCCAGGTCCATCCATGTTGTTGAAAATGGCAGGGTCTCCTTCTTTTTAAAGACCCGATGGCACTCCACTGTGCCCGGGCCCGGAGATCTCTTGACCCGCCATCCACCAGCACACCCTGGCGTTGGGAGCCCTGCTGTGGGGAATGTGGGAGCGCAGATACCTCTCAGGGCAGTAATTTTCCCTTCCTGCTAGAGGGGTGTTACCGAAGAACACCGAAGTCCTAAACCCCAGTACCTCAGAACATCATTTCACTTGGAAATCGATTCCTAATAGAAGAGAGCAGGTTAAAATGAGGTCATTAGGGTGAACCCTAACGCAATGGGTTGCTGTCTTTATTAAAAGGGGTGTGGACACAGAGAAGACAGTGTGGAGACATAGGGAGGACAGTACAGAAGACAGAGGATCAGAGCAATGCATCCAAGAGCCGAGAGACACCTGAGGCCACAAAAAGCCGGAACCCTCCTTCCCAGGCCCTTCTGTGATAGTATGAAGTGTGGCCCTGTGATACCTCGGGACGCTGGCCTCCAGAACTGTGTGACTGAATGTTCTTGTTGTTCTGGGCTACCCAGCCTGTGGATGTTTGCGAGGCAGTCACAGGAGACAGCACACGCACCGTCCCCGCAGCTCTTCCTCACCCAGACCCCTCCTCAGCCGCAGAGAGGGCACTGCCCAGTGTGCCTGGGCAAGGCTCCCAACCTTCCAGAGAGCATCGCCTGCCACCAGCTGTCCTATGCACAGATGTGCAAGAAGGAGCTTCCGCCGGGCATGGCTCCGCCTCCTGTGCTCCATCGTGAACTGGAGGAAACGGCACTTTACATCCCACATCCTTGAACTCAGCTGGGGCTGCCGCCGGTAATCAGGCATTGAAGCCCAGTCTTTTCCGATTTGGAGCTCAGCTGATATCCCGTGACCTATGGGAAATGAGTTGATGGTTTCAATCAAATGATAACCATGTTGGGTCAGTCCCCATCACGGGGCTGCAGGAGGCCAGCCAGGCTCCCGTGTTTGTCTAAGCCCATCACGGAGTGTCAGTTCCAATGAGCAGCCTTGCCACTGCTTAGAGGACCATTACCTGGGAATGCAAACCAAGGAGGGTGAACCTCACAGCCGGTGCTCCCATGGTGGACAGAGCCAGCCTGATTCTGCTCTTTCCCACTAAACAGGCCTTGGGGGACCTCCTGGCTGATGAGGTGGATGACAGGCGTGTGGTCCAGGGCTGTGTTCCGTGCTCGCCGGGAGGGAAAGGACATCCCCTTCCCTGGGCTGTGGGGCTAGAACACGTCAAGGGTCGAGAACCGGCAGGCTTCTCTTTCTGCCTATGTCTCAGGGCTACTCTTTGGTTAAAAGCAAATGCATTTTCTTAAGTGGCACAGTGTCCAGGTTCTGGACGGGAAAGAGAGAAGAATTCCCGCAGGAAATGCTCCTGTATTCCCTCACAGCTCTCCCTGTCTGATTTCAGGAAACTGGGTGTGCCTGCTCGAAAAGCAGTTGAGTGAACAACACACACACACACACACACACACACACAGAGTGGCCACTTGACTGTATACACACTCTTCATCCAATTAAAATTACCTGAAAACTTGGGGCGCCTGGGTGGTGCCGTCCCTAGAAGGTCTGACTCTTGGTTTCTGCTCAGATCGTGATCTTAGGATCGTGAGATCGAGCCCTGCATCAGGCTCCAAGCCCCACAGGGAGTCTGCTTGAGATTCCCTTCTTCTGCCCCTGCCCCTTGCTCGTGCTCTCCCTCTCTCTCAAACAAATCTTTAAAAAAAAGATATTGTCTGAAAACCTGAAATGCTTCATAATTGTTCAGATGTTGTGGATTAAGTACATTCAGTTCTGTTCTTTCTTCCCATCTGGGCAGTCTGACTACGTGTAGGTTTCATGGGGGTCTGTCCACATGGCAGTGTTGCATGGAGGAGCCCACTGTTTAATAGTATAAGCTCACTCCCAACTCATGCCAACCTCCGAGCCTGCTTCCTGGAATGGGTTGTCCTAACACAGTCTGAGAGTATAACTCCTTCCGGCTTTGTCTTCCTGCCAAGTCGTTCCATACCAGAAGGGGTAAGATGGCAAAACCACTGTGTCCCTGCGAGAAGGCCCATCCCATGGCATGTTCTGAAACTCATCTCCTTTGGGAAACATCACACTAATAAAGGTGAGTGAGGATGATTCCCCCCTTCTTTCACAAAGAGCAGACACCAGTGGCCTTAGTTGATCTACTGGGGTGCTCCATTCACTCTCTGAGACGGCTGCTTGTCGACTGCTTACCCCCAACATCCTTACCAGGCCTCAGCATACTCATACATCTTCACACAGGACCTGGGGAGGTCGGTGGCAGTTATCCTGGTGAAGAGAGTCAAACCGGGTTTGCAGGGGCTGTAAACCCAAACTGTGGCCAAGTCTTGGAGAAAGCCTGGGTCCATCTCAGGCCCAACACCTGCTCCACCCACACCCCGATGACTGCCCTGTCACCTCTTCCCCACTCCTCGACTCTTGCAGAACAGGGATGGGTTTGCTGCCAACGAACCACACAGTCTACGATGCTTAGGGTATACATTCAAGATGGCGGGCCAGGTTCTGGCCTCAGGGGTCCAGCAAAGCCAACTATAAACCTGGGTGCTCTTCCCAAAGCCAGAGCTGGATGAGCTGAGACCGCGGCACCCTGACAGCAAGTCGTGGTGCCTCACTGTCTGTCCATGCTCGATCTGGGCACTCAGAACTTCCCAGCACCTGGTTGGCTGGCACTCAGCAAATATTTGTTGATGGACACAATGAGCAAGAGCCAGCTAGGTGGTCTCCCAGGGCCGAGAAAATCCAAGATATGCACCAAAAATAGCCACAGAGAGAGTGGACTGTGTGCTGGGGACACCAGCCCAGACCAGCTGGCGATGCGGAGCAGCTCAGCAATTCCGAAGTTTGCTGGGGCCGCCGAGCTGCTGGCTGTGCACAAGGCCTGGGGAAGGGCCGGCTGAGACCTGAGGAATACAAGAGTTCATTGGTCACGAAGATAGAGAAAATGTCCCTGGCAGAGGCAGCTGCTTGTGCTAACGGGCAAACTCAGGAGAGAAAGCCAGCAGGATGGGAGAGCCATGAGGATGGGAGAGAGGTGTCCTGCAGGGGGAAGGGGAGGGGACAAGGAGCAGTGAGCAGCAGTGGGGAAAAGGGCAGCATCAGGGAGGAGGGGCCGAGGCAGACTCCCAGCTAAGAAGAACAAGGCAAGCCACCAAGGGCTCCTCCCCAGGACAGGGTGCACCACGTGGGCGTGTGAGCCCAGGGCTCCTCTGGCTGTGCTGGGGAGATAACAGTAGGAGGACCTTGGAATAAAGTTTCGGGGAAAACCAGGGAGCAGAGTGGAGGGAACAGTGGATTTCCCCAGTGCCCAGGGACGTCACAGCCTTGTCTAGAGCAGCCAAGGACTCTTGGCCATGCACTGGGAACAAGCACCTTGCTGCTCTCTCAGCACGTTCACAACCCTGAGCAGTTTTCGGGAGTCGTGTCGTCTAAACCATCGGATGGGGCGCTGGAGCCATCCGGTCCTTTCCAGCCAAGCTCTATTCCTGCAGGCCGAAAATCTCACCGCAGACTTAGCCAACTCCGCGTGCTGGGGAAAGGCACCGAAAACCCTTGCAGTACTTCTTCTTGACATTTAGAAACATTTAAGGAATGGGGACTTAGCCCCTGCCTGTATGGGACTCTCCCTGAATTGTAGCGTCAGGCTGTTAAACCTCCCGTCACCTCCAGGTGCTCATAAGGGGGCTCCAGGGGCCTCCCTGGCCCGGGGTGGAGCCGAAGGAGGAAGAGGAGCTCAAAAGAGGAGACATGTCAGTAGCGACGCCCAGGGTGACCGGCCCTTCTGCGGGTGGCTGCTGTGGCGCCACAGCCCGTGGACGACCTGGAAGCAGAAGTGGATACACTTGAAAGCAGTGAAAGTGAACCCAACAGCATACACACACTAAGACTCAATAATAATATTTTCAAATGTACAAAAGGGCTTTTTTTTTTTTTCCCCTTTCTAAGCAGGCTTTTCTGAAATGTATTCCACAGCCCTTTTCTGTTACCCCCTTTGGCACACACAGGGATGAGAAACCCGATTCCTGCGCTGGTCCCGTCTGTGGAAAGGAGAACAAGCTGCGCTTTCCCAGGCGAATAGGGACGTAAATTCAGCTGAAACGGTGTGTCATTAATCAGATTCCAGGTCTGGAGAAATGATAGCAGACTGGGATCCCCATATTAAATGCATCAACTTACGAATGATTCATTTATTTATTGGGGAAAAAAAACCCACAAAAATGGTGGAAGAGAGCCAGTTATTTTTCATCCAACTCCTGCCTGTATTTTATGATTGAAAACGGGAATAATTTAACAGAACAGGTATACGCAGGGTGTAAGACGCCGGCACACTTCCTGTCACGCAAACGGGTGTCTGACAGCGGAGGCACGAGGGGTGCCAGAAGGCACTTCCACATCTGGAGAGTGCAGGCGTATAAATCTGAGCGAGAGGGAGGCTCAAGGTCCATAAAGCCTGCCTGGCTCCCGGTAGAAGGCGGTGAAATAGAGTCTGCCTCTAACCGCGTCAGGTTGGGAAAGGAACGGATGCTTTGTCAGGAGGCATCATGGGAAAGTCCCGCTGACCCTCTGGCGTGAGTGTTTATCTGTGTGACACGCACGGGGTGGGAAAGAGACTAGAGTCAAGCAGCAACCTGGTCCCTTCTCCCGACAGTAACTGGACACTAGCGTCATGGGCACAGAAGCTCCTTCTGGACTCCAAGGCTAAGGAGCCCAAGGACCTTCTTGCTCCATTAAAAAGACAATTTTGTCTGTGAAATAATGGAAACTGCAGAGTCAGGTATGGAAATGGACTATATTACGTATTTCATTTTGCGCAGATATATGTTTTTAATGAAATACTACCTGACAGATAAATTACTTGGCTTTGTGCATACAACAGACTGATTTAGTGTCCCAGCAGCCCAGATGGCCGGCGACAACTTTGGAGGCACTGAAACATCTTAGCGCATGAAGGTAGTTTCTGCATTAATGCCAGACATTTGCCAAGTGACCCTGGTGTGTGATCTTCCTCTTTTAACCTGATATACAAGTGGGCCGAGGTAGCCCACACCTCCCTTCAAACAAAAGGATGGTGCTATGCCCTGTCACCGTGGCTTCACGGTGACCCAAATGGAAATGCTTGCACTGAGATCCACAGCAATCGAAAGTCCCCTTCCAACCGACATACCAGCAATTTGTGTTTTATAATTGTGGCCTTTATCATCTCTAATTTTAAATAATAATATGAAGAGGACAGCTGGAAATTTAGCTAGCTGCTTTCCTAATTCCCAAGAAGAACAGAAGAGCGCCGGCCCTAGAGGAACCTCTCCAGGCATGTATAGAGGGAAATTAACAGCCTATGCTGAAAACATATGTTCTACAGAAGCAGCGTCTTAATAGTAATAATGAGGGCTAGGTGTCCAGACCATGGGACCATCCTACAGGTGAACCTATTTCATAATGAGAAACTCGTGGTACTAAATGACTTGGATGGGGGCCAAAACAGACCTGCGCAACGCCAAGTGTTGCCTGGAGGAAACCATCCAAGAAGCAAAACAAAGAACGGCGTTCCACAGTTGCACCAAACCTTCGGAGGAGGACAGCAAAGTGATCAAGGCGGCCCACATCGCTGCACCTGTGAGGCTCTGCAGGACGAAATCAGCCAGACACAACCCCGGGCATGTGTGTAAGATCGCAGAGTGTCTGGGCAGAGGGTCATGGAACCCATGTCCAGGACCTGAAGTCACCCTCAGAGCTCAAAATTTGACAAATGAAAGGAAAATAAAATCTTTGCGGGTGAGCCTCTTGCAATCACTGCACACGCACACTCCTGCGTGGCTTTTGTCTACACCTTAGGAGGAAACCTGATGATACGAGCGAACAGTGTAAAGAAGCCCTCAGAGGACATGCTCACGATAAATTATTTTGATGAGCTTGTATCCACTTGAGGACATGTTCCTACAGTTCCGGGCGGATCAATATAGCTAAACTTCTCATTCCAGTACCAAGAAGCACCCTCAGACTCACAGACTTCTAGACATACTTCGGAGAAGAAAAGCAAACCTAGGGCACATGGAACACGTTGAATGTTTGGCAATCAGTTGCCATGGCAAAAATATCCGTGACTATAAAGTACTTCTCTTTTCTTATCACAGTGTTTTTAGTTAAGTGAATTAAGACTGGATGGCCTTTCGTGATGGATGGAGCAATTAGTGAAATTGATCTGAAATTTCTGAGCAGACAGGTGTTCAGCTCTTCCTGTGTAAGTCCCGCTGAAGGAGGAGGGAAGCTGCCTCGGTGTCTATGGTTTATATACAAATATAAAATAAACATCTCAGTAATATATATTCATCTGTAAATAATATATGTAAATGCAGAAAGAATATAAAATAATATTACATAACTATAGAATGTTTATATATAAGTATATATATTATACATATTATATGTATATTATTATACTGGATATATACATATTGTATGTATATTGGATATATACTTATTATATGTATCCAAAAGGCTGTATCCAAGGGCATTCACTCTATCGGCTTCAGAAGAAGGTCTGCTAGGTACACTGCTGACCGTAATGCATTGCATTCACACAGCTGTTTCTCAGGATAACAGACTCCAGACCCCTTCTTAGAGTTCAGGAAGGAGAGCCAGGAAGCCTCAGTTTGCAGCATGCCAATGAGTTACAGCAAATGGTCAGGAGGAAACGTTTGGAACCAATGGGCCTGGAGGGTCCGTGGGAGTTGCCCCAAGCAAAATCCTGCCTGTGGATGAGACTTGTTGATGCCCGTCCGACAGCAGCGCAAGGCAGTGGGCAAAGTCATCCCTGGCCTAAAAGCTTGAGCCCTCACAAACCAGCTTCCTTAGACGACTTCCCCAAACACAAGGAGGCCATGTAAGAAGGATGACTTCCTTGTAGGTCTTCCCACAATTCCAGGTCCCTCACCACCTCCAGTCCATGCCCCTGGATCTGCAATGTGAATTTCTGCCAACAGATTCTAGAGTTAAGATCCAAGAAGGTGGTTCTAATCTCATCCCAAGGAACTCTGGGGGAAAAAAGCCAAGGAGAATCTATCTTTCTGCTTTGTGGAAATAGCGAAACTGTCTCCTCCTTATTTGGGGGTGAGTAAAGCACTGTGTGAACCTAATGAAAGTCCTCTCTAAATCAAAGTAGGGTAGTGTGGTCCTCGTGATGCTGAGAGAAGGGCGCTTTTGAAAGAGAGTTTTTACAAGACATATAATCAAAGAACAAAAGACAACATTTAGGGAAGGATCAGGCAAGAACATTAACTGAAATAGAAGATAAGGGAAGTAAAACAAATATATACTCTGATAAACATTGATACATGGTGGCCAAGTGGCCTGTTAGGAAGATCAGTGTTGCTCTCTGCAGCTAAGAAAATTGCCTACTTGGAAAATCCCCTGATGAAGCAGCAGGACCGTGCTCAAGAGTTCTATGAAGTGGTTGGGAACTAACCACATATGCCAAACTTAGAGTTTCTTTATATAAGACTGACAATATGATGAAAACAAAGCCCGTTAGATCTGTTGTGGTATCCACACTAATAGCCAATAAAATAAACAGGCCTCAGAGGAAGTCACACAAGGAAGTTTAGAAATGCACATGGATATGATATATAATGAACTCGTCAGTTTTAAATCAGTGGCTACTGGATGATGATTTTTAAAATGCATGTACAATCCCTTAATTATTTAAGGGAAAAAAGGAAAAAAAATTCTCTTACCTCATGGCATTGACTCTACCACATATTAGGTGAAAAGATAAAATATAGTCATACAATTACACAAGAACTAGAATACAATGTCAATTGCTGTTTTTTTTATCGTAAAACAGGGAAGTCTTTCTCAGCAGAGCACAAAGAAAGGAACCATTAAAAAAAAAAAGACAGGTCTAAACCTACATGTAATAGTACAAAGAAACATCATAAACAAAATAAAAAGCCCACTACATTCTGGGAAGTTTGTATCTATCACGTTAGAAAAAGTTAATGCGCTCACTCTGTAAAGATTTCTTGCAAACCAATACAAAAAAAGATGAACAACCCAATGGACAAATGAACAACTCACAAAATAAGAAACGTGGGTAGTTAATAAAACGTTGCAAACGTGGAGGAAGGGGGGTTAAAATAAGAACCAATAATGTTTTGCTTAATCAGTGGTCACTATTTTTAATGAAGACAATTTCTTTGAGGATTTGGTGGAAGGAGGGATTCTCACAGATTATCAGCAAAAGCCTTATGGGACTTAATGTTATACCAACTTGGAGGGCAAGTTGTTAATACAATGTAAAAGGGGCACACACGCTTTTTAACAAAGGACGTCTACTTCTAGGCTCTCAGAATTGTGTACGATGTTCAACAAAGTTTTATTTTTGACAGTGATCCTGGGAAACAACAGGAATGTCCCACAAAAATGAACTAGTTAAACTGGTAACCGTATATGTGAAGGACAGAATATACTCTTAGTATTGAAAATCATCTCCCCCAAGAATGTTTAAGACAAGGGAAGCCAATCTACTCGAAGAGGTACACAAAATCTTAGCCCAGTTAGATCCATACATGCAAAAGGAAACACTCCCACGTATGACTGTTCATCTTGGCTTTTTTTCAGCCAAAAAACATCTTTGCATTTTTCCCAACTTGGGACAAAGAACTTGTATCGCTCTTAGAGCCAGAAGGCTTAAATAAGTTAAATGTTTTGGATAAATAAATACAATTAATTATACCTCCTATCACCATACTAGACTCTTTATTCTACTGCAAGGATCACAGTTCAAAACAAGTCAGTAGGCTTTGGGAGCGGCAAGCCAAGTGCAGACACTGAGCCATGCTTTTATGTGAACTTGGGCAAATCGTAGACTCTCTGCAAACTTACACTTGAGGAGGAGTCCTTAAAATGTAACCGTTCATTGGAGTATACATTTAGTTCATATATATGAACATAGAAAAAGGATATTTTTCATTAGCTTTTCATGCCATTGTGATACAGGGCCATGAAAAGGACCACCACTTAGACAACTCTGGATGGCCAGTGGTCAGGAGACCACAATGGGAGAAATCCTGTTCCAAGGACAAATTGGCTTCATGGGTTTGTGGTCTTCCCTGCTCGAGTTTTATTTGGGGTCGATCACTTTGTACTTACCAAAGGGTGCACAGAGCTTGGAGCAAACGTAGATGAAGCACGTTGACAGGTACAGCCACTCCTGCTCAAATGTCACCAGGTCCTGCCGGAATGAAGAGAATGCATCTGTATCTGTAGTATAAGAAGGGCTTTTACAGCGCTGGATAGATACTAAATGTACCAAAGCTTCATCACCCAATCTGCAAAGAAAGTACTATTTTCTTACTCATGAAGGGTATCACCAAGCATTGTCAGTTTTATTTATAAACTTAAACATTATAAACTTAAACAGGCTATTAGAATAGAAAAGAAAAATCAAAAAGCCATGTAGAAGGAGATAGAAGCAAACACACCAAGCAAATAGACAAATGGAGTGACTGGGATTCTGTGCCACATTTAGATCTGTAGAGCGCCCAGATCCTAGTAATAAAAATTAGACATAAAATTGACATATTTCCCAGGAACTCGATACATGGGCTGGGTTGCCAAGTTCTGCTATAATTTTACATACAGCAAAAACATCACTAGGAAAAGGCAAATGAGGCGTTTTGATCTATGAGCTCAAGCTTCCATGTCTAGGATATCCTGAATGTTCTCATTTGATTTGAGAAAAAAAAAAACTTAAACTAAATCCAAGCCAACAGGAAATTTGCACTTTTTCATATCTGAGAGCCAAATGAGCTGCTGAAATACGAAGTAAGGGTTCAAAATGCGTTCACAGGAGTTTGATCACATGCAGACTCTGCAAGGGGGCTGAGCAGGCTGTGACGCCATCCTCGAGTCAACCATGTCAGAGGAACCGAGAAGAAAAAATAAAGAACGGATTCCAGTTTTGGCACTTTGCAGTTCCATTTTGGCAAGTGCACTCGGGAGGCTGGAGGGAGCTCAGAACATGAGGTTGGAAAAAGAAATGCTCAGAGGCCCGCGAACAGCCCTCCGCCACCAGGGAACGCGCCCCACTCATCCTTCAGCGGCCTTTCCAGCAAGCTTTTAATTTCAGCAGGAACGCAGGGCACTGACGCAGTGCTTTTGAGTCTCGACTGTCTCAGATTTTAAAATATTAAGCCAAATACTCAGTTTAATAATGCAGAAGAATTTAATTTTGAGTCCTGACTGCAGATCAGTGTCAGAAGAATTCTTGAACAAGGAGAGGAGAGGAGAGGAGGGGACGAGAGCTGTTGATGAGTTTCCAAGCCTTTTGAGGCTGGTCCAGATATCATTCCAGGGGGTGGGCCCCGGGGGGCTCTGGCTACACTTCCCAGGGTCTATCTCCCAGCAGTGTTATTGTTAATCAAGTAGTTCCTCGCCCTCCTTGGATCCGTACAGCAGCTTGTGCTGACTAGCTCGGCTGGACTAGAAGATGCCCCATGAAATCACGGCCTGCTCTGCCCTCAGGAGGCGGCAGATACCGAAAACAAAGAAGGAAGGGCATCACAGGGGGGTAAGCGGAAACCCACTCCCACAGTGCCCGGGGGAAATAATGTCCACAAAGTAAAAGCAGAAATTCCCCAATTCAGCGTGAGACAAAAGAAAGGTTTTTGAGGACCATATACTGCAAGAAATTTAAATGATTACTTAATAGCAATTAACAGAATTTATCTCTTCATATCTAAAGAAGAGCTTTGGGGTTTAAAACCCTGGAAGGAACCAGTCTGCCCTTCCTGTGTCCACACTCAGGGTCCTGACAGCCACGTGGCAGTGGGGGGTGGTCTCCTGTTCAATCGCTGCCTTTTAGGTTGGACTAGACAGCAGGTGCCACAGCATGAGAAGCTGGTGACAAGCTACATGGCTGTCTCTGGGTGGACCTTTCACACACATTGTCTTCCTCAGACCTCAAGCAACCTCAGCCGTGGGAGAAGAGACTTGAACCTCCAAACCATCCCCGCATTCCTCTCTGCCCATGCTCCCTTCCACGGCATCCCCCGGGGGACTCACGCTGGGACCACATCGCCCCTCTCTCCCTGCTTCTCTATCCTCCAGCCACGCTGACCGGCTGCCTGAACTTAGAGTCATGCCCCAGCACAGACCCTTTGTTCTCGCTGCTCCCTCAGCTCCTGCCAGAGCTCCCTGTGGCCAATGCCCTCATTTCTTCCAGGTTGTTAGCCAAAAATTATCTCTTTGGTGAGTCCGTCCCTGGCCACTGCTCTTTTCTTCTGTCTCAACATTTCCTTTCTTCTGCCCGCTCTTTATTATCTTCTAACTGCCCTTTGCTATTTTTCCTAATAGACCACGTATCTTGCTCACTTATCTCTTTTTCTATATTCCCCACTACAGGGTGAAGGCCAGGAGCTTGTCTATTTGATCCCCTCCCATGGGCCAGAAGCCGTAACCACATCTGGGACACGGTGCACCCCCCATAAATATCTGTGAGCTGAATCCTTGAGAGGCCGGGAAAATGTACATGTATTTAGCCATTGGGATCCTCGTTTGCTATCACGTCTTTCATATCTCACTGTCCCCAGTTGAGCTGGTCACAGTCTGTGGCCGCTCTTGTCGCTGTCACAGGACGACAGCCCTGACTTCACCCTAAAACTGGAGCATAGTTCATCTTACCTCTTGGTCACCTGAGGTGGCTCCCTGGACTTTCCATGTAGCTCTTCCTCCTGCCGTCCTTGCCATGTTTGTAGGGCCAGCCGAGCTCCCGATGTAGAACACCTTGGCTTCTCCAATCCCTACTTTACAATAGGCACCGAGCCTTGTCGGATCCCCCTCTCCACTTCCTCTGGAATCCACCCTTCCCGTCACATCTCCATAGCCACTGACGCCATTCCCAACACACCTCCTTTCAGCAAAGGAGCAGATGTGCAGGCTTCCCCTCGAAGGCTGTCCCTTCCAGCCCCGGTCCCTGGCAGTGGCTTGTCAGGGATGGACGGTGCAGCCGGATCCACGCAAGCTCAGGCTCTTCGTGGGAGCGCGTGGCAGCAAGAGAAGAAGATCCAGCTGGTCGGGGATAATAGCTACACCCTCCTGCTTCCTCATCCTGCTCTTGCCCAGGAGCCTGATGGCTGTGGCTAACACTGACAAGGCTTCTCTGTCCTTTAGATGCCAGTAGGTTTGGAAATCTGCAGCAGGATACTGTAGGGAAGAAGAAGGGTGAAAGCCAAGTGCATATTCCCCTGGCCAGTGTGTGAAGTCCTGTGAGACTGCTTTGGTCCCAGACCACAAGGAGGTGCTGCTCTCAAAGTGACCTGCTCCCTATGGACTATAGCTAGAGTCCCAATTCTGGGACCTGCTCCTCCCTGGTGGTCCCTGGGGCTCACAGGTGATGACCACCCACTGCTCCTGACCCGGGGCTATCGTGCACCTGACCTTCCCTTCCATCGTCACCTGTGTCGTTTTCTCTAGAGACATGACCCCTCAGCTTCTCCTGTATGTGTGCCATGTGCTTTCTGCTGAAGGCAAACTCAGAGTCACGCACACACACTGATGACATAAGCATTGGGTAGCAAACACACAGTTTGTACAACCTTCTCTACAAGCCCAAGGAGTCTGAGCACCCTTCTCTCTAGGTGACCAATCAGCAGGGCGTGTGAGGATATCAGTCAAGGTCAACAGGGCCACACTGCAAAAGGTAGGGCTGTGTCACCCTTGTAGTGGACGTCAGGCCGCTAAGAACCTTCTAAATCACGGATGGACCAAGGAACGGCCCCGAAGCTTTGATCACTGACTTGTCCTATGAGCAGAGCCCAGGAACCTTGCTGGGAGCCTGTGGCCAGCCCGTGTGAGTGGGAGGTCGCTCCGAGACACGTGAGCCAGCCATCACCTCAGATACCTCTACTTGCAGCAACAACAGTGCCTTTCTGGAGCTCTCCCTGTTCTCACAAACACCCTGTCAGAGGACACTCTGTTAGCAGGCCAGTGTCTGCACCCACGAAATCCCGTTGTGTTCTGTCTGGAACCAAAACCTCTGTAGGCCAATATTCAGACACAGTGATGGACCGGGGACAATATGCACATCTTCCATCAAAACTGAAGGGGTATGTCCTGGCTATATCGAGGACTCCTAAAAGCAGAGTAGAAGAATGAGCAGGCCGATCACAGAAAAAGAAAGGAAAACGGTCCATGAGCATATGCAAACAGACTCATGATAATGAAGTGGAAATCGAGACCAACAGAACACCGCTCCTTGCCTGTGGGCTGTCAGCGCTAGCAGTGACGTTCATGTGAAGTTCTGGAGCCGCGCTGTCGCTGTAGGATGGAGTTAAAAACCAAAAAGTGAAATCGTTCCACGGAAGAGAAAATACATGTAAATTCAAAGACACTAATGTTCCTTAATGTAAACTTTGAGCTGTAATATCAGTATGAACTTATAATTCATCCATGAAGACGCCCCAGAGGTGAGGGGAGTCCAGTGACAATGAACATCCATAGCATCTCCGCCGCGACGCACGCCTCCTACCGAAGCCAGGATCCCATGGCTGACTCCAGCTCTGAGGTCAGGAGGCAGAGGGCGAAACTGGGTCTCAAACCCCTGCCAAGTAAGAAAGTATTCTGAGAGGGGCATCTGGGATGTGCAGTGGGTTAAGGACCTGGCTCTTAAGTTTCAGCTCAAGTCGTGACTCAGGGTCATGAGATCGAGCCCTGGGATGGGCTCCGTGTTGAGTGTGGGGACTACTTGAGATTCTCTCTCTCCTCCTTCTCTAAAAAAGGAAAGAGAGAGAGAGAGAAGGAAAGAAAAGGAGAAAAAAGAGAAGAGAAGAGAAGAGAAGAGAAGAGAAGAGAAGAGAAGAGAAGAGGGAAGAGAGAAAAGGAAGTAGTCAGAGAACAACGAAGGCCGGTCTCAAATGCACATGAGCCTGTTTGAAAGGATTCTCACTGGCCACATTTGAGACAATTATTTGAGCATCAGGAAATGATTATAATATTTGTAACTGAATCAAAAAGTGAATATATGATTATTTTTTATATCCCATGGGAGGCTGTGTGTGTGCGTGAGTGTGTGTGTGTGTGTGACTGAGAGAGACACGGACAGACAGGGACAGAAGGAGAAATCGTTTCTTTAGAAGAAACTCTAGCTTGTTGAGAAGGAGCAGATGGAATTTTGCAGACCTTTGTTCTGTGTACAGTTGGCTTCAATCAGCATTTTTGTTCTTTCTCTCTCATTCATTAAGTTTTCTCAACCTGCCTATTAGGCTTTCCAAACTCTCCTGCCAGCCCCCTGAGAGCTGGATCCCTGCACCAGGCCGGCCCAGGAAGAGGCAGGGCAGTGCCACACTGCCAGCCGAGAAGGCTCCTGGCCAGCCTGTCTGGTGGGAAGTGTGCCAGGAGGTACTCACCAGACATATAATTTGGTCCCTGTTTCTAGGAATTGTTCCTTAAAGGACACTGGCCTATGTACACAAAGACGCCTATAAAATGGGGATTCGTTTACACTGTTGGTGAGAACACATATTAGAAACTAGCCTGTAAAACACAAGGATTACAGACCAAACACTTTAATTATAAAGGATGATGTAGCATTTTATAAAGGTAAAATACAAGAATAAACCATTCATGTTAAAAAAAATCTCAATTTTTATTTCACAGGAGAAATAATTGATTCAAGCAAGATTTATCAACTGATGCTAAAACTATTAGGTGAGAAAGCAACCAAGTAGTGTCAGAATATCCCCCCACAGAACTCAGGAAGAAAAAGGCATCATTATTACAGAAAGACATGGTGGTGGTTATCCTAAGCAGCATCAGTAAGGGAAGGAAGTGATTATGTTCCTGTGAAATACAGCCAGATGACGTTCTACTCTTTTTGCCAACCACTGAACTTGAATCGAGTCTTCAGACCTAACCACAGCTTCCAGGAGATACAGGGATAGAGGAACATCCTAAACACTACCATAAAGAAGCCATCAAATGAAGTAAAAAGTGGGACTTTTGATTTACAGCGATGTGGTCTTTTCAAAAAATCTGTGTCATTAACAAAGAAAAGAGGAAGGGTCTAATCTAGATGAAAAGACACTAAGAAGTTATGACAACCAGAGTCATTCATGCCCCTTGATGGGTTCCTATCTGAGAGAGGAAGCCATGAGACGTTTTGGGAAGAACTGTGGAATACCCATGGTCCAAACAGTAGGTGAAGGGAATTATCATTAATTTTTGTAGCTGGGATAATGGCTTCTTTATGTAAGAGAATGTTCTTAGTTTGGGGACAAAATTAAAATGGTGTGCCAACTGATTTATGGAGACAATCATGTCTGTATTCATTTTCAAAGGGTTCGGCTGGAACAATAGCAATCAATAGCTAGAGAAAAAGCAAATGTGGAAAATACTAATAATTACTGGGTTTACATGGCAAGCGTTTGGGCAATCATTGGATTATCCTTTCCATTTTTCTCCATGTGTAAAAGATGTCCAAGCTAGCCTGGGAGACATCAAGGAGCACCTCGTTATTTGATGGGGACTCCTAGGATAAACCACACAAACTAAGCATCAGAATGTCCGGGTGGAGGAGGCTGCCTACATCACACTTGGCAGAGGTGAGAAATAGTTTCATAATGTTTAGCGACAAAGATGCTGGAATTGCTAAACTAGCCTGACTCATAGTGTTAGATATTAGATCATTGGTTATTGATTCACATATAGATGGTAGACATGCCAGTAGGAGCCACCTCTGGACGGACTATGTGCTTCCTAATAAACACACAGCAGACAACCCTGGCCCATGCATTCCTTATCAGCATATACAGTGTGAAATTAGACATCTTACTTGGGTTTGCATATAATCCTGGTATTAGAGTGTTTTAGACAAAATTGCATGCACTGTCACATTCCAGCATGAATCTCCCTAGAGCATGTCTTTGTTCTGTGTTCAAAACCATGGCCGACTCTTCCTTCCCAGCCTAAGAGAACAGCAACTATGGAGTGCGGCATCATAGTCCCTCCCTGGACCTAAACCACCTTTCTGGACATCTTTCCTTTACTTCCTGTCTGTGCTCTGTGACCAGCTGCTCTGGACCACCTGCCATTTCTTCAAATGCAACTTCTGCATTTGCATCCTTGCCCACTGACTCCCTTCGGTTGCCACTTCCTCTCCATCCTGTCGGAGGGCACACCTGGGAGTTAGGGCTCCGTGGAATGGAATTGGTTTCACCACTGACTGGCGGTGTAAGGAAGTCACCCAATGCTCTGGACTTCAGTTTTCCTCTCTACATAATTAACTTACAGATGGTACCTACTTTACGAAGTGGTTGCAAGGATTAAAAGAAATAATCTCATGTGAGTAGAGCTTTGTTAATACATTTATGTAAGGTCTTAATTCATGGTATCTACCTAATATCTATTTATCAGTCATCTCTCTATCTACCTATCATCTAGGCAGCTGGCATCACATCACATCCACCAATCAGTATTTAATAAATGTCTATTGAATAGATGAATAAAAGAGTTAAAACAAATCAATATTCAGGGGTCCCAATTGTGTAGTGACATCAGACCACAGCCAGAGGGTTATGATCTGAATCCATGATCCCCCCAAGATTGGCCTGGACTGATTCCCTAGGTGCTGTTTCTGGGGTCCTTTGGTAGGGTAGGGTAGAATGAAGTGCCAGCAGAACATTCTTTGAGGGGCTCCTGAGATGCCCCAGAAGCCAGAGGACTCTTGCAAGGAGAAAGCACATGGCTTGATCTCAACCAGACCATATAGGAGGGAACCCAAGTATTCAGCCAGGTCCTAACCCTGGCTGAAATAGACCAACTAGAAATAGACCAACTTCTGATCTTGACTTTGGACCCAAGTTTAGATAATTTTAGAAAATTTTCTGAACTCATGACATCCCCTTGCCTAGTCTATCCTTACTCCCTTCAGGACACAGTTGCTCTGAGAACTTTGATATCTCTGCCCTTAACCCTTCTACCCTTGTTGTCTGGCCCAGGCTAGAAATGAGTGATCCTTTTTGTTCCCATCATGCCCTGTACTTCCCTCCAGCATTGCTCAGTTTGTGTTACTTGGAAATGTTGGACTTCTCCGTTACTCTGCTCCTTACGGCATGGGCTCCTTGAGCTGGGACGCTATGCATGGCCGTCTGCCTGGAGTTTAGCACAGAGCCTGGCACATGACAGACAGTAAAGGACCATTAGTGGAATTGGCAACAGTTGGCAAGAGGCACGTAGGAAATATCCCTGGATGGTGATGGTGACGTTGATGATAAGCCCATGTAGCTTGGCCAAGCTTAACTGGAAGCATCCAGACTGAAGTCATCTCGGGAAAAACAAAGCCAGAATGAGCACCATGCACCTGGCCAGAAGTGGAAGAAGTGAGTGAGTATCACTTTGCCATCTCTCTGCAGGGCAGCCTGGGGGAGCCGGTTCCACCTCCATCACGGGAGCCCAACCACTGGCGGGCGTTCACTCATGTGTCTGTGCTCCGAGAACATCGCCGCAATGTGGGGCCACTTCAGAGCCATTTGCAAACAGATTACATGCAAGATGCCATATTCCAAGAGAGCTGGGAGCAAGTCCACAGCTTAATACAAAAGCAATGTGTTCCCTTTTGTTCTGCTTTCTCCTCTCTGTAAAACTTACTGCTCCTCAGATCAGACATGTATGAAGCTCTGGGGCTAGGAAACTTAGGGAACATAAAGTCTGCAGAAAATTGTTGAAACAGGAATGCCAGTGAGTTTTCCAGCAGATTCTCCATGTTCATAGCACTCGGTGGTATGGGAGTCTATCTGGAGCAAGTTCCAGGAATGAATGCCAAATGACCTGGAAGGAATCCTAAGTGAAGAGGGACATAGACCTTCAAAGTCCCCACTTCACTCACAGGGGCAAGAACAGGAAAGGGGAACAAAAGCAAATAAAGGGAACTCAAATCAGAGTCAACCTGGGGACTCAGCTCTGTCCCAGGAACCAGGAGGCCGACCCCATGCAGTGGGAGCTGGCTATGGGCTAAGTTACCACCAGGAACAGTTATCTGGCCGAGGGGATGAGCTTCTGTGACCTCTGAACGTTGGTTCTAGCACACGTAAGGATTACCTGAGCTCTTATTAAGATTGAAGTTTCCTGTGCCCAAACCCAGAGGCTCCACTTCAACAGCCTGGGGTGGTTCTCCAGAATCTTTGTCCCAGATGTTTAGGTGGGAATGTTGGAAAATGTCCTCTTCGGCCTCAAGAACTGGAGACACAGAATGCTCTTTTGGTCCAGAGGCCATCTCTGCCCTTCCAGATCATTACATGGCCTTTCTCAGAGAGCTCAGAAATTCCAGCATCCACCTCCTCTCACCTTGCAATGAACACACCCAGGAATAAGGTGAGCCTGGAATGGAGCAGAGGACTCCGTGTTCCCACACTGCTCTCTGAACCACCTACTAACATTGGCACTTGCCTAGCTTCAATTCTGAGCTCCAGCTATAGCACCTGTTACCCTGCCTCGTTGGGTCTCATGCATGTCCTCAGGGGGCTACAAACCCTTTGAGGATAGGAGCTGTGCGCCCCTCATGTGTGTGAGCCCCCTAGTGCATGGCACACAGCAGAGCATGCACCAAACCCTGGCAGGTCTGGTGGATTGACGCTAGTCAACACTCACTTTCATCACTGACTAACGATGGACTATGCAGGATTTCTTGAGTGTAGCTCCTGCATCCACTGTGGCCAAGGGTGGCCTTGCAGTGACTGCTCTGGAACGTCAGGAACAGGAGAAAAAGCTGTTATGCCCGACGCTTCGCTCTTCGGTCACAAATCTTGGAGAGAGACCCAGGTGTCATGGAATCTGCCCTCTTGTCCAAAGGGAAGATTAATTCAGTGTCCTGGAATGACCAAACAGTGTTTTATACTTAATGTCTTTTAATCAGTGAATCCAATAAATACATCTCATGACCGCCGTTGGTCCAGCTCAGACCAGCATTCTCTCCTGAAGAGAACCAACGCATCGCAGCGTGTGGAAGCTGAGACGTGGCTCGTGTGAATGATACTTCATCAGATTTTAAGTGGAAAATGTCAATCACGTTAAAAACTTCAACATATTTTGCATAATATGTTCACCATTAGGGTGCTACCAATGAGGCTGAGTAGCACATGAAAAAGAATATTTGATTTATAACACAGTTCGACATTTATTAAAACTTCCAAAAATTCTGTAAGGTGAGGATTAGCAACTTGTTTAATAAATGATGTGACTCCGACTCAGTCACCTTGGGCCGTTTTCTGAACTCCCAGCTCTGACTCACTCGCTGTCCTGAAATCTCACAGACATGCTGTCCAAAGCTCACTGCCTTGTGGCCATTTCCTAACCATGGCCTTCTGGAATGTCAAAGTTGGAAGGAGGCCCATAAATAATGCTTTAAAAATATCTAATGGAAAGTAATTTATGCACATGAGAAAAAAATTAAACTAAACTGCACAATAGGGTACAAGAGGGAAAGAGAGTCTCCCCCCTCCCCCAGCTGTGAAACTTCACTGTCAGATATGTCCCTTGCTACTTTCTCATGTATCTGTCAAGCAGGTGCAAACATATTTGTGTGTGTGCACACGTATAGATCTTACTTATTTACACAAGTGGAACATATTATGCATCGTGTAGTGAACTCTCTACTTTCAGCTGAAGACACAACTTGGAGATAATGTTCTCTCTTAAGGGAGTATAGCTATAAATATGCATTTTTTTGGTATTTTATTTTATGGATGTAAGAAAAATTATTTAATGAGTACCCTACTACTGGGCAACTATTTTTTCTTCCCTTTTGTTATATTAAAATGAATATTCTTATACATTTTTTCCCTTTTTGAGTAAAGTTGACCTACAATGCTACATTAGTTTCAAGTGTACAACCCAGTGATTCAACATGTTTCAGAGTGCCTAGTAATTACTGGGCAAAAGGAATGTAGATAATTTACCAATTGTCTCTAAAGAGGAAGCAAAAATGTATACCTCCATTAAAATTAAGTGTACATGGGGCTCTGGGGTGGTTCAGTGGGCTAAGCCTGAGCCTTTGGCTCAGGTTATGGTCTCAGGGTCCTGGGATACAGCCCTGCTTCAGGCTCTCTGGTCAGCAGGGAGCTTGCTTCCCCCTCTCTCTGCCTGCCTCTCTGTCTACTTGTGATCTCTCTCTCTATCTCTGTCAAATAAATAAATAATCTTTAAAAAAATAATACCAAAAGCTTTAAAAAAAATAAAAAAAATTAAGTGTACAAAATGCCTATTTTTCAATCAACTACACCAAGACAAAGTATTAAGATTGTAAAATGTTTTACCAATATGATAAAAATAGTATCTCATTTTAATTTAAATTTCTAATATAGTGAAGTTAAGCTTATTATCAGAAGTTTAAAAGCCATTTGTGTTTCTTTGCCCATAAAATATTAATTCAAATCTTTTGCCCAATTGTATGGTAGACTATGAATTTTTCTAATTGACATGCAAGAGCTCTTTACGTATCAATAAAGGAAGATCTATATATTTACAATTTCTACAGTAAAACTTTTTTTTATTTTTTGGTCCTGAATTTGTTACTTGTGTTTTTATTTTGGAAAAATTTTTATATCAAATCAAATAGTTTGTATAGGGACACCTGGGTGGTTCAGTCTTTTAAGCATCTGTTTTTGGCTCAGGTCATGATCCCAGGGTCCTGAGATCTAGTCCCTCATCAGGTTTCCTGCTCAGCAGGCAGTCTGTTTCTCTCTCACCCTCCTGCTACTCTTGCCTGTGCTCACACTTTCTCAAATAAATAAATAAAATCTTTCAAAAGAGTTGCATAATTTTTGTTGTTGTTGTTGTTCAATTTTGGTATGTGAATTTTGTTTCTTGCTTATTAAGTTCTTTCCCACTCTGAAATTATGTAAATGAAATTCTTCATTGTTTTATTCTAGTCTTTTTAATTTGATATTACAACTTTAAATTTGTAATCCATTTGAAATTTACACTTATGTAACGCAAATGAACTGAGGGGTCAGACTGGTTTTTTTTTGTTTTTTTTTTTTTTGTCTAATGGTTAGTTGTATGGCAACAAAATTTCTTATTCATTCTTACACATTCCATGACTTTCCCTCTGACTTTGTATGCTACATTTATCATATACTGAATTAATATATGTATTACAATCTGTTTTTATACTGTTTCTCTTCATTGTTTTTATTTTTTTTTCTTTAAATATTTTATTTATTTATTTGACAGAGAGAGAAATCACAAGTAGGCAGGAGGCAGGCAGAGAGAAAGGGAATCAGACTCCCTGCTGAGCAGAAATCCCAATGCCGGGCTCGATCCCAGGACCCTGAGATTATGACCTGAGCCGAAGACAGAGACTTAACCCACTGAGCCACCCAGATGCCCACTTTTATTTGTTTTTATACCAAGTACAAAATCACTTCATTTACTTCAACTTCATAGTACATATACAATTGGATATATTTTTTCATCTCATTTATTTGTCATCTTCAGATTTTTCTATGTATATGAGATCAATATGTTTATGAAATTAAGAATTTGATAAAGTAACAAATTCTATTGGAGTTTTTATTGAAATTGTATTTTGTTTATATTGCCAAAGTATCTATTCATTCTAACCACAAAGCATAATTTTCTTTTAAATCTTTCAGCAGACATATGTTTTCTTCATATAGATATTCTTTGTAGTTTGATTTATTCTTAATTATTTGGTCACTGGTGAAATTATAAATAAACATATATAATATATATTATATACATTATAAACAAATATATATTTTATATATGTGTGAGTGTGTGTGTATATATATATATATATATAGAGAGAGAGAGAGAGAGAGAGAAAGCCAAACCCAAGAGGTATCACTAATAATGACTAAAGGTGTGCTGACAGAATTAGCAGGATCTGTCAATACTTAACATACCTGTCAAACAAAACTCAACAACCATAAAGGCAATTAACAATACTCCTCACACAATATCATATACAATGTTTAGCATATAATCAAAAAGTATGAGGAAAAGCATGAAAAATATGTCCATAATCAAAGAAAAAAGCAGTCAATAAAAGTTCAGCATGTTGAAAAATTTAAAGCAAAGAGGTCCATTAAGAGAGAGTATAGGAGGAATCTTTACAGTAGAGAAGTGAGAATGATAAATAAATATATCAAAGGTAAATTCTGAAACAGAAGAGTTAAATATCTGAAATGAAAAGGTCATTCCTACAGGCCTACTGGCAGGTTAGACAGTGGAGAAGAAAGTGACATAAAGTGGAAGACAGACCAATAGAAATTTTACAACCTGAAAAACGTAGAGAAGTAAGATTAATAAAATAATAATAAGTAGAACCTCAGGGCCCTGAGGGAGAATAACAATTAATGGAATAAGTATACAGCTGAATTCCCAGGAGAGGGGAGACAAACTAAGTCAGGGGAAGATACTGGAGAAATAACAGCTGAACTATTTTTAAGCTCAATGGAAAGCATTAATCTACAGATTTGAGAAACATGACATCCCCTAGCAGGGTAAATGAAACACGCACACACACATGCACACACCTGGGCACATCAGAGTAAAGTTGTTAAAAACCAAAATTAAAAAGAAAAATTTTGAAAGCAACCACATGAAAGAAGAGAGTACATTAAACCCATAGAGAAAAATAGATAATGATGACTGACTTCTCAACAGAAAAAAGAAAAGAAAAGAAAAAAGAAAAAGAAAATGATGGCCAAAGGATAAAGGGATGACATTTTTAAAGTGATGAAAATAAAAACTGTTAATTCCCCATTTTATACCCATTGCAAGTATCTTTGGAAATGAGGATGAAAAGGGGCGCCTGGGTGGCTCAGTTGTCTGAGCATCCAGCTTTTGGTTTTGGCTTGGGTCATAATCTTGGGGTTCTGGTATCAAGCCCTGGGTCAGGCTTTGAGCTCCGCATGGAGTCTGCTAGTTCCCCTCCCTCTCCCATCTCATGCTCTCTCTCTCTCTCTCTCTCTCTCTCTCAAATAACTAAATAAATAGTTAGAATCCTCAGGGAAAAAAAAATAACATGAGGATGCAAACAAGATATTTTCCTTGAAATAGGAGTGCAGGAAGCATGTTGGCATGGTTCACAATCAGAAATAAAAAAGGAGGCTCTTCATGAATAATAAAAAGAGAATATCAAAACTTGGGAATACTGAAAGGAATGAAGAGTACTATAAATGGCAAATATAAAATAATATAAATAAAAATAAGTGCAAATATATGGGTAAACATGAAAAACTATTTTTCCTTTATTTGTTTATTCTCATTTAAACATTATGAGATTTTTAGCATATGTAAAATATACAACAAAAATTGTATAGAATAGAGGAAATTTAAATGGAATGATACTTGAAGGTACTTATATTGAAATTCATAAAATGTTACATGGAACAACTATAGAGTAGAAATTATTTTAAATTCCCATGAAATATTCACCAATGGAAACAAATGCAGGACCATAATAATAAAATCCCAGTAAATTTTTTAAAGTTTGAAGATCTTATATTGTATATTCTTTGGCTAAATTGGAGCATAATTTGAAACATATAACAATAAGATATTTATTTAAAACCCCAAATACTTATTTTTTATTATTTTTTAGAGATTTTTATTTATTTATTTGACAGAGAAATCACAAGTAGGCAGAGAGATGGGCAGAGAGAGAAGGGAAACAGGCTCCCCGCCTAGCAGAGATCCTGACGTGGGACTCAATCCCAGCACCCTGAGATCATGACCTGAGCCAAAGGAAGAGGCTCAACCCACTGAACCACCCAGGTGTCCTTTTTTTTTTTTTTTAAACCCAAATACTTATGTTAGATAATACACCTTTCAATAAGACATTGTTAGAATAAAGAATCATGACAAAATATTTTGAATGAAATTATAATGAAAACAAACATCAAAACTAGTGAAATACAGAAAAAGCAGCATATAGTATATAATTTGTGGGGGATTTTGTATATATTACCAAAAATTGGTATAAAATCAATGATATTTCCTTCTTAAGAATCTAGGAAATGAAGAGCAAATCGAACAAAACTACCTATAGAAATAAAAAGTAAAATTCTAGCGTATGATTAAGATAATAAAAAAACATTAAAAAATTAACATGGATAAATTTAGTTTGTTGAAAATATAAATTAAATCAATAAACCCTGAGCAAGACTAAGAAAGAGGAAAAATAGAAAAAAAAATAAAATATTTACCAACCTCAAGAATGAGAGAAAAGATGTTATAAATTAATGACTCATGCCACAGCTATTAAAAGAATAGTATATGATAGTTGCGAATAACTTTCTGCCAATAAATTGTACAAATTAGAAGCAATGGAAAAACTCCTTTAAAAACATAACTGAGCAAAATTGACACAAGACATTTTAGAAGTCTGACTAATTAAAGCAATTAGACTTATTACAAAAACCTACCCCACCCCATCACCACCACCCTGTGGCAGGTCCTGCCCCAAATACGTAAGAGTGAGATGAGCCCAGATGTACACAAACCCCCTCAGAAAACAGAGCAAGTGGGGTCACTCTCATAACTCTGATACCAAAAAACAAAAAAGGTATTATAAAAAATGTAAAAATTAACATTTTTCAGAAACATACACATAAATATAATTAATAAAACATTAAGAAATCCAATTCAGCAACACATAAGAGGGATAACATAGCACTATGTCTTAAGCAAGCGAGATTTATCCCAGGAATGCAAGGTTGGTTTGTCACTTGAAAATACATTAATATGGTTCACCACGTTAACAAGATAATCAAAAGATGCAAAAGAAAGCATGGTTTGAAATTCAACACA
Organism: Enhydra lutris kenyoni; assembly: GCF_002288905.1. NCBI lineage: Eukaryota > Metazoa > Chordata > Mammalia > Carnivora > Mustelidae > Enhydra > Enhydra lutris. The sequence continues at coordinate 77,341,642 of NW_019154096.1, forward strand.
AATTAATGATAAGACAAAATCACTACGTCAAACCTTAAATTGAAAGGAATATGTTCATTTTGATAAAGGGCTTTTACAAAAAATATCTACATCTATTATCACATTTAATGATAAGTTGTTGAATAATTTCCCTATAAGATTATTATAAGGTAATCATATCTGTTCTTATCACTTCAGGTCAATAGAGCAATAAAGCAAGAAAAATTCATAAAGTTTGGAAAGGAAAGAATAAAGTCTTTTTTTTTTTTTTTTTGCAGTTATCATGAACATGTATGTAGAAAATCCTAAGAAGGTTACAAAGCCATTGTTGGAGATAGCAAGTGAATTGAGCAGGATCACAGGATAAGGTCAACATTACGGCTACATATATACAAGCCACATGCAAATGGAAACAGTTTAAGAAGTACCATCCACATGAGCATCAAAAACCATAAAATATATTTTTTTAAAGATTTTATTTATTTATTTGACAGAGAGAGACCACAAGTAGGCAGAGAGGCAGGCAGAGAGAGAGGAGGAAGCAGGCTCCCCACAGAGCAGAGAGCCCGATGTGGGGCTCGATCCCAGGACCCCGGGACCATGATCTGAGCCAAAGGCAGAGGCTTTAAGCCACTGAGCCACCCAGGTGCCCCAAAAAACCATAAAATATTTAAGAATAAATTCAATAAAACCCATGCTAGATCTGAGTACTAAAAACTGTAAAAATAATTTCTGAAAGTGGCACCTGGATGGCTCAGTTGGTTAAGTACCTGACTCCTAATTTTGGCTCAGGTCATGATCTCAAGGACATGAGATTGAGCCCTGCATCAGGCTCTGGGCTCAGCAGGGAGCCTGCTTAAGATTATTCCTCTCTCTCTCTCTGTCCCTTCCCCCACTCACACTCATGCTCCCTCTCTGTCAAATTGATAAATAAATCTTTAAAAATTTTTCTGAAAGAATTTAAAGTCCAAATAAATGGAAAGATAAAGTTTAGGGATTAGAAATCTCAAAATTACCAAGATGTCAGTGCCCCTGCAAGTTGGTCTATAGTTTCAATGCAAACCCAATCAAAATCTTAGCAAACATTTTTATAAATATTAACAAGCTGATTCTAAAATGTATGCAGTAATCTCAAGACTCTAAGATAGCCAAGGCAAATTTTTAAAGATTTATTTATTTATTTATTTCGGGGGTGGGGGAGCAAGTGGAAGGAGGGGAGAGGGAGAGGGGGAGAGAGAATCTTAAGCAGACAACCCACTGAGCATGGAACCTGACATGGGGCTCGATTTCATGTCCCTGAGATCATGACCTGAGTTGAAATCAAGAGTCAGACACTTAATCGACAGAGCCACCCAGGTAGGAACCCCTAGCCAAAACAATCTTAAAGACAAATAAAGTTGGAGAATTTTCACTACCCAATTTTAAGGCTTGCTATAAGCTGTAGCTTCCAAGGCATTGTGGTTTTGACATATGGATAAAGAAATAGGTCAATGTAGCAGAATCAGCCCAGAAGGAGCCCCAGAGGTATACGTTTCTATGAATTTGGTGAAGGTCCAGGGTAATTCTATGGGGAAAGCGTGTTCTTTAGATCCAATAGGTTAGAACAATTAGATAAACATCCTAATTCCTTTCTCCAACTTTATTATCTTTATTTTAAAGGTAATTTATTATCTTTATTATCTTTATTTTATTAATTAATTAATTAATTTATTATCTTTATTTTAAAACTAAAAATCTGCAGTCTGTATGGACACAGAAGGGAATGTATTAGTTACATTTTTTATGGTATATGATAGTTCTACTGTCGACATTTATAACAGAGTCAAACATCGTTATATTAGGAGCCTCCTAATATACTATATACCTAATATACCTAATATACAACTGAGAACGCGCGCAAAGATTTCACGTGTGAAAGGGAGGTGTTTCCTAATACTGATCTATCTCAGAACTTGCTTTCTTTCTTTTTTTTTCTTAAACAGGACACTTAACATCCCAGGAAGTCAGTAACACACACACCCACGCACGCACGCACACAGCCAGGTACATATAAATCCAACACCATCCCCAGAGTTTCAGGTGAAGGGACCAGGGTCTCACAGGTAAGTGACACCTGGGGTGCTTTGGAGAGGCACTAGCCCAAGGCCCGTCTGCTCCAGGCCAATGTGGCTCTGGCTCCGGCTCCGTCAGGTCCCCGTTGAGGAAAGTGGTATTTTGCTTCCAAAGAATGCGCTCTGCCCATGACGCTTCCACTCCCCGAAGAAGTCACTGAGTCTGAGAAGAAACACAAAATACGATTCTGTGTTCCTCTGGAATTGTTGCCACATTTTCCCCTTACAAGTGATTCATTTCAAAACCTTCAGTTCAAGTGGGGGAAAGGGGTGTTGTGGTTGACATAAATATCACGTGTCCGGGCACACAACAAATGATGAAAAGAGGCTTATGCCGTGCAGACCCGGGTGGCGGCGAGCGCGTGGTCAGAAATGCTGGCCAATATTCGAAGACTCTACAACGTGCCCTGAATCTGTGAATCTCGGCCTCAGAACGCAGTCCCGTCCCCCACCTCAACCTCTGCCCAGACACCCGCTCCCATCGGCCCGGGCTGGAATTTAACTCCTGTCGTGGAAACTCCCTCACAGCAAAATGTACATGCTCTGTGATTTTGGAAAATCTCCTTCTGTTGCGTGAACCGATTGTTTGAAAACAAATGAACCCCAAACCCATCAGATCAGGCCCATTTCCTCTCCCTGCTGCCTGATCCCAAAAGTCAAAGATGGGGGGAGTTCTCCCATGAGGACTTGACAGTCCAAGTTAGAGAAGGGAAAGCGGTGTGGGAAAATGGCTTGGTTGTACTCAGGGCTTGGAGAAGACCCAATGGCAGAGAGTCCCCTGGGGCGTGGGCTGGAAATGTGATGAATGAGCTGGCCAAGGAGCCCTGCCTCCTCCCCAGCACATGTTTTTCTACTTTCTTCCTAATATATAGCTGGATTATTGCTAAGGCGTGAACAGTTCTGGAACTCCTCCCCATCCCTGAAGACTCAGCCAGCCCACCCCATGTTTTACTTGAAACATAAACTACTTGGAAAGACAAAGCCTGCTCGATGTTACAAGAGCACCAAGCATTAACAATAAAGGTTCACCTGTACCTCATCTGGAGCTTTCCAAATGGCGATGAGGTTCCCATCTCTCGGGGGAGAAAACGGGGAGCCCCACGATGCTTTACGGGTGAGCGGCAGATCACGAACGTGTACGTTTGCACTTAGAACCGTATCGAGATTTCTTTAAAAAATTGTTTCCTAGAAAAGCTTATCTGCCAAACACCTTCCCATCCATTATATAAATGTGGAAATGTCATCAGTGCTGCTGAGTTCTGAATAACGATGGCATCAAAATAGGGATTTTAATGCTTCTTTGAATTTTTAGAAGTTTTCTGAGCCTTTTTATGGGCCAGTTAAGATTTTTTTAATTTTTTTATTTTTATCTCTGAGACAAAGAGTTGTGTTTGTCCGAAGTTTAATGAAGCCAGAAGCCCAGAAACTGTTGAGATCTGCGTAAGGTTCACCCTGGCCTGCGCTAGAAGGGCTCTGGGAGACAAGGGGTCATCCAAATATTAGGTTTCTGATATTGTGATGCAAATTGTAAAACAACTAATGTTCAGAACGTCTCTCAAGCAATGAAGTGTCATATCTGAAGGGAAGAGCTGTTTCTGAGGCTGAAGTTTTTTCAAATGCAGCTGGCCAAGGGAAGGGGGCCAGCGCAGAAAGGCATGGTCAGCTGTTGGCTCTGGCTATGTCCCATAGAGCTGGGCATGCAGCATGAGGCTGGCGGGGCTCTGTGGCCTTCTGAACCCCAGCATCAGTGGCAGTGACAATGGAAGCCCGCAGCAAATGCCAGAAGCCTCAAGAAGGGACACAATCAGGGAAAGCCGGCCCTACCCGAGTGCTCCCTGTAAACATTCAGGGGGGTTAGCCCAGAGTTCACTATTCCCTCTTGCACAGCCAAGCGTATCTGACCTCGTAGGCTGCCTCATGTTCCCCTTTGTCCGGCCACCCCCCTTCACGCGCCGTGTTCCTCTCTAGGAACCCGGACCACTCGTTTGATATCGGTTTGGGGCTTCTGCCCGAGGAACCTCATGGGTTTCGCTGAGGTGAGTTGTCCTGGAGGACAGAAAGGCAGCTCATGGATGATGCTTTTTTTCCATCAGCCTTTGTTCTCTTGCAAGTCCCAGCCTCTGGGAGGAAAAGGAGATGGGAGCTGGAATGTCAAGCTTAAGTTGGAGGGAGGGAAATGGAGGAAGCAAAAGGAAAAGGAAAATTAAGAATCCAAATGAAGTCAAACCTGACTTTCAAGCATATCTAACTTGTTCCTGCCCACCCCCATCAATTCTATTAATGCTAATCCCACTGGTAATTAATTTCTCTTTAGCAATAGTGGTAGATACATTTTATTCAAACTTAAGGTGGATAATCTTAAACTTTCCCATGGATACAGCAAAACATATACGCAAAAACTCAAAAAAGTCATCACGGGAATGAATCTGTGTCCCGTGGAGCATAGAAGGGGCGCGTCCGGCAGTAGACTCCTTGCCTGGCTGTGGGCTCCTGGTCAACGGTTCAGTGCCTCAGTTTCCTCAAGCAGGATCATGGCAACACTGCTTTCTACCTCCTTGTAAGCTGGGGAGTCAAAAGGGCCAGTACCCAAGAAGCCTGTGGAACAGTGTTTGGCGTCAGTGTTCCTTCTGTTGGGGTGGTTTGCTCGGGTCCTCTGCTGGGCTGGACGCAAGACGGTGCACAGAGCTGGTGTCCGTCAGCCTGTTGAAAGTGTGGGACCAGAGCACCACTTCATAACCACAGCTCTGATCCAAGGAGGGCATTTCCGCCTGCTTTCTTTTCCACTTGCAAATGATACCATTTGCCAAGCCCCATTTCTTTCCTAGGAAGTGAAGCCCCCATAATGACCAGGCCAGGGCGGGTGGGCAGTGGGGAGAGAGGAACATCCGTGGCCTGCCTCCCACCAGCAACCTCCTTCTTTTAAAGCACGTGGTTGGCTTGCAGAGGAAAAGCTCACAGCTCCATTGTGTAGCCAGTGAGGATCCTTGAGATTTTCCAAGGACACTTCCAGACAAATGTTTCAATGTGCCGCCCCCACTGAGACAGGGGAAGGACAGCAGACAGTGGGAGGCTGGTGCACCAGTAGTGCTCTGGACCAGGTCTGGGTCTAGATTTGGGGACTTACTCGCCGCTAAAAATACGGACAATTGCTCAGAGCCTGGATCCTGGATAGATGAGAGAACCTCTCATTTCTAAACAGAAAAGGACCCTCTGATGCCAGGGTTGATGCCTGGCTCACAAACTGCATTGAGGGCATTGTCCCTGTGTCCCTTCTTAGCTTCACCTGGGTGGGACACATCTGCTCATGGCCTTTAATTCACTGCAAGGCTTCAGCGACCCCTGACCATTTCTTCTCAGGGCACCAGGTCAAAAGGCCTTTGGGTTTCAAGTGCCCTTATTCTCCCAGCCTGGAACGCTCCAAACCCTTGAGGAGGGAGTGGAAGCACCAGAGAAAACATTTGCCTAACCGTGTTTTAAAAAAATCCTTCTCCAGAAATAAAATGGAGATCCCAGTTCCCTACAGCGATAAAGTACAGCCCCAAACCCCCTTTTAAAAAATGTAATGTTTTCCCTTCTCCCCGAAAATGTTTATCTTATCTGTTTTTAAGACTTAAAAAGGCAAACAACGCAGTAATTATCTTTAGGAAAATGGGAAGTAGTAAAAGCCAGAGAGAATGAGTCATACTTCTGTTTTCTTTTCTTCCTACCATAACTGTTTCTTTTGGAAGACATCTGAATCGTGGTTATTAATTTATCTTTATGCGATTTCCAGCTGCTGATCACGTGTTAAACCATATAATAAGGGGAACAAGAGAGGAGCCTGGGGAGCAGAGCTTTTCTCAACGCGAAAAGCAGGTTTTTAAAATCACAAATCCTGGCACCCACGTCCCTTGGCAATCACCGCCCTTTCTCCAGGAGGCGCCTAACCCAACAAGTGATGAAGGGTAATCAGCTGGAAAATGGAATCTGTCCCTCCATGACGAAAGGAACCTGGGAAGTTGGATACATGGGGTCAGCTCAGAAGCTGCGTTTGGCTAAGGAGAGGAACCCACAGCTGGATGCTTTTCAGCGGGGACCGGCTCACTTGGGACACGCAGCTACATATGCGCGCACCTACTGTGTGTTTAGCCAGAGTTGAGAAGTGAGGATAACACAAAGACAAATATAGCCAGGACTCAGGGAACCCCCTCAAGTTCTTGGTAATCAGGAAAGGTGCGCATGACCTGCGTGGGCAAGAGCTGAGTCAGGAGACACAAGACCCACACTTCTCCTCTTGCTCCCACTTCCCACATGAGCTGCCTCAGAAAATCACTTGATAAAACCAAAATGCAGAGAGCCTCTCAGTAAGGTGGGAATAATAACGCCCATCTCACCGGGGAAGAGAGCGAGGTGTGCGAATGTCCCGGAGTGCGGTACCCAGGCTATCTCTACAGGGAAAAGCAGGCCACCCCACAGAGGTCAAGGAAACTAGGAAAAGTGAGAGGCGGTTTCTAAATACGTAGAAGGGGAATGCTGAGGTAACCTGTAGGGGTGGGGGGTCTGACTTTGGGGCTGGGGCTATGGAAGGAAGGAAGAGTATGCCAAGTGGGGAACAGTGTTCACGAGGGCACAGAGACAGAAAGGACATTCGTGGTGTGAGTACCCACGGAGCTCAGGAAGGACACCCAAGTGAAGAAAGTGTGTGGCAGCCAGCTGAGGATGAAGGTAAGGGAACCTTCACTCCACATGGTGGATGTTGGGTTGCTAAGGAACAGAGACTCTGGTTTCTTGCCTTTAATTTTTTTAATGACTTACAGTTTAGCTTTTATTTTTTTTTTCTAAGAGAGCCACCATTTTTATGCAGAACAATATGGCGATGACATGAGGCCCACAACACAAACATTACTCTAAGATATGTAATTTAAAAACACACAAAGACTTTTTTCTAGTGTCATTTTGTTGTTGTTGTTTGTTTATTTCTATTTTGTTTTTTTTTTTTTTTGAGAACATCTTGGTAAGGTTAACATATTTCAGAATGTAATATACCTTCTTTTCCAAACCCCCCAAAAAACTCTATGGTTAAGTTTTTAAGAATGACCATTTGTCCCCCAACAACCTCCAAAAGAAAAAAAAAAAAACTGGCTCATACTGTCTAAAAAAATCGCTGTGCAATGTTTCATTTGGAAACATACCCATGTTGGATTGCTAACACAGTCACTGAAATAAAACAAAGGTTAGAAGATTCGCTGGCAAACAAAGTCTGAACTCAAGGCTAGGGTAAGCTAAGCTGATATTTTAATTACCCTCTTACTTTTGCAAGTACTTTCTCAACTAAACTGAATTTGAGTATTTAGAATTTGCTTTTGAGGGCTGAATTTGACCTTTTGCTCTTTGCATATATTTAATATATGCCTTTCTAGCTTATGTAGAAAAAGCTACTCCAGAGGCTTCAATTTTGTTACAATGTAATAGAAAATATATGTATGTGTGTAAGGTCAATAGCTCCACAAGGACGCCTGGGTGGCTTTGTTGGTTAAGCGTCTGCCTTTGACTCAGATCACAACCCCAGGGTCCTGGTATCGAGTCCCATATGGGGCTCCCTGCTCAGTGGGGAGTCAGCTTCTCCCTCTGCCTCCCCACTCATTCTCTCTCTCTCACACACACACACAAATAAATAAAATCCTTAAAATATAGCTCCGTAATTCTACCTTCAAAATTAATAACAATAGGGAAAAAATTAGATAGTCATCTGAAGGTAAGACTGCTAGTAAAGAATAACCAATGAGGTAATCCAAGTGACTTCTGTCTTCAAAGTTTGGCAGTGTGTGTCCATTTTCCTCATAAAAGGAAATCTTATTTTAAAATTTTAATAGGAAATTCTTCTACATTCAAATGCATTAGCTTTTCATTTTCTTGTGCCCATTATCATATTTATTCTCATATTTAAATGGATGAGAATCATCGTATTTGTGTGAAGGCTATTTTATGGAAAATCAGAACTCTGGATTTAAATTTGAGTTTTAATAAGCATTGATTTTTAGTTGAATTCAATTAGCCAACATAGTACATCATTAGTTTTAGATGTAGTGTTCATGATTCATCAGTTGCTTATAACACTCAGTGCTCATCGCATCGCAGGCCCTCCTTAATGCCGGTCACCCAGTTACCCCATCTGCCCACCCGCCCCCCCTTTTGAGACCCTCAGTTGGTTTTGCAGAGTTCAGAGTCTCTCACGGTTTGCCTCTCTTTCTGATTTCTTCCCATTCAGTTTTCCCTCTCTTTCCCTATGATCCTCTCTGCTCTTTCTTATATTCCACATATGAGTGAAACCATATGAGGATTGTCCTTCTCTGATTGACTTCTTTCACTCAGCCTAATACCTTCCAGTTCCACCCACGTCAGTGTAGATGGTAAATATTCATCTTTTCTGTTGGCTGAGTAATATTCCATTATACCTACAAAGCACATCTTTTCCATCCATTCATCTGTTGAAAGACATCTTGGCTCCTTCCAGTTTGGTGACTGTATCCATTGCTGCTATGAACATTGGAGTGCACGTGCCCCTTCTTTTCACTACATCTGTATCTTTGGGGTAAATACCTAGTAGTGCAATTGCTGGGTCTTAAGGTAGCTCTATTTTTAACTTCTTGAGGAACCTCCACACTGTCTTCCAGAGGTCTTCACCAGCTTGCATTCCCACCGACAGTGAAAGAGGGTTCTCCTCTCTCTGCATCCTCGCCAACATTTGTTGTTTCCTGACTTGTTAATTTTAGCCATTCTAACTGGTGGAGGTGGTATCTCACTGTGGTTTTGACTTATATTTCCCTGATGGCAAGCAATGTGGAGCATTTTTCATGTGTCTATTGGCCATTTGGATGTCTTCTTTGGAAGTAAAAAAATTTTTTTTAAAGGTTTTTTTTTTTTTTTTTTTTTTTTTTTTTTTTTTTTTTTTTTGACAGACAGAGATCACAAGTAGGCAGAGAGGCAGGCAGAGAGAGAGGAGGAAGCAGGCTCCCCGCTGAGCAGAGAGCCCGATGCGGGGCTTGATCCCAGGACACTGAGATCATGACCTGAGCTGAAGGCAGAGGCTTAACCCACTGAGCCACCCAGGTGCCCCTGAAGTAAAATTTAATACATGGACACTCAACAGTTGAGTAGACACAACACGGAAAACCAGCCATCTTGGTTTGCACTAACTGGTGTCACAAAGCTTCTGAGTTTAACATGGTGCCAAGAAGAGAGGAAGGACTATCTCTCTATTTGCTCAGTGAGGCAGACTCTTTCTTCCCTTTTGAGGTGGGGCGAGCTCCCTGGGAGCCCTTTTTGGCAGGGGACACTCTCTTATTGTCACATCTACAGAGACCTGTGTACATCAGGGACGGTCAATGAACAGTGTATCCTTGGAGTGACATGAATTTCAGAGTGATTCCAACCCTTCTTTTTTTTTTTTTTTTTTGCCGGCCCAGCTACACGCGAGGTCTCAGGGTCTAGATTCCACACTGAAGTTCTCTCCGTAAACCGAACACCCCACCAACCAGGCTAGCAACCTTGGTAAGCCAGCAGGGAAGCCAGACCCTTCTGCCGTCGCTGTTTCTGATGAGCAGTGACTGTGTTCTGTACGGTAATGATGCAATTCCGGGCCGGACAGGCAACCACCACACAGCCATGTGGTTGTAGAGGGAATATGGTAATATTCTGAAATGGCAATTCTCCTAAATAAATAGCACATCAACTTACTTAAACCTAATCATAAATGGTACAAATTGGGCCCATGTGCAAACAGAAACCCGAGCCGAAGACCAGAGTTAAAGCAGCCATTGTCTCTCTCCTGACCTGGGCTCAGAAAACCTTGCGTGTCCGATTACATCTGTTAAAACGATTCGAATGCCAGCCCTGTATTCTAATTATAAATATATAAAAAATTTTAATAAGACGGCATTCTGGGCTTGCTAAGCTTTTAAAATGCTCGTTGGGGGCGGGGTGGGTAGAGGAGAGTTCCATGTGCCCCAGACCTGTGCCAGCATATAATGATTGAATGTTTTCCTGTAATAAATTGAAAAAATCTGGTTTGTAAGAATGGATCCAAATCACTTGGCATTAGAAAGGTAATTTGTTACCTGGCTTCCAACGTTTTGGAACTCGGTGAGGAACTGTGTTCGCCAAAGGGAAGGGGACAGGAGGAAGCCTGAGCCTCCCCCACCTTGCAAATTTTCTCCACCTTCCCTCCCCCTGCCCTCACCTCCTTGGCCTTGCCTCCCTCTCTCGGGGCTCCAGAAAAGAGGTCCGTTTGCCGAAAATGGGGAGAGGTGTTCTCAGGACCGAAGCCAGCCCGTAGCCACCTTCTCTGTACCTCTCCAAACCTCAGACCTGCTTAATTATGATTAATTGCCACATGGCTAATCAGATACAGTTTCAAGAGGTTGGAAATGACATTCCAAGGACACCAGGGAAGACGCAAGATCTTTCTTTGTTCCCGGGGAAGAAAAGGCAGGTTCCCTCCCTTCCGCCCCCGCAACCTTTTCCTATTTTAACAATTCCAAACAGAATTAATACCATCAGTATATTGTTCCCACCCCCGGGAATTGAACTTCAACTGTACAATTTCTGCAGCTGTGAGAGTTGCAGACCTGCTGTCAATAACTCGATGTTGGGGTGCCCTCCTGCTCCGGCGAGAACTGGCTCAAGTTTCTGCTTCACGTCTGCGCCTTCTGGGTGGTGGGACAGGAGGAGAAACTTCACACGGAAGATAGTCACCAGCGTTGAGGAGCTTCAACCCTGGACTCCGCTGGATCGCATGTAATAGACCTCACGCTCTCCTCTTTCCTTCCTCTGCTTGTTTTAGAAAATGCTGTGAAAAGTGCAGGCGATTTCATCTTGCCAGCTCTTCCCTCCATTTAAAATCCCTTTGGCTAAGTCAAGGATCACAGTATGTCATTTCCAGTCTAACAGAAGTGCTGGGCCCCGCTCAGCTCCTATTACCAGGAGGCAAATCCCTGGTTCCCGGCGCCAAGGCTGCTGCACTTGGCCGTCAGCCCAGCATTGTTCCGTCATTACATTCCAGAGGGCCTCTCAGCCGGTTAATGTTTGCACTGGGAGGTCCAAATACCCAGCCATCAGCACTGAACTTTTCTCTTTTTTGTTGAGAATTGCAGGTTTCTAAAGCAATTGCTGGCTTTAAAGGAGAACTTACAGGTGAACACAAAAGCACTAATTTACATTTTATTCACAAACAATAATATTTGCAGTGGTTTTGCCATGTGCGCTCATAAAAGAGTTTTAGAAGATGTCTGGCTTTTTAAGACTTTATGGTGGCTGGAATTGGTTTACCGATTTAAAGGCAGTCATTTTATTTTATTTTTCATATTCTACGTTGCGTCAAAGTGTTTCTGTCCCGGAATGCTAACGGCCCCTACATTCCACGTCGTTAATACGTGCGCTCACGTGGGAAACAAGCCTCAGAAATGGATAAACTAATTTGAACCAGTTTCAAGCACATAGCATTTAATTAAATCACATCTTCAGAATGGATTTTAAAGGTTGGGATTTTCAGAGCACGCGGACTCTACTCAGCATCTTGGCCGTGGTCCCACCGCACTCTGCCAAGATGGCCACAACCAGCAGGCGGTGATGGGGACCCACATTTCAGGGAGTCATGCATAGGATTTCATGCCCAGTAGAAGCACCAGGGGGATGCGAGGTTCTGACCCTCCCCAGTACGGTGCAGACCCTTCGGTACGCCAAGGTCTTCTCAAGAGCATAGCCAGGCAGAGCTGAGTCTACTTGGGTCCTAGCGGGGGGGGCCCTGGAGGGTCAACCCCTTGCCCTAGCAGAGAATCTGGAGCCATAACCATGGCCTGAGGGGACTGAGGCTGCAGACTACCCCCTCCCCAACCAAGGGATCTCTCATGATCCAGAAGCTTCAGCACAAATCTGGCAGGGCATGGGGACCTGGGATGATGGTGAGGGGCACAGAGCACCTGTGAAGCTGACCTAGGAGCCGAGATGCTGAAGGCTCAGGCTTCCTGGGATGCAGGCAAAGGCACCACACTGTCCCCGCAGACCCGGAGGACAGACCAGCTCTGTCAGACTAGCTCGTCGCCAGCCAGGAGACAATCCACCAGGGCTTTCCCAGCCTGGATCCAGGATGGGAGTAGAGAGCTGGCTTTTCTCACGGCTTTCCTCCTCTGCCCACTGCCTCCCCAGCACTTCCTCTCTTCCGCTCCATCCGTGTTTTTCTGAGCCTCAAAAGGTAAACAAAGACAAGCCTCTCATTCTCATTCGACGTAAACTTAAAAATGGAGAGGAGACTTGTTTGGACTTTCCACCCTCATGTTGATTCCATTCCATTCTTTTGGGAACCACAGCATTAGGAGGGTGACCGCAGGATCGCACCCGCTTCTCTGCCAGAACTCCGCTCACGTTGTCCCGCACCCTGCACCGTCATGGCCAGGATGGACGACAGGAACACAAGCCAGTCTCCGCCGGCCAGCCGGAGGCCATCCCTCCAGGGGCAGCTCCTTGACCACAGCCCGCCGTGGGGCGGACGTTCCTCAGAGCGCCTGTCGCTCTGGTGTTATCAGCAGACGCGCCTCCCATATTCACCCTCTCGCCTCCACTCACTTCCCGTCCTCACCTCCAGACTCACCTCCTATGCTGGCTTCTTCTGCTCACCTCCATATTCACCTCTATGCTGACCTCCCATACCCACCTTCCAACTCACCTGCTACACTCGCTTACCCTCACCTCCATACTCACCTCCCATAAGCTCCTCGGACTCTGGGCTCCTGAAGAAGACGGCCCATGTCTTAGCCATTTTCCTCTCCCCTGATCCTCCCTACCTTCTTCCAAGACTAACTAAGAAATCTAGACCCAAGCAGATTTAGAGCATTTGCTCATTGGTGGGGAAAACAAAACAACACAAAACATTTTTAACTGCATTTTTCACTTTATTCTTGTCAGCCCATCCTCACGACCACTGAAAGGGAAATCATTGCTTTGGTTGCGGAAGCCTTCCCCGAGCCCTCCTCTTTCCCGAGCACTGCTGGTTCCAGAGAGCAACAGCCAGAGAAGATATGAAGAGGCAGAGGGCTACAAACCATCCCTCATACAGAATGTGGGGAGGAACGGAGGGTGGGAAAGAACCGGGCTCCCCACTGTGACATTGAAAGTATAATTAACTTGCGGGTAAGCCGCCACGGGGGCAGAAGGAGCCCGACCCATCTGGAATTTTCTGAGGTGCTGTACAGGAGTGTGGCTGTGCCATCGAGGAGGCGAGGACCAAGGCCAGGAGCACAGGGAAGTGTGTCAAGAGCAAGAAGGTGGTGGGGAAAGTCAAAGAGTCGCAGCAGCCCTTCCTCACCTCCTTTTATGCAAACCCAACCTAAACTGTCCTGCCGTGTCTCCAAATATCAAAACGGAATAAGAAGCTCAGACTCGAGGACTTCTAAGCCCAAGAAAGCCCAAAGTAATGCACCCGAGTGGATGAAAGGAATTGAACCAATATACAGGTTGAGTTAATTATTTATTTGAAATGTCCTCAAGCTAACTATGCTAAACCGTGTTCAGATATGTTTTATTACACTGTATTACACCAGTTTGAAATACAGCATATTTAATTATTTTAGACGAGGGAGACATATACTCAGATGTCCGTGGGGGCAGCTGAGTACAGCAGATTAGGAAAGCCCACTGGCGCTTGAAGTGGGAAGGACGGGAGGCAAGGCCACAGCAGAATGGAGGCCAGATTCCCCAGGAATGGGTCATTTCCGCCCGGCTGGACCACGGGGTGCTCAGACATTTGGCTAAACGGGATTGTTGAGTGTGTCTGTGAAGGTGTTTCTGGGTGAGGTTAATATTTGAATCTGTAGACTGAATAAAGCCAGTCACCCCCTCTGGTCCATTGGGGGCCTGAAACGAACAAGAAGGTGGAAGGAAGATTTGCTCTCTGTGCTTGAATGGTTGAGCTGGGACCCTGGTCTTCTGCCCTTGGACTAGGAATCGCATCATTAGCTTTCCTGGCTCTCAGGCCTGTGGACCCCATCTGAACCTGACCACTAGCTTTCCTGGGTCTCCACTGTGCAGACAGCAGATCGAGTTTTCTCAGGCTCCGTAATTACGTGAGCCAACTCGTACAATAAGCACTCTTCCCCCTTTACACACACACGTGCACACACACACACACACACACACACTCTGCTGATTACGTATATAATACATATGATACCGATATATCATATTGATTCTATTTCTCTGGAGAATCCTGACTCATATAAGCCCCTTCAAGAGAAAGCAGAAATCTGCATTTTTATGCAAAACCTCCTAATTTTAAAATGTCAGTTCAAACATTATAGAACATTGCATTATGAACAGAAAGCATTTGCTGGAGAGATTACATACGTGGGCAGCCAGACGGCAATCTCTGCTTTAAGTCGTGTGTCTTAATAATAAATGTTTTAATCATAGTCCTAATAATTTCTGAATTCCAGGGAAGATAATTAATGGTTGAAGTAATTTACTTTATTTAAATGATTTCAAAATTCTTAAGTATCATATTTAATATAGTTGAAGCAGAAATCCTCTGGCGGACACAGGAAGTTATAAAATAAAAAATAAGCATCCTTCACTAACATTCACTGATCATGCACGCGTTATCACAAGTGCATTTCACTTAACTCCTGTGATCTCCTGACGAAATGCGAGCTGTGGTTCGCATCATGTTCCAGGTAAGGAAACTCAGAACAGAAGAGAGCAAGTACCTGCTGACATTTAAAAGTTCACCATTACTTCTTGGCATTCAGTGCTGTGCCCTTGACACTAATTTGCAGCCCTGTCTAAGGCCTGAAGCGATTGTGTTGTTTGAGATCCGCAATCCGCAAATAGCAAAAATGAATGTGAGTGTAAGCTTTGATTTCATTTCTTGGAATAATTAGGATCCTTTTCTCCCTCCTAAGCACCTCACATTACTTGTTTTATCGTTGTTCATATTTAGGTGTTATTTGGAAGTCATAATCCATTAGCTGCCTATCGGCTAGTGTAGTCAGAGCAGAAGCCCAGCAAACCGCATCTGGATTTGTGCCCAGCTCTGACATTTGTAAGTAGTGTGAACTGGGAAAATGGATGTAAGCCAGGCTCGGTGTTCCCCCCTGTTAAATGGGAATATTTCCACCCTAGTTTCTGAGTTATTGTCAGGATTGGAAATAATGTAAATTAACTGCCTCCCAGCGGCTGGCACCCAAGGTAGAGTTTCCCTTTGTTTTATTATCTAATTATAATTAGATCTACCTACGGCTAGAATGAGAATCAAGTTAGATTAAATAAAAATGCATATGTAGAACAATATGATTCATAGTTTTTCACCTACAAGGAATAAGAATGATTTCTGATCTTATCAGACCCCCCGGTGGCCTCACTTGCCGGGAGCCCTAGAATCCTTGTGTAAAAGAGGTAGAAGGGAGAGCCCAGAGCCGGGTTCTGGTCCATTGCCTTGTGACCTTGAACAAGTCACTTCCCATCCTTGAAACTAATAGGGCCCTGAGATTCCCCATGAGGAAACCGGGCTCCTGCCTCCTGTGTCTCAGGGTTTGGCAAAGCGAAAACGAGACACTAGGTGAGAGGCAGCTGCATTCTGGAAAGTGCTGCAGATGGGGAAGCTCACTCCCATTTGAGCTGATGCTCCCCTAAATTTGCACGGGGGCCTTCCCCGATGCACTGTTTCCCGAAACGATGTCAGTTGACACCAGTGCCCCGATTTCGATTCTTCCTACTTAAGACCTGGCGTGTATATTCCCAAGGGGGAGGATGCTTCCATGAGGATTCCAGCCCCTTCCTGATTCTCACGCGTGTGAATTTTACGCAGGCGCGTGGTGACGCTTGTTCAGCCTTCGCGTGAGGCATTCCGCTCCAGCCTTCCTGTGGCAGCCAGCTCTTCTGTACCTTTTCCTCTTCAGGCTGTGCCGTAGGGAATCCACCCAGCCTTCCACGGTTTAAGGTTTTCACAGCGAAGTGTATGTCTTCACAAATTGAAATGTTGTATCTACAGTCAAGGGAGGCCAAGGACTGCTGGAAGCCACCCAAGGCTGGGAGAGGGGCCCAGGACAGATGTTCCCTCAGAGCCTCCAGAAAGAACCCACCATCCGACACCCTGATGTCAGACATCTGATCTCCAGAGTGGTGTGAGGGCGAATTCCTGCTCTTGATGACCCCAGCCTGCGACACTCTGTTAGGGCAGCCCCGGGACCCTGTGCCCACCCATCACCAATAAGTGCTTCTGGTACCCTGCCTTAGTCACCACCTGTCCCAGGGTCCCTTACTCCCTAAAGCCCCTTCTGGCGTGTAAAAGTTGAAACTAGTCTAACACTTGCTAAAATGCAAGGAAGAGTTTATTCAAGATTATCGCCAGAAGGGTCCACTCCATTACAACACGGGAGTGAGAACGGGCTCAGATCACAACACAGCAAGGACCACGGGGATGGATGGCCAAGGAGCAGAGGGAGGGTCAGCAGGGGAGCGGTGCCAGGAGAGGACACCAAGGGCCCAGGGAAGTCTTTCCGCTGTGGCGCAAGGACATCGACATCAGAGGAGAGGACATCAAGGGTGCTGATTCTGGGGAAACCGACATCACAGGCATCTTGCTAAGACTCTGCTGGGCAGGTGGAAGACAGCTGGGGCCAAGGTCAAAGCCTACTTGGGAAGAGGCCTGCTTACAGGAGCCTGACTCAGGCTTGGTCTTTGTCAGGGGGTGGCATCCTCAGCTTTAGGCCTCTCCTGGGCCCCGTTGCTTTTGAGGCTTACGCTACGGATGTGGACTCTCCTCCTCCATCAGCTGGGAGAGCCCTGACCACTGGGAGAGGGTCTCAGCTCACGCTGTGATGTTTGCAGCTAGTACCCGGTGCCCAATCCTCAGAGGGAGAACCCCCAGGTTCCCCTGCTCGCCCACCTGGCTGGCATGTTGGTGTCTGGGGGTGTCAGCCCTGTAACAGCTTCCGCCTGCTGGGGACACCACCATGGCCCTCTCCTGCTTCTCTCTGCTTGGAACACCAACCGATCTGGCGCCTGGCAAGAACTACCCGTCCGCCCTCCGGCCACAGAACCGTGTTCCTCCACGAGCTGCCAACGATCGGCTTTCTCTGCAGCCTCGTGGCCCCGGGACCCAGACCCCCATCAGAATCTTCACCAGGTCATTTAAGCTGTCACTTAAATGGCCGAGCTCCCACTTCCTTGGCCATGAAATGAAGGAGCAGTGTGGGTGGTGTGGGCTGGAAGGGAGCGTAAGAAAGTGTGGACGTGTCCTGTACATGGTAGAAGGCTCCAGGCCTTGGGTCACCAAGCCTTCCACAGGGCGGGTCACACATGCCGGGTATCCATGGGGGTGGAGAGCATAGATCCTGGGGAGCGGGGACACAGGACGCCCTCACACAAAGCCCAGCAGTAGACGAGGAAGGTGACGCAGGGAGGCAGAGCAGAGCTGGGTGACGAGGACAGACGCTGCGGACATAGGGCTTCTTGACCCGGCACAAGAGGTGGGATGACACAGTAGGCAGACGAAGGCAGAGAGACCGCTCTGCGTACACACCCAGGCCACCCACCTGCGCCAGGCCTGGGGGCACAGCACCTCCCGGGTGACGGTGAAGGCCACCCTCCGCTTGGTCAGAGGGGCATCTCGGGTCTCCATGCAGAAGATCGAGCTCAGCACGCAACGAAGACGTGGTTGTGGAAGGAGCAGACCACGAGCCCCAGGAGCGGGGCAGGGGAGCTGGGTGCAGACACGCTCTTTGCTGTGGCTTGACTTCCTAGCATGTGTACGTGTTCACGTTTCAATTCCGATGTAAAAGATTAATCAGTAAGATTTAGGACGGGAGATGGAATAAGAAACTGGAGAGGCAGGAACCACTTAGGAAATTCATGGAGACAGTAGTCGAGCCCAGAGCAGGAGGCTGGAATGAGAAAACTCGACGAGAGAGTTTCGGGGTCCCTGTGCAACCCAGCCTACCCCCACGCTGCGTCCTGTGTCCTAAGGTACCTGGAGCATTCCCAGCAGTTCCCCTTAACCGAGGAGGCAGTGGGTGGTGTCCGTGGAGGAGACATCATCTAGGCTTGCCTGCAGACCAGCAGGTGGGTGGGGAGGGAGTCAGGTGCGCAGGAGGCCGGGCCAGGGATGCAGGCAGGGACGGTGCAGAGGACAAAGGCAGGAGACGGCTCTCCGGGACCTGGATGTGCCAACTAGCCCTCCTCCTCGGCTTCTCACCCAATTTAAAAACCCTTCCGAAGGCAAAGCCGTCATCCAAGGCTGCCGAAGCTGCTGCACGGCGCAGTGACTCCCGCTTCCTAAGTGTCCATTAATTACGCTGCGCGTTCGTTAATATTCCGAGCACCCACTTCCGAACCCTAAGCCAAGATGTGCCTGTGATTTCGAGAGCGTTGCCACCGGGGCACCCAAGGACATCTTCCTTCCTCCCAAACCCTGTAGGTTCCTACCCCGTGCTCACCTCTGCTCTGCTCTTGTTGCATTATTAATATGACAGCGAGCGTGCCTTCAGATCAGAAAGTGGCCACAAGCGTGACCTCCACGAGCGGCTCGGTGTGGGGCAGGAGGCCGGCCACGGAATGCAATGGTCATGGTGAGGAGGGAGTGGAGATGGGAGGCAGAGAGGAGAACATTCCCAAATACAAGGCCTGGAAGCGGAGGCAGAAAAGAAATCAGGGGAAAATTTGAAGGAGCTCTCGTGAACTGAACTATGACTTTTCTAAAATTCACGTGTTGAGGTCTTAACACCCAGGGCCACAGAGTGCAACTGCATTTGGAGACAGAGCATGTTTGTTTTTAAAGATTTTATTTCCTTATTTATTTGACATAGAGAGAGAGAGAGAGAGAGACGGTAGGAGAGGGAGGAGGACAAGCAGACTCCCCGCTCAG
Organism: Enhydra lutris kenyoni; assembly: GCF_002288905.1. NCBI lineage: Eukaryota > Metazoa > Chordata > Mammalia > Carnivora > Mustelidae > Enhydra > Enhydra lutris. The sequence continues at coordinate 77,360,623 of NW_019154096.1, forward strand.
CACCGAGCCTGACATGGGACTTGATCTCACCACCTTGAGATCAGGACCTGAGCTGAAACCAAGAGTCAGATGCTTAACCCAACGAGCCACCCAGGCATCCCTGGGGACAGACTTTGTACGTAGGTAACCAGGGTAAAATGAGAGCATGTTCTGTTTGTGTTTGTTTTGTTTGTTTTTTTGTTTTGTTTTTACCCAAGGGAGCAAAATGCTGTACCCAGATGTCCAACCTCAGCTCCTGACAAGGCACTGCTCCTCGAGAAGGACACCATCACATTACTTGGTGGCAAGGTGGCTTCATTGGGTCACTTTCATGCAGAAAGGCCAGGTATATTTCTTCCAGCAGGCTGGGTATGGGTTTCCCTTTCATCCCCGCAGGGCCTCAGGCAGCCCCACTACCAAGGTTTGCAAGGGTGGGATCCCCTGGCTTGATCCCACCTCACATTGCAGGGGACTTGCTGTGAGGGTGGCCCATGATTCAGACACAGGACCCCCCAGCATCACCGACCTGCAGGAGTGCTGGCGCTCACCGGGAGACAGTGTTCCTTGAGTACGGGGTGAGCTCCAGGAAGCTGTGTCCCCGACGAGAAGAATCCCCGAGCCAGGAGGCATGGAGAGCGAGGAAGAGTGGCCCCACGGCCATGACTCCCATGACTCCCAGCGACTCCCAGGACGCTTTGTGTGTTCAGTCCTCACACACTGTGATGGTAGAGTCTTGGTCTCCAAAGGAGGCAACTTTCTCAATGGGATACAGTAGAGTCCCTTTGATCTCTCAGCTCTGTCTGCCACCTTCGGACACCCAGAGATCAGCAGGCAGGAAGATGGTCATCATCTTGGCAAGAGATATGACCCTGGTCCCCAGGAAGACGTCGGTCTACTGTGATCCAGGGGAGCCCGCACGGATCCAGCTGGGCTCTTGTTGGTGCTCCTTTGCCCAGTTGTGAGGGTAAGACAACAAGGGCCTGGCTGGTCTGAGAAGAGCATGGAGCCCAGGGCCTTGGCCCCATCATGAGCTGGGGTACACCCTCAGGCCAGCCACAAGGCTGGCAGCTGGGCTAGCTAAGGAGATCTAGGATTGGCAAGGGAGGACGTGTCAGTGAGTACTTGCTGTGGCCCTGGACAGTGCCAGGGGTGGAGGGGCCCTGATCTCAGTGGGGGTGTGAAGGACTGGGCGTCATGGTCCAGCTCAGGAGGGCCGTCAGAGCTCCGCAGGGTGGTGCCTGAGGTCCCGTCCAGCCTCCGTTGCATTCCACTTTGCCTTCTTTCTGGACCTGCTTCTTCTCCATCCTTCGAGAGAGGTCAATCCCTAACAAATGTGCCACCTCCCCAGCCACATCCCAGCACCGGCTTCCAGGGAACCCAGACTCCAGATGGAATGGAGCAAGAACCAATCTCTGAGCAGGCTGAACGCCACCGTGTTCCTGTCACTCACGGGAGTAAACTCGGATATCCTAGGGCCATTCTTAATAAAACAAAGACCAGAAGACAAGGAAGAGATCCGCTCATTGGAGGTTGTGTACTTGCTTTCTCTCCATGCACACAATCCTTGAAGGGTTGGGGGGTTTCCTAAGGAAGGCCCTGCGCCCTCAGTGCCCACCTGAGGGCAGAGCCCTGTCAGATTCTAAGCCCTGAGTCCTGGGATCTCAGCACGTCCCTGATGGCCTCTATCCAGCCAGGGCTGGCCCTCCCTTTTCCTAGGCACACCCGGAAGGGGAGAAAACCAAAGGGCAAAAAACTTTCCCTCTTGAGGTTACAGCTTGCGTTCTGTGCCTTTGCAGGTTCAAAGGAGGGAGGGAGGGCTTGCCTTAACCGGTCTGCTCCTCAACACCCGTTCTGAGATGTCCGGCTCCTTGTCTGCCTCCTCTCCTGTTTCCAGAGCTGAAGTCACACACACACACTCACACACACACATACACACACACACACACGCACGCACACACACGTGTGCGCACACACGATTTCCTGTGAATCCAAAAAACAAGAAAGAAAACAAAAACCTGGCAGATGCTGATTTTTCCGCTTAGCTGCACATATTTTATAGTATTTCTCTGTGTTTTTCTCCCAAGACGCCCACCTGACCTCACTCGCTCTCCAAATTCCCTCCATTGTGGCCAAATGTCACAGATCGTGTGAGGCGGTTTCAGCCCATGAAAATATGCCCTAAATGAGCACGGCTGCCCCTTGCTCTTAACCCTTGCCTTCCCTTGGGCAGCATCTCTTCTTCCTAAATGAAAAGCCCCTTCATTAGGCAGGTCTTTCCGACAGGGAGCAGGGAGGGGAGTTGGAACAGACCCTCACTAGGAAGCTGAATGAAAACCATCAGTTCTTGGTTTGTATTTGCATAGGAAGGTCTTGGCTTTTTGTTTTGTTTGTTTTGTTTTGTTTGTTTGTTTGTTTGTCTTTTCAGCGTTCTAAGATTCAGTGTTTAATCAACTAGTATTTCAAGAGCTGGGGAGGAAAACCACCCGCTTTGTCTCCTTCAAACAGCTCCAAGACAAAGAGGCCACAGAGAATGTCAGAGCTCGCCGCCCCCCAGCACGCGCCCGGCACCCGCCTTGGGACTAAAATGTGTTACAAGGAAAAGGAAAAAGGAAGGGAATGCTCTCACAAAAACTGAAACAATTATTTCAGAAACCAACCTAAAGGAAAGACAAACAGACAATTCTTTGGGTCTCCCAAGTAGAGGCTGAGCTGCGATTTTGTATTCACATCAAAGTTGACTTTTCAATTTTTCGGGAGGTTTTCAACAGTATCTGAAAATACGAACAATTTTCAACCATATCTGGTGCCAGGAACAACAGTAGTCAGAGCTCAAACGTGACTGAAACAGGGTTTTAGTCCTAAGACATTTCTACCAGACATCTAAATAGATGTCCCAATTTTAATCTAATTTGCAAAGAATCTTTTGTGACGGGAAGCTCCAAATCCAGGGAGCTCTCGGTCTCCGAAGGCTCAGGGATGTGGCTGGAGGGGAAGGGACTCAGAAGCGTGCTTCTTGTGAGACTCATGCATTTTCCAGGTTCCTCTATCACCTGGAACTGCTTATCTCCAGTCTGCTGCTTTAAGTCTGCGTTCCAGGGTTTCCACAGGGGACAACTGCTGTAAACAGGAACATTTTCCTTCAGAAAGCTTCCTCTCTGCTACTTAGTACAGGGACCAGCTGCTGGTTCTAATCTCGTTGTCTCCTGGGACCGTGCAGAACTCTCTCAAAAATGCAGTGTATGCAACTCCTGATTTTTTTTTTTTTTTTTTTAGATTTTATTTATTTGAGAGAGAGAGAGAGAACATGAGCGGGGAGGAGGAGCAGAGGGAGAGGGACAAGCAGACCCCATGCTGAGTACAGAGCCCCCCGCAGGGCTCGATCCCAGGACTCTTGGATCATGACCTGGGCTGAAATCAAGAGTGGGTCACTGAACCGAGTAAGCCACCCAGGCGCCCCAACTCCTAAAATTGTTTAAGCATGTGAAACAAATTCAAAATAATGTAAAAGCTCTCGATTTCTTCCCCTCTTCCCCGGTTCCAAGTTACCAATAGGAACTTCAGGGCAGAGCGACGCTGGGGGGATCCGAGGAGCAGATGGTGTGAGGAAGGGTCCCTTCCTCCCAGCCGTTGGCCTCAGTGGTAGACTGTGCCTCCCTTACCGCACTGTGCTCGTTCTCCCTCTCTAGCCCTGGGGCAATGCAGGGGACACCGTGGTCCTGTGGAGAGAGCACGTGAGCCCTGCCACCTGAAGGTGAGTCTTATTGCTCCTGTGCTGTCAGGGGTCATTTCTGTGCAAACGATACATTCTTCGGTGGTACTGAAATGGTCTGAGATGTAAGTCTGAAAGCCTACATGGGATACGTGTCCGTATAACACACATGGTCCGTTTGCCTTTTTCTGTTGGAAATATTTTATTGTCTCAGATACCGCCCAGCTGTGACTTCACCATCTCTTAGCAACAGATGCTGAAGTTCTTTGTGTCAAATTCTACTGTTGTGTGGACCGGGCCCCTCTCTGTGGCTCCACTTCTCCTTCCAACTGCTGACTTTCTGAGCTTTTACAGGATAGACCATGAAGAATGAATCAAATTGGTTTTGTTTTGTTTTTAACTGGAATAAGATCTACATCATGTAAAATTTCGCACTTTAACCGTTTTTAAACATCCAGTTCCACGGCATTAAGTACAGTCATGTTGTTAGGTGTCTTATAGTTTTTTTAAAGATTTTTATTTGTTTGCTAGAGAAAGAGATAGAGAGTACCTACAAGCAGGCAGAGAGGCAGGCAGAGGCAGAGAGAGAACAGGCTCCCTGCCGAGCAAGGAGCCTGATGCGGGACTCGATCCCAGGAGCCCCGGATCATGACCTGAGCCACCCAGGCGTCCCAGGTGTCTTACAGTTTTTTGTTTTTTTTTTAAGATTTTATTATTTATTTGACAGAGAGAGAGATCACAAGTAGGCAGAGAGGCAGGCAGAGAGAGAGAGGGGGAAGCAGACTCCCCACCAAGAGGAGAGCCGGATGTGGGGCTCGATCCCAGGACCCTGGGATCATGACCTGAGCTGAAGGCAGAGGATTTAACCCACTGAGCCACCCAGGCGCCCCTGTCTTACAGTTTTTAATACTGATTTCACACCCCTTTGAGGAGCCTGGCCCTGGCGGCGAAGGAATCAAGACCCTTGACTTCTCGTAGGTCAATGGCACTGACATCTGGGTGCATTGGTTTCTGAAAAGGTCTTGAAAAGAAGGAAAACAGAGGGTATGTGGCTGGGGCATGCTTTTAGAACATTATGGACAGCAAGGCCCCCTCCCGGGAGGTGCCCTAGTTCTGAGACACCAGGAATGTGAAGAGGACCAGCCGTGGAGCGAATCCCTCCCTGGGTCTAGAAGGGAATTCTATGAGCAAAAGAAACACACAAGAAATGACAACTGAATGCTTTGAGTTGATGGAAAAAAAAAACATACTTGGCGTGTGTGAAGGACAAAGGGGAGGTCATTGAGTGAGAGTATGCTGGGCCCTGGGGCGTGGCCCCAGAGGAGGCCAGGGGATTGGGTAGGAGTCCAGCATGCTGGCCATCATTGGGAAGCCATGGGGGGCCCGAGGGAGTGTTGGGCAGGAGCTTCTAGGATATACTTATTGCTAGGGAGAGGTCATTCTGGGAAGCAGGGTGTGTGCAGGATGGTCAGTCAGGGGCAAGGGTAGAAGGAGAGTGTTCCAGAGGCCCCTCTCTGAGTCCTGGAGAGCATGGGGTGGTTCAAGGCCCAGATCACAATGCACATGGAGGTGGCCAGGACCAGCTCTTACAGTGGAACTGAAGTCACAAATGCCTTCTGAGTTTTAGGCCTGAACAACAGAGTAATGATGCCGTGTTTACTCAGTGGGGGAGAGTGGGAGAGGAGAAATGTTTTTCTAGAGAGGGAAGTGCGTGTCGAGACTCCTGCTTGGGACCCGCGGGACAGGCAGGTAGACCTCCGTGGAGGAGCCAGGCTGGGTCTACACGCACGGGGGCCACTGGACTAGAGCGTTCAAAACAAGCAGGCAGATGCGGATGAGATGTCTTAGGAAAAGAATTAGTGTCTATTTGTAAGGGGAACAGAATCTTGGCTTCTGACCCTGGGCAAGTCCCTACTCTGTTCTCCATCTGAAGATCAGGCAGTTTGTCCGTGGGTGATGCCAAGACTCCCTTCCTGCCGAAGTGCTCACGATTCTTTCTAATCTCCTTCCAGGGGCCTTGTTCTTTGCACACAAAGATGCCTCTGAGCCATCCACTGAGTGATGGCCCCGGGACGGAAGACGGTCATCTAGAAGGCCACCATCACTCTTGAAATTTCTCATTGACAGAGTTCACCACTGGTATGAGGAGAAAGCCAGTTTTCTTGTCGGAAAAAGATGGGTCTGTTTTGTTCTGGAAGAGTATTGTGGTGGTGGTTGGCAGCTGCAGCGAGGACGGGGGATGAGAGAAGGGGAAGTTGAACGAGGCTGAGTCAGGAAGCATTACTTCTCCAAATGTTCTCAGCGGCGTAGGTCTGGGTCATCACTCTCTCCCTCTGAAACTCCCCTCTGTCTCCACCACCCACTCTTCTTCAACCTTCCTCGAGTCCTGGGGGACACTTAACAGTGAACCAGTTAGATAAGCAGGGAGCAAGTTGGAAGCAAATCAATCTCAGAGTTTATTAAAAACTAGCTATTGCAGAATATTTTTTAACTCCTCGGGGAAAATACTTCCAACAACCCTATAAATCCCCTTGGCCTTTGGCTCTGAGCAAACATACCACACATTCAAAAATGAACTTGGTTTTAAGCTAGCCAGCCTTTCTCATGTCTGATATACTGCCATCACCTTGACAAACGTTCAACCTACAGAAGGTTTAGAAAACTGGAAAGAGGAAATGTGTCCCAGAACATAAGTGTTTTTTGGTTTTTGTTTTTTAAAGGGCATTTCCTTTAGTATTGCCTGATCTGCCTTCAATTAGCAAGATGGTACTTGTGCAGGGTGGGTGGGAAGGACAAGTCACAGATATGGCTTCAGATCCCAGCTTGGAACCTTCCAGCAGCATAGCTATGAACAAGCTCCTGACCTCCTGCAGTCCGAGTGCGTATCTATAAAATGGGGAAAGGTGTCGGGCTCCTGTGACTACAGATGCTCCCGCCACTCTCAGACTTGTTCTCGGTGTCACCGGTACCAGTAGAAGCTGGAGTCTTCAGAATTCCTAGCCTCCGAGCGGTCCCTTTGCTCACAGAACGCAATCACTTGTTTTTCAAAAGTTTTCTAACAGGTGAGCATTTTTCCAAGGATAATGTTTGGTGGTGGGAAAGGGACTGATAGTAGCAGAAAAGGGCACTTGGAAGTAAAACTGGACACGACCTAGTGTCACAGCACAGCGTTCACTCAGAGGGGACCAAAGGGAGGCTTCTCGTGTTGGGACAGGAGCTGCCGACATCCCGCAAAGCTCCAGGTGGAGTTCCGTGGTTCCCAGACAGACCTGCAGGAGGACATGGAGGTCCTCATGAGCTCGCTGGGTCAAGAGCAATGCCTGGTTCAGGGCTGCGACTGAACCTTGACAACTACCTGTCCTCGAAGCCAGGGAATCCACTCTAGCGATGGCACCAAGTCTCCCCATTCCTGCAGAAATCATTCAGTGCCCTTCCCCCAGCACTGCCCTCATCCACCCCACACAGGGCTGCGGGCCTCAGTTCTGTGTAGCACACCCTGATTCTTCCTACTGGGGGAGTCCCATTGAGCCTCATCCACCAGTAGGGCAAGTGTTGGTGTCTACCTTGTGCAATGCCACCATTTCTGGTGCAGGAAATCCAGATGCTGTGACTTGGCAAAGTCTCCCCAGTGTCTTCCAGTGTGACTACTGAGGAATGCTGAGAGGCTCCTGGAGAGCGAACATAGCCTTGGCTGAGCGGGTCCCCCAGGCAGATAGGGGAATGGACTTTGGAAGCAGGAAGAAAGGTGATTTCTTCAAAAGTCACAGCCTGAACTGGCCAGGTCTCCAGCTGCATGGCCCCAGCTGGGAGGCGGACACAGAGGCCTTGCCTGTGCCGAAAGGCGGCATCATATCCTGCCAGCTTTCAGGTCTTCCTCTGTGCCTTTTCAGGTGTCGGGAACAGAGTGGAGAACAGGACAGGACAGGCCATCCTTGGGGCTGGTTGAGTGGGTGGGGAAGGCCGGGAGGCACCGAGCAACTGAGGAAGCAGATCAGTGAAGCATCCGTGGGACCTGAGTGTGGAGATGACCATGAAGCCAGGAACGAGTCATCGGCCAGTTGCCAGGGCCCTGCTCAGCTCGTGCGGGGACCCACTCCTGGGGCCTGCATGTCTAGAAAAGTCTGGTGCTCTGTGGGGCAGGGGACGGGGCATTGGCGACAGCTTGACCCTTTGAGGAACAGGAGGAAGATAAGTAAGGTGGGGGCTGTTGGGAGTGCAAGATGGAGGGAAGGGCCAAGAGGTGTTTGCTTTTACTCTAAGTATGACGGGAGCCATGGACTGTTTTAAGCATTGACATGGCAAAGCCTGGGTCTCTGCTGACACTGAGGGGTGCACGGTCGGGGGACAGCAGCTGGGGTCCAGACAGGAGGACACTGTGGCAGAGCCTGAGGGAGACCAGCAGCTTCAAGGAGACAAAGTTGGAGGAAGGAGAGCTCAGGAGGTCAGAGCAAGGCCCCCACGGGGAGATGGGCAAGCCTCAAGTCAGCCTGTCCCCACTGTCGGGCTTCTCGCCCACCCTTTGTTTCTAATTGTGGATGCCTCATTAGCATATCACAAAAGGCTCTTCTCGTCATGCTGGTGGGGTTGCTCAGGGCCTACTAATTATGGAGCAAGTGGGATGGGAACACCAGGGTGGGGATCTTAATTTAGGACAGTGTTTTTGCCAGGTTCAAGGCAACTGAACACTGTGGAGCCACGAAGGACCCGTTCGGCACCCTTGGGGAATAATCCGCAGAGCCAGGCTCTGGCTGAGGGCATGGCCTCGTTTCAGTTCTTGTTGATCCTGGAGAAGCAATAGCTCCATTCCCTGTAGAACTGGTGAATGTTAAACACTAACCTGTTCTAGAATATTCGATTTTGAAATTCACTATCATGCCCTTCTACACAGAAGGGATGATGTTCTCAGGAACACAGGTCACACACCTTTAAAACGCCACTTGGTATTTCTAAGGCTGGTTCCCATTCAACTCTTTAGGCAAATCACTGAGCTAAAAAATAATCATCAATTAAAGATGCCCTTTGATTGTAATACCCGACACTTCCTTGTTGCAATTTAACAAAAGACATGTTGCAATTTCGTGCCTTGACCAAATCTCTATTGTACAAAAAAATTTAACCTCCATTTGTCAGTTCACCTAAGAGAGAAAAATCAAGCATAGACATTTATCTACTTTCCACTGATAAAAACTTCTAAAAAGTGGACGATTTTGCAGAAAAAATTAGATTTATTTCTAAGGTGTCATAATTATGCATAAAAGTCTCCAGTATGTCATGTCATCTGGGCACTTCCTAAACACGGAGACCTTCAGTAATTAATTTTAATATGACATTTGGCTGCATCTGCACATGGGAAACAACAGCTAAAGAGACCACGTAGATTAAAACATATCAATAACTGGTAAACTGATGTTTATTTTTTGTAGGGTATACAAATATTTTGCGTGTGTGTGTGTGTGTGTGTGTGTGTGTTTCTTGGATTAAGTGACAGAAGGGTTTTTTGTTTCCAGAAAGACTAGATTCAGAGAAGTTTGTTTCGCCAATATTGCTGTGGCTGGTAAAATCTTGGATGTAAAGAAATACAAAAAGACAGATCAAGTAAAAATCTCTCCCCACATCAAAAACCCAGGAGCGATGTTGAAATCCTAACAACAAAAAGATCTCAATCCGTGTGCCATGTGCAATACGTCACTCCAAAAAATATCTGAAACCTCTAGATAAATTGTCATCTCCTTGTTGGAAGTTGCTTATATTGATTAAAACATCAAGCAGTTACATACAAACCAATAATGAATTACTTCATGCCGGAAGATAAAACTTTGTGATATTTAAAATTACAGACTTGAAAGTAAGTAAAATTACCCCTAATTACGCAGAAGGGAGCAACACCTTCGCAGTAAACAAGATAAGCACCTCAAACAGCACTAACAATTTTAATTAACATTTTCTAGTTTCCTTTCACCTCTTCTCAAGGTCACCTCCTCCCTCTCTGAGGAAAGGCATTCCGGCTGCCGCCGCTGTACACACTTCCCTCGCCGTCCTTACCATCAGGATTAAGGCACAGGACTCTTTGAGAGTACTGATTTTTTAAAAATAAGTAATTGTGCAAGGTAAATATTGAATCGCAGCAGCCCGTTAGCAATGATTTAAAAATGAATTGCAAATCTAATTTTCCAACCTTGTTAAGATTGTAACTTGTCTATACTAAGTCCCTCGATTTGAATTATGAAATATGCCTGAACTGTTGAATATTCAGATTATAATCCAAGTCTAGAAGAGTTTAGCTATCAATGCTGCAAATGAACCTCATGCATAACACAACTATCTACATAGTATTTGTATTCTCTGTTGAGTACCGATTAATACATTCATTTGTTCAAGATTTATGATTTTGCTAAACTGTTTTCTCTCTTTTGTAAATTAAGAAACCAGTAAGAATGGGGCTTTGTTATATCAATGGGTTTGTTCCATGCCACAAATTTAATGTACGGGGTCACTCACAATATAATATGTAGCGAAAGAATCTCATTAGGCTAAAATGAATGTAAAATGTGTCAATTTGATCCAAATGAGAACTGTAGTAAAACCATGTTTGATGTTCATGTGCAATAAATCTTTAACATTTGTCTGTAAAGTATTAGAGAACCCACAGGGAAATCTGTGTTTGTGATAGCAGCACATTCCCCATACTTTCCCTCCATTATTCTTTGTTGGCATTTAGCATATGGAAGGAAAAGTGAAACTCTAAGATGGGGGTTATTAACTATGATTCTAAAGTAAATAGAAAATGAACCACATGCGTGTTAGAGTACTCTAGAAAAACTAGGAGTCATTTTAGAAAATAAGGAAGACAAACCTTTGAAGGCACCTCCATTGTGCATTTTGAGAGATGCTATGAACAGTCCTTCGGTTTCAGTCTTGGAAAACAGCGCCCAGTGTGATCTATGCTTGCCTTGAGTGTCTTTTAGCTTCAGATTTGATTTGGGGAAGATTTTAATGTTTTCGTTTTATGTTGCATATGTGATGACCATTATCTTTCCAATTCATTTTTATTTTGATATATTCATATTGTTAATTACTGTTGTATTTGAATTTTCTCCCTAGTATTTTTGTTCCTTCATAATGGCTTTATGGTTCACTGGACCGAAATGACTAAAATGAAAGATTTCCAAGATTTCTTCTGGGAGTAATTTACAAAAGACCACCATTTTTAATTGCTCCTGATGTTTAGTTCTGGATATCTGCTTCAGAAAGAAATCAATCTCTGTCTTTTAGGTGCCATACTGAGCACATCATCATCTTTTTTAGAAATCTTGATAATTAAACCTTTTTTCCCATAAATTACTTAAACATTTTCCTTCTCGATCTGAATCCTCTAGCAGTTTCGAGCACAATAATGCATACTATCTCTGTTTGCATTCTGTAATTCTTTTCCTTTTGCAGAAACTTGTTTTGCTCTTTAATGTTGGGAAAGATAATAATTATTGGTGTGACGTCAAAAATAATTAAGGGAAATGGCAGGGTTTACCCAATAGGAGAATTCTTTCTGCACCAAGAAAGGAAGAGAATTATTTTCCCAATGTTACTATAATTAAAATCATATGCAGAATCCCAAGTACAAGAAAAAGTTAATCGATATGTCATCAGCAAGAAACAGCTCCTCTAAAAAACTGGTACATTAAAGATATCATAGCATCATTGATAAGAATGGTGGGAACATTCTGTCAAGAAGACATTTCTTGTGAGGCACCTTGTTCAGATTCTCTGAGAAGGCTACGTTCCTCTGTTTGCCATAATGTGGACACACATTCCCAGGAAGCATGCTGATTTCAATGTCAAATTAGCATGCGGATAGAAAGGGGACTCTGTTTTCATTACCTTTAACTCGTTGGCCATTGCTGATTTGGCGCAGAAAATGGTCACGGTGAGACATCTCCTGTAACTGTCTTTTGTACTATGTTGTCACCCAAATTGCAAAGGTTGTGGTAACTAATCACCAGCATTCCTGTTTTGTATTGCAGAACTCTATTCTTAACGTTCATGCTGATTAAAAATGTCTGGGTTGACAAAAACAGAAAGTAAACTATTGTCCTCCCGTCTGCATGAAGTACTGAGTGAGGGCTCGTGCCCAGACGAAGACTCTTTCTTCAGGTGCGTTTGTGTGGTCTACCCAGGGCTGACTGTGTATGCGACAATTCTGTCTTTCCTTTTCACTTGAAATCCAAAGGACTCGTCTGTATTTTCCACTGGAGTTTAGAATATATTACATGACATCTTTTGAAGCAGATTTATTTTCCTGATTATGCTTGGCTTTGATTAATATTAAAATTGTTTGCCATCTCCTGAGTGTGCACCGTGTTGGAAAAAAGCCCAGGAACAGGCAAGGAGTCGAAGGGAAGAAAGCCTGATATTTTCATGTAGATAATTCAGATACAGGAACAGGAGTGGACCACAGTGAATTCTGTTAGGGAATCATAGTTCTAGAAACAGGCTCCAGAGGAAGGCTGCTCCAGGCTCTCAACCAGGGGCAGCCTCCGTCTGGTTGTGGCACAGCAGCTTCCACAGACGCACCCCCGAAATCAGACGGAGATTCACGATCAACTCTGAAACTTCTGGGCTTGCACTTGCGTGGGCCCCTAGCGGGGCCCGGTGGGGTTTCCCACAGCAGTGTTGCATTTGTACTTGGGACATCCTCAAAAATGGGGTAAGCTTTTTACTTCCCCATGCCCCAAGACAGATTCATCCAGTCCCCTGAGTCCATTTCACTCTCCTGGAAAGGAAGGAGATCCGGAGCCTAATGTTCTCTGACTGTCCTCCCCGTGTGCCCACATTCATGCCTTCCTCCAGTTCCCCAGCCGACTGTAGGCCCAGTCAGAGGCCTTGCCCATCTCATTCCCAGCTCCCCTTCAACCATCCCCATTGCTCATGTAGCCTGATTAGTCTTTCTACAGAACACGCAACTCATCTGTTGGGACTGGACCTCAGAGGGACAGGGATCTCTACAGCCCAGCACATATCCTTCTCAGCCTAGCTGTCTGTCTCCCTTATGTACACTCTGTATTCTAGGCAACTGGTGGAGGTAGAAGAAAAACAACAAAGACAAAAACAGGGAACCACCCAACCCTTACCAGTCCCGTGAATTTGCATGAATGAAATCCCCTAACTTTCCATTTGTGTATCTATAAAATAAAACTGTGCTGAACATAGTTCCTACCTCAGAGGCCTATTGGAGCTTTAATAAGGTAAAATATGTAAAGTTGGAGGCAGTGCTTGGTACACAGTAGGTGCTCAGTAAAAGTTACGTTCTGTTTTCAGTACTGACAATCTCCTAATGTCCACTCTGTTCTCATGGCAGTCACTCAGCCTGTGTCCATTTATAGAACACCCTTCCCCCACCCTCACTCACCTGTCAAAACCCTCAGTGCCCTTCAGGACCTACGTATTAAGTCTCCCGCACTCCCTGTTGTCACTGTCCAAGCAGGGCCCTGTCTCAGCCACCTATGAATCTCCAGGGCCAACCGGAACAGAGTGTGCACTCAACAAATTAGCGTTAAATGAATAAATGAGCCGAAATGCAACCTCTTCCAAGGAACCGTTCCAACCCCTCCCATCCAAAAGCACTCTTGCCCTCCTCTGAGCTCGGGTACACCATTTTTCTGCACCTTTAAGGCGGTGTTGAAGGCTTTCGGTCTTATAATTGGGGAGATGAGCTACACACAAACACAGCCATAATATACTGAGCTCCTTGGGGGCAAAGGCTGTCTCAGCTGCTATGATGGAAACATCCATGACATTCATGGCAGACCCTAAAGGATTATTTTGATGGAAGGTGCTCCTTGCTCCATGTAATAGACCCAATTTAGCCAAGTGCTCCATCAAGCAAGTTTCTGATTCTCTCATCGACTTAATTATAGATACATAAAATTTGGCACGGATTACATGAGTGGCTATTTAACCCCTAGATCCCTGGATAAATTGTTGACATTGTTTTGGACATAATCCCTAAAACTTGAGTTATTTTTTTCTCCCCCCAGCACAAAGTTTAGAGTGATTTTTTTTTTTTTTTCGAGCTCCCATCCCCCTTGTGTTCCAATCCTTACACTTGCAGGTCTCTCTCCAGACATCTTTGCCCAGTAATAATTACGGCGTGTTCCCAACCTAACTGATGGCTGGTGTCCTCATTAAGGACCATTACCCTGAAAAGGGTGTTTATTGAACCTGGCAGAGTGCTGATATTTGTTAGACCCTGTCATATGGTTGATGGCGTTTAGTCAGAACTCATTCGGAAACAGGAGTGAGCCATTCAAACGGGCAACGGCAGCAGGGACACGGAGGTGGGCTCAAGATGGCAGCACAACGCTCCATGGCGCCCGCAGGCCAAGGAAGGCTGTTCCACCAGGTGGCTTGACTCCTCCACTCCCCCTGCACTAAATTCTGTTAAATGGATTTCTGTTGAGGGAGAGGTAGTCATACCGACTCGATGGAAATGAGAGAAATCACAGTATGTTTGAATTTCACAACTACTTTTGTCCTACACATGCCATGCCAGGATTATTTTAAAAGGATTGTGACTCATTAGAGAATTGATACCATTGGGGAAAAGTATGTTTTCAGATAGACAAGTAATTTAGTTCTTTATGTAATTACAAAGGATTGAGCTCACTGAGAGATGGAGGAATTCATTATCTTCTGGGAGATATTACAAAGATAGAGACTTTTGCGTAAACACCTGCAGTTGCTGTCATCGTGAGTCATGATATTTCTTAAAAATCTGTGCAGCATAGAAACCGGAATGCTGGAGAACCAACATGCAAAGACGAGGGCCAGAACCCAGTATGCCGGAGCTCGAGTCCGGCTTCCCCACTCCTCCCCAGCTGTGGGAGGACTCAGCCCTTCCAAAATGCAGTCTTCTTTTTGGTAAAATTCATCTACGCCAATGATTTTAAGGCATGTCTGATGAGCTCGAAAGGCTGATGTAGAACCAAGCAAACGAAATATGACCATGTCTCTTAGAGGTATTCACAGTGTGGTGGAGAGAGGGGCAGTGCATCCCTGCAAACACTTCCTGATGTGTACACATTCTACAAATAGGGGTAGAGACCAGGACTTATAGAAACACAGAAGCTGAAAGACTAATTCTGCCCAGAAGGAATGGACTCAAACTCAAGACAATGGCTACCACTGAGGACTGATTTTCAGACTTTGGCCCTGATTATGTACTGACACTATCTCATTTAATTTGCTGAAACATCATCTACCGAATCTCTACATTTTAAAGGATGTATCGATCCCCAGGAAGAGAATGAAATGAAAGGCCGAAGGAGCACGTCCAGAGAAGAACAAAAGCCTTCGTGGGTTCATTCATCTATTTGTACCACAGAGATCCTGGGTGTGGGACAATGCACTAGGTTCTGGGATTATAATAGGAGCAAAAACACTCTTGATCAAAGCATGTTATTCAAGTGATTCAACACTTACCAAATCATCACCCAAACACCCTGTCTACAGGCTCTGTCTGGGAGGGTTGTGAGACCTGGCACAGAGACTGTGGGGGAGACTGAACCCGGCCAGGGGAACGGTAGTGAAGCTAAGATATAAAGGAGGAAAGGAGAGAGCCAGACATGGTTGAGAGGACAGGAGAAGCCAGAATATAAAGCCAGCAGGAGCAAGGACTGGGAAGAGGCCAGGGAGGCTGAGAGGGGAGATTGGAGATCTGGGCAAGGTGAGGACAGAGGGCTAGTAGGCCCAAAAGGGCCTTGCAGGCCACTTGAAGGCTCTTTCTGTCTTGGTGTTAACAACTACAGAAAGCTTGAAGATGGATCCAGTTTGCATACAGATGGTGGTGTGGGGGAGAAATTGCAGAAGATCCGCAAGGACACTGGCTCAGCAGACAGGAGGCCACTGCCATCATCTGTTAGTAACTGGGGAAGGAGACATCTACATGTGTCTTATGATACTTAGGAGCAACTCTGCCTGTCCACCTGGGATTACTCCAGGCCATACAGGTGGAAGAAAGTCTCAAAAGAATGGGGTCGGGCCATGTGTTTCTCATGAAACAAGAAACTGTTGACCGCCATCCCAGGGCTGGTGTGGTAGCCCATCTCTGGTCGTCAGCCTCTTGCTCTACAACCCTTGGCAAAGACCTTCATCCTCTCAGCCACTCCTGGCTACCCTCTTACTTGCAAACCTCTTACTTGCATTCCAGAAAGGAAGACAGAAGCAGCAGAAGTAATTGGAAGGCACCTGTCTCTGGAAAGCAGACATTTCTCAGATGCCCCAAATCAGCAACTCTTGGGGTTCTTTGGCCAGAATGGTATCAAATGACCACACTGCTGGAGAGGGATGCTGGAAGTGAAGTGCTTTGCTTTTTTATTTGTTTTTTTTTTTGTTGTTTGTTTGTTTTGTTTTTGTTTTGTTGCTGTTTTTTGGCTAGGCACACTGTTGTCCCGCATAAAATCAGATTTTTGATTCATAAATTAGAAAGAGGGAGTGGTCATTGGGTGGGCACTGAGCAGTTTTGTCACATCACCCTTCTCTTCTGGTCACTAGAGTGAATCATATTGATAATATTTATTACTACCTAATTGCAGACCTGTTTGTTAACCATTTCTCCCTCACGAAAACTCCAAGAGAGGGAGGGCTTTCTTGTTTTGTTCACCACTGAATTTCCAAGGCCCAGAGGAAAGCCTAGCACATAAGTGGTGTCTAATAAGTATCTGGGGGATGAACAAATGAGAGGTGATTCTTGCAGAGTTGGTGATGGATGGGAAGTGGGGAGGGGGATTTGGAGAAAGGGGCTCAGAATGACTTCTGTTTCTACTTGCTCCCAGGAGCAGGTGGTGGAACCATTTACGGGGCAGAGGAGCCTGCAAGAGGGTAGGAGAGGGGTGAGGCATGCTGGCTTGTGGGTGCCAGAGGGAACTCCAAACAGGCAGCTGGCTAAACAGATGTGGAGCTCGGAGGAGAAGTCTGGCTAGAGATGCACCTTTGAGACTCATCCAAGAATAGGTAGAAATCAAAGCCAAGATTGTGGATGAGATTACTGAGGGAGAAAATATAAGACAGAATGACCACTCAGTCCCTGGCAATGTAGGATAGATATAGGAGAGCTATGGGAGATAAGCCGAAAATGCTAGAAGAGATCAATTCCAGTGTCTTTCTTCCCCTAGGAAGGCATTTGGGTTGAACTAGGCCCAGAAAACACCCTGAATTCATTCAATGATCCACTCAGTGAATAGTTACTGATGCTTACTATATGCTGAGCACTGACTCAGGCTATGAGATACGAAAACGATTAAAACACAGCCCCAAAGTTCCTTGCTGCCCCAATGGGGAGACAGGAATGTAAAAAAACAGCCATAATTCAATGTAGCCTGTGAAATGAGCTAGGTATGCACACGAACGTCTAGGTCACAGAGAGGGCTGGGTGGGTGTTGGCTTGACATTGTAACTGCCATTAATGATGCCCAGGGGTGAGCCAGGTGGCCAGGTATGTATAAACGATATGCCAACCCTAAGAGACTGCATGGAAGGTGCCAAGTTTGCTCAAAGCACTGTAAGCCCTGCAGTGTTACTAAAGGCCGTGCGAGGCAAGAGTTGAGGATGGAGAATGCACCGAGAACATCAGTGTGGGGGGTGGCCTTGAGGAGGGCAAGCTGCGTGTAAGAAACACCACCACGAGGTCTGACAGTGGTCTGGGCGGGACTAGTGCAGCTCTGCTTCAGAACTTGGATTTCATCGAACAAGGGATAAATGAGGTTGGGACATAGAGAACGGTGGAGGTCAAGGATGAGCCTCAGACTTCTAGCTTGGAGGACAGGCACGTGGTAATTCCACCAACCCAGGGACAGAATTGTGGGAGAGAATGAGGAGGCCACCTCTGGATGTATCATCCATCCGCCTGCAGGATACTGACCTAGCAGACATTTGTGGACTAATAATATATAGGTAGTAAAAGTAACCAAACAAACAAACAAAAACCCACACAAAAAAACAGAGGCTAAGATGTCTCTCAAGTTCCTGCCTTGGGTGGCCAGGGAGACTGTGGCACCTAGAACTGAAAGAAGGAGCCATAGATGCAGGGCGGGAACTGGAAGTCATGTTTCTATGGAATCCTCACTGGAAGTGTCTGCCGGAGAACCAGAGGATGGAGTCTAGAGCTTGAGAAGGAGAGGCGTCTGAAGCCTGAGCAGTTGATCCCTGTCGAAGCCAAGGGGGAATGGTCAGCTCATCAATGGGAGGAGGACTGGGCATAAAAGGCCTAAATCTGGGGGTGGGAGAGAGTTGTGTTGGGGGTCAAATGATATGCAGGCACAAAAGAAATAGAGCAACTATGTCATGACACTAAAGGGCATTCCAAATAGTGTCAGTTGTTACTATCAATCTATGATTACACGTAACCTGAAACTATAAAAGCCTGTAATTATGAAAACAATGTAAATTTCATACATGAGACATAGATGTGTATGTATTTCATGCATTTGCATGTTTTATAAATTTATATGTCCATAGATTTACGTTCTAACATCCACCACCACCCTGATAGGACAGAAAGAAAAAGTCAGAAATGCACCAGAAGGGATGCCTGGATGGCTCCGTCAGCAGAGCACCTGATTCCTGATTTCAGCTCGGATCACGATCTCAGGGTCATGGGACCAAGCCCTCCTTTGTGCTCCTCACTTAGCAGGAAGTCAGCTTGGGATTCTCTCTCTCCCTCTTTCTCTCCCTCCCTCGTCCTTTCTCTTTCTCTCAAATAAGTAAATAAATAAGAAATGCACCAGAAACGCTGGTTTCTGACTCACCAAGCAAGGATGTCATCAGGGTGTGTGATGGGAAAGAATAAGGCAGATACGGAGCCTGTCCTCTTGAAACTTCCTCCCCGCGGGTAGATATATTCCTCCAAACACCCAGAGAAAACTATAAATCAAATCTGTCCGCATGCTTGTGCTTACTCTGAAGAGATCACCACAGACATTTGAGCTCAACAAAGCCTGTTTCCCTGAACTGCCTCAAAACCCACATTGACTCTGCGGCAGGAACTACAAAGTCTAGGCTTTGGGTTTGGAGTCCGTGCGCTTCTTGCAGGCGGTGTGGGTCCCCACGCTCAAGGAGAATGGCCCCGGAGCGCACCGAGGGGCCTTTTTCTTGAGGGCTGTACTTTGAGCTGGTGGGGCTTGAGGATCCTTCACAGATGAGCTGGGGGGACCCCTTGCAAATTGACTAACTACTCTCCAAGCAGCTTCTTTAGCTGAAAGAATAGTAATGTGGCCCCGCAGGTGTCCCACAGTGGTTCTGATCCATGAGTCACCAGGACCCATGCCTGGAGCAGGATCTCCGTAACCCTAAGGTATGTTTCTCCCAGAAGCACAGGCGAGTGGGGCCTTGAAAAATCCAATCTAGGAAAGAGAGTAAAGGAATAGACAGGCGGCTCAGTGTCAGAAAAAGGAAGTATTTTGCAAAAGTGAAGGTTACTTCCAACACAAGTGTTTCCCTTCCCGCCAGCCTCGGGTGACCCCGCCACCGCCCGCCCAGGACTTCATGAGGTCAGCCCGACAAACATGAGGTGTTTTCTCAAGGGGGCGCTGACCCTCCCTGGTTCCAACTTGGTTCCCATAGTTAACGATATTATACGGAGCCCAAGAGGCGCCGCGTGTATCCTCTCTTCATCCACACGTCTCCTGCTTCGGGTTTACAGCCGAGATGCTCTTCCGCGCGGCAGCTCTGCTCCCGCCACTCCGAGGGGAAGCCCAGGCCGAGGGTCCCGGCGCCGAGCGCGGAGTCTCCGCGGGATGGAGAGCCGGGTCCGCGCACAGGGGCAGCTCTCAGGACCACCGGCAAGTGCCAGAGTCACTGTGACTCTGCCACTAATCTGTATGCCTTCGTATCTGTGTCAGGGCTGCGTCCTGGGGGAACAGAGGGCGGCCCTGGCCCGGCCCGAAGCGACGGCCCTTTCCCAGGGCGGGGTGCACCGGCCACCGAGCCGCAACCGTCCCCGCGGTGTCGCTGCAGTACCTTCCCTCCAGCCTCTGATTTACCTTCCAGAGGGACGCCAGGCTCTCCGAGCGTAAGAGCTGCTGTACCTCAGCGCCTTGCACGGACTGACGCGCAAGCAGCTCAGTGGTGTCCGCGGAACGGCAGTCGGGGTCAAGAGAGTGCGAGGACTTAGCACGCTGAAGTGATTCCATCCAACCGACCTCTGCCTGGAAGCCCCATCGCCCCAGGCGCATGGGAGCCCCCCTGGCTTCCCTCTGCCCAGGTGGGTGGAGGCGAGCCACAGCTGCTGGCCCTGGGGGCCGGGCCTGGTCCGGGGGGCCCTGGAGGACCCAGGTCGGAGGTTCTGTCTGACACCCAATTTGCCCTTTGCAGACAGGCTTCTGGAGTCTTTTCTCCACTCCCTTCATCCTTGTCCTCTCCACCCACGCCTGTCTGCTCTCCAAGCTCCACGACTGGTTTGTGCTAATGTCCCTGATAACATCTGGGTCCCCAGGTGCCCGCACACTCTTCAGCCTGGACGCTCAGTCCTCTCAGCAGAAGCTCTTCCAGGGGAAACTTCCTCTGCCCGGACGCCAGACTCCACATGGGACTCCTTCCCAGCAGCCCCTCCTACTGCCCCTAGTTCCCCTGGGTTCGGCTGGTATGTCTGTCTTCTCCTGTCACAGCGCCCCATGACATTTCAGGCCCGTGACTGCAGAAGCCACAGAGTCCCAGCCACAGCCACTCTTTGAAATAACAGACTCATGGAATTGAATGTCCCTCAGCATTTCCTCTTAATCTCAAAACTCGAATGTCCCAACACCCCCTTCCTCCATGTTCCCCACCAGCCACAAATCAGAAATCTGGGCCCTCCCTCTCCTCTGCTGCTTCCCTCCAGTGAGTGAGTGCTGGGAAACAAGTCCTGCAAAGGTCTGCAGACTCGGGCTGCGGATGGCTCTGCCCACCACCAACCTGTCACCTGCAGGGCGCCGGGCTTCCTTTACAGTCCCCGTGTCCCTCTGCCCCTCCTCACCACCTGTCTGCACAAGGCGTCGTGACTCAGGAGTGGAAGTTACAGCCTGCAGCATGACCCCCGCAACTTTCGGGGTAGCCCTTCACTGCACATCCCATCTGCAGTCCTCAGCCTGGTCTGCAAGGTCCCACAGGTTGGCGGGTGTCTTCTACTTGCTCTGCACATTTTCACCAGCAGAACTGCCAGCCTGGAACACAGGCATGTGCACATACATGCACACACACAGAGCACACACACTGCTCATCTCCTAGTGCACAGCTGACAGGTGACTCCCGGGTGAGGCTCCACAGGCTGCCCGGGCAGGCCAGGCTAAGCTTCCTGTCCCTATACCCTGCACCTGTCCCTGGGCCATTCCTCAGCTCCTGGTGGTGCCACTCACCAGGGGTTCCTGGAGGCTGAGGCTGACTTGTACTGACCAGACCCTGCAGAAGGAGTGTCTGGTGTGTCAGTTCCACGAAGGGACCAATGGCACTCAACAGCGTGGGACCACGGATCCCAAAAATGTTCCACAAAATGCATTGTAGGTGTCTTAGAACTGAAAATGGCTAAATAGCCAATGGCAAGAAAATGAGCAGATTATAGTGCACCCATAAGATGGGAAAGTAGCCTGCCGTGGGGCATTTTTTCAGAAAACTTTTAGTGATCTAGGAAAATGATCACGACAGGTTGAAGGAAAAAGAGCAAAATAAAGACCCAACACATAGCACCTAATATTTTTTAAATAAATGCAAACATAAAGCTTAGTTTGATAAGCGTATATTAGTACACATCAACATGACACATAAAACAGGATGGCACGGATATTAAACATGTAAATAGCAAAGGCGAGGATCAATTACGATCTTTTACTGCATTATTTTATTATTTTATACCAGAAGGAAACACTAAAAATGTAGAGGAAACGAATATGTAACAAAAGAAAACCCTAGTCTAAACTGTTTTTCTTTTTAATTCTGGAGCATGTTATGCTGTCATGTAATCGGTCAGCGTCCTCCCACACCCCCCCAGGCCCACACACACCCGTACCCCATACTCCCACACCTCTGCGCACACCTGCACTTATGCCACACATCCACACCTCACTTAGTATATTTTTGAAAAAAAAAATTCAGTGTACCAAGGATACTTTAAAAAAATGTTTGTGTCTGCTGACATGGTATTTTTTTCTCCCAAGAAATTTATCCTAAAGTACAGATAAAATTGTATAGAGAATATAATCAGTATGGTGTTATTTATAATTTAAAGAGTTACGTGAAGTGCAAGTGATGGATAAGGATTACAATATAACACATTTTTTATAGTCATTGGATATTGCATCTCATGTACCTATTTGAGACCACTGCCCCCCTATTCCAAGATGTAATAATGACATAAAAAAAGCCACAGGCACACAAAACCAGGTCCATGCCTCCTAGGACCCAGGAGAAGGGGAACACGAAGCAGTGAAATAGATTCAGGCTGTAGCCCCCATAGCTGGCAGAGAGGGGTTTGCTAGAAGTCTCAGGGAGGCATGCCCATGGCCCACAGACACCCCTGCTGAAAACTGGGCACAGGAGGAAGGAAAAATCCACTCCTAGCCTGTGCCCGTAACTGAGCTGAATGGGTGCCCTGACCTGGGTGGGCCTCCTGTTACACTGAGGTCCAGGAATGCCAAAGGGCAGCAACAGGCAAGCTGCTGGCCTGGGCAGAAACAGGCACAGGGACAGAGAACTCTTCCCTCTCAAGACCCACGATCACAAAATCCCAAGAAACATTTGCATATGCTCCGTGCTGACAGAAGCAACCAACACAGTCATTAATGTGAAGATGTATTTGTTCTAGATGAAATTAGAACAACAAAATTATATGAAAAATGACCTGAAGATAAATATGCTTAGAATCCTCAAGTAAGGAAAAAGATACCTATTCTTAGAAGACAGAAAATATGAAACATAAAGGAAAACTTCCATCAAGACGAAGTATCCATGAACAAAAGAGCTGGTTGGAAATCTTAAAAATGTAACGGACAAAGGGAAAGAAGCCTGAGACCCCTGGAGGCCGGTCTGAAAAGTGTTGCGAGAAATCATTTGTCAACCTAGAGTTCTGCGCCCAGCTAAGTGGGATTCAAGAGTGAAGGAAAAATAAATGTATTTTCAGGTAAACAAAGGCTGACATTTGTCACTCAAAGACCCTCACAGAAAGCTGCTAGAAGTCTTACTTCAGCAAGAATAAAGACAAGCCCAGAGGGAGGACGTGGGTGTAAGAAATATTGATAAAATGCGTAGTAAATTTAATTAATTATTGACAATGAGAAATAATAATTAATTATGTGTGTTTTGTACAGTGAACTCAACCTCAGACAACCTTAGTGAGGAAGGGGGCAGGAAGTCATTGTTGGGTGTGAAAATGCATGGTAGCATTTGTCCCCCTCTGGAGGGAGGTGGAGATATGGGATAGCTCGGACATCTGTGTTCAGGCAGCATGGACACAAAATTTAAAGATATAACCATGGGCATAGGAATGCAATCTATACATGGGTTCCAGAAGAGAAGAATACAAAGGATATAGAAAAAACATTAAAATCCCTCAGAAAAAATAGAAAGGAGAAAGCACACAAAAAAAGTCAATAAAGAAGTTGAAGAAATAAGAGTCATAATTCTAAATGTGTCCCTTTTGCAAAGAGTATAAAGATGAAACTTACATGCTAAAATTTAGAAATTAGATATATATATCTGTGTAATATATATATAGTTCTTATAAAAGATATGTCTAAAATAGAGCAAAAATATTTTCAATGAAAAAACACATCTCAGGGACTGAAAGAAAATTCTTTGAGGAGTATTACTACAGAAAATATAAAAATTGAAGGTAAAAACAGAGTCCTTATGTGATAAGATCATACACATACTTGTGGAATATATCTAAAATGGTATTTGGAGGTAATACAGCCTTGAAATACATTTATTAAGAGAAAGAAATAGTAAAATAAATTTAAAAAAATCAAAAAAAAGACTAGTAATATCAAGAGCAAAAGTAACTGAAAGTAAACATAGAGATCTAAAGATGGTTCTATAGAAAGACTAACTAAATAGAAAAAAAAGCAACAAAAACTCTAAAGAGAATGAACAAGAGAAAAGGAAAGAAAAAATGCAAAAAAATAAAGACATTAAGAATGAAGAGGCTCTCGGTGCCTGGGTAGCTCAGTGGGTTAAGCATCTGTCTTTGGCTCAGGTCATGATCTCAGGGTCCTGGGATCGAGTCCCGCATCAGGCTCTCTGCCTACTTGTCATCTCTGTCAAATAAATAAATAAAATCTTTTTTAAAAAAAAGGATGAAAAGGCTCAAGTAGACAAAATACTTTGAACTTAATGTCAATAAATGCGAAAAGTTAGATAAAATGTATAACTTTCTGGAAAATATCAATACATTAATAAAATATATCTTAATAAAATATAGAAAATCTGAATAATCCTATACTCACTAAATAAATGGAATTATAAGTAAAAGTTTAGGAAAGAAAATTTAGTAAATTTAAAAAAATAAATAGAGGGGTGCCTGGGTGGCTCAGTGGGTTAAGCCTCTGCCTTTGGCTCAGGTCACGATCCCGGGGTCCTGGGATTGAGCCCCACATCGGGCTCTCTGCTCAGCAGGGAGCCTGCTTCCCTTCCTCTCTCTCTGCCTGCCTCTCTGCCTACTTGTGATCTCTCTCTGTCAAATAAATAAATAAAAATCTTTATAAAAAAATAAATAAAATAAATAGAAAGAAGCTTATTATTAAAAAAAACAAAAAACAAAAAACCATAGACTCCTTCAGATGCTTTAGAGGCAAAGCAGTCTTGCAGGTGACATTTTCCAAACCTTGAAGAACAGATAATTGCTAGTTTATACAGTCATAAAAACTAGAAAATAATCCAACATCTAGCCAAGTCGGGTTTTTTCCAGGAATGAAAAAACGGAACTACATCTATGCCACATCAATGAGTTAAGAGGAAAAAAAAACCTGTTTTAGATGTGATCATTGCAGTAGATTCAGAAAGCACGGAATAAAACCACTACCCACGTTAACCAAACAACTCTTAACCAACAGGACATGGGCGGAACCTTTCTTAAACTAATGAAAGAGACCACGCCCAAACAGAACGCAAGCGTAATGCTGAAAGGGGACATTTTATCAGCCCTTCCTTTGCAACCAGTTACAAGGAGGGGACCTCCCAGGTCTTGAGCACTGTGCTGGGACATTAGTCAATGCAATATGGATAAAACAAAGTTTTAAAATGTGGGAAATGTAAAAAGGACTCTATTTGCAGGTAGTGTCCATGCAATTGTAATTCATAGGAAAAAACAATGGGCAAGAATCATAAAAAATCCTTCATAATCTGATAAACATAAATCAAAACAAAACACTGCCTTGCATGTCAGATTGGCAAAAATCAAATGACAGAAATCAGGGCTGGTAACTGGGCTGTGAGACAGCACTCCAGTCCTCCCTCCACAGAGACTTAAATTGGTATGGCTCTTCTGGAAGGCAACTTGTAAGTAAATAATTGCTTTTATTTCTATGAGTCAATGGGAATGTGAACTTTCTGAGACATGAGTATGATCTTAACATCTTAAAGCTTGGATGCTGATGTCCTGGCATATTAGCAGGCACTTTTCAAGCCTTGTTAGAGGAATAAAGAAACATGTACAAACTGCTTACACGATTAGGATACATTTGCTGTTTGGTTGCACATATTTTCCCAGTGTGTGATTGAGCTTTCATAATGTCCATGTAGTTCATACTTTCAAGGTCAGGCAGCTGGAAGGTGGAGGACGTGTGTTCCAGCCCAGGTGTGTCCTAGAGAAAAGTCCACATCCTCATCCATGACATTTCGTTACCTGTGAGGGTGTGGGATTGATGGGGCCGGGCAGCTGGCCGGGAACCAGGCATGAGGTCCATGAGAGAGTCCTCAGCTGAGGACTCGGGGCTTTGTGTAATAATTTCTATAATAACTTCAGGTGAAGGAGGGATGGAGAGGTATAAAAAGGCTTGCGCCTGTGGGGGTGGAGAGGTGCTGGGGAGTTGTTTTAATTTAATAATTTTAACAGGGAACGAAAGAGTCGAGTTTTTAGGGGGAGGGAGGTATGACTAGGTGGAGTAGAGAGGATTTTTAGGGCAGGGAAACGATTCCCTGAGATACCTTCATGGCGGCCACCCGCCATTCCCCATTTGTCTCACTAACCCCACAGAATGTAGGGCACCATGAGGGAGCCCAATGTGTCAATACTGGTTCCTCAGTTCTTACAAATGTTCCACATTAATGCAAAGTGTTTCTTATAGAAAGACGGGGAGTGGGGCCAAAGCTGAGGGAGTGTATGGGAACTCTGAATTTTTCAGTCATTTCTCCGTAAATCTAAAACTTTTCTTTAAAAATGCACTCTGAATAACAATGAAAAAGGTTGTTCCAGTGCTATAAGGGAGGCTGAGGAGGGTGTGGAGGAGGGTAGGGTGTGGAGGCATCTTCTTTTCCTACGCCGGGCTCCTTCGGACCTACTCTAGACCTCTTTCGGGAGAGCAGAGGGAATAGGGACAGGGAGAGGAGCTGGCAGGTTCTTCTTGGTGCTTTGGCTGGGGGATTAGAGTGGGTTGGTGAGCTGTTTGCACTGACGCTCAAGGAAGGCTCTTCACAGGCGCCGCACACAGGACTGGAAGCCTTGTCCAGCTTGGGTCTCAGCTAACGGGGCTCACTGGGAGGGCTACCTACCTCTGAGTTCTGAGGACAAATGCCAGAAGCACCAAATTGAGTGTGACCTATACCCTGGGAGAAAGAATGGAACCAAGATGGTTTTTGCAGGGATTTAGCCTTGGCCAGAGGGAACAGCCCCGTACACCACCGAGAGCGGTTCCCTAAATGCTTCAAGAAATGAACAGCGCTCGAAGCCACCAGACCTGAGCAGTACTCCCGCCCCTGTCAGATAGGAAGTCCTATTTTAATAGGCTCCTTCGGTCTTCCAGGGAGTGGAAGGAAAATGAATACTGAGTTCTGGAGGAGTTCTCTTTTCTGTCGAGTTTTGTTTCTGGTGAGCCCTGAGTCACAGGCTTGCCGCAGACCTCCTCATGGGACACCCTGGCCCTGGGTTTCTGTCCTGTAGCTCCAAGTCTCCCCCAAGAACACTTTGGAAGACTTTCCATTAGGGTTGTTTATACTTAAAAAAAAAAAAAACAAATGGAAGTGGACGGGTATTTGTACATTACATGTCATTCATTATTCTAAATGTAATTTTAATCAGTTCGAAATGAAAGCATCTTAATATTCTCAATAATGGCACTGGTAACTTTAAATATTAAAACCCACATTAGGAATTCCCCTGCCTGTGTAAAAACTGCAGTATTTGCATTATGGATTGTGAGTTTGACCCAGTCTATACTTTCTGAGCTCAATTTTAGATGATCCTCATGCTGGTTCTCAAGCCCACAGCAAATGCCAGGGAGATTAGTGGTAAACAAGGCCCTAACACATCAAAATTAAATGTTCCTAATTACCAACTTTAAACAAATCCTCATCATGCGGCAGGGCTAATTCCTTGCCACGTGTTTGTGGCACTCAGAGAAGGCTTTTAGGACACACAGCATTACCATAATTTTTTCGACTGGAGTTCTCATAGGACATCAGATGAAGTCCCTACCCTTAATTTTAATTGCATAGGCTGCATTCTTAATTAAAAACTGTACAAATGGATTTTATGCCATGCCAAAAGAAATCCAAGTTCATTAGTTATAAAACCTTTTAAAAATTGATGCAAATATGCGAATTCCTTAAAAGTTTGAACTCAAAGTCCTCATTTTATGTTGAGTTGCTTTTAATCTAGAGAATAATAAAGTCAACATAAATTAAGGGTTTTTTCTTCCTTTTTTTTTTTTTTTGGTTGGTTTCTGCCTTTCTGATTTCACGTTTTTCCCTGTAGAACGAGATTCATTTTAAATTCAAATTCTTTAGAGATTTGTAGGGGGAAATCCTTGTTGACCTTTTCTCCCTGGGTTTTGCAAATGAAAGCTGATGAACCCTTTAATAATTTTGCTTATTAAGACACAATTGCATCATCTTCAGTGACAAGAGGAATCAAACTTGCCAACCTATAGAATTAAGAAGAGCCTTCTCCAAATGCACTTGATTTACTTTTTGTTGTAAATTCATAATTTTCTAATTTAAATAATTTTATGCCCAAACGTTTTCAAAGCCATCCTTGCATTTGAACATTGCAACTTTAAGCAGAGATGCTCAGAGAAGCTGCATATCCATTTTCCTTTGTTTTCATTGTGTTTTTGTCCAGTAGGATACCTTGTACACAGTGGGTGTCTAGTAAGTATTGTTTGAACATGTGAGGGCTGGGTCTCACTGACCAGGAAGAAGCTTACCTGTTTAGACAGGAGAAATCTGAGCAGCTGGGTATAGAGACGATAGTTGTAACTAAACAACGGCGCAGTGTTGCTCTGGTAAAAAACAGCCTCTGTGATATTTGTTATAGTAAAAAATAAAAATTTAAAAATGTGTGTCTATGCCTCGCCTTGTCTACGCCTCGCCATATACTAGCCAGTGGTTTTATGAAATTAGTTACAAGTAAATGAAATTTAAAATTTGATTCTGTAGTTATACCAGCCACATTCCTGGTGTTCGGCGGCCACACCATCTAAGCAGAAAGTTCTGTGGGGCAGCGCAGAGGTGGGGAGATGTCAGAACACATGTGGGTGCTTCAGCCTTATCTGGAGAACATGGCTCATATCCTTTCCACCATAGTCCTCACAAAACTTAAAACCTTAAAAGCATTCCACTCCTTAGAAGGGTGCCTCCTCTACAAGGCAACGTCTGACCTCTCCCTCCTTCTCCTTGTTTCTCACACTCCTCACCTGAGCTGTCCCGTGGCCCTGCCCTTGCAGCACATGGCCTCTGTCTCTACCTCTCTAGCCATCTGGTGGTGCTTCATGGAGAGGCGGCTTTCACAAAGCATGTCCCGCGTGAGGGTCACAGACCTTCCTTACATTTATTCAAGCCGACTTCTCCCCAGTCTCCAAGAGTGAGCCACATCAGATGTATCAGGACGCTATAGGCGTGACCACTGTGTGTCCCTGTGGATGTGATGACCCTGCCTCGTGGTCCCTCCCAGGTGAACAGACAAGGCCAGGGGTACAGCCAGCCCTGCACGTTCCTCTTCAGAAGCTCCTGAAGTTTAGTGCAACACTCATGCCATCTGAGAGCAAATGTCTAATGATCACCAGCTCTTACCAACCAAAGATGAGTTTCATTATCATTTCAAGGAGACTCAGCAGGAAAAATGAAAGCCCTGGCTGAAGCCTGGAAAATCTGAGTGAAATTATTGGCCTAGTGGGTAACCAGAGCAACTGTGCCCATATCCCTCCCCCATACTTCTTAAGCCTCAGAGAGCTTGCCACGTATGTCTGTCAGGCATTGTCCCAATGCCTGTGATAAATACAACAGACGTTTTTGTGTCTCAGGAGTCTCTGGCTCAGTCAGGGGTCCAATTGCTTTAGGCAGGCCTGCCCCACTCAGCTGGGCTTGCTTGTGTATCTGTAGGCAGCTGGCAGGTAGGCTGACCTGGATTTCACTGGGATGACACAGCTCTGCTATACAGGTCCCTCACCTTCCAGGGTGCTGGCCTATGAAGTCTTCATAATGAAGACAGCAGAGGAAGAGAGGGAGTAGCAAGCACGCAGAATCTCTATAGAACTCAAGCTCAGAACTGGTGTGCCGTCACTTCCACCATGTTCTGTGTCCTCTCCATCATTATCAGGGAGCCCAGAGTCAACAGATGGGAAAACAGACTCCATTCCTTGGTGGGAAAAGCTGCAAAGTCACATTGCAAAGGGCACGGATCCAGAGACAAGTGAAAGATTGTGGTTATTGTTCTCAATATAACAGCTTTATTGAGATATAATTCACACACCATACAATTCACCCATTTAAAGGGTACAATTCAATGGTTTCTGGTATATTTACAGAATTGTGCAATCATCACCACAATCAATTTTAGAATATTTTCTTAACCCCAGAAAGCAATCCCATACCCACTAGCAATCACTCCCCATTTCCCTCCAGCTTCCCCTCGCCCCCGTCCTAGGCAACCATTAATCTACTTTCCATCTCCATGGATATGAGGGCTGTGGCTATTTTTGCAATCCACCTACCCACACAACCTCCCCTTCCACAGGACTGAGATGAAATATGGTATTCCATGAACAAGAGAACTCTGATCTAGTTGGATAAATAACCCAGTTTCTGTTTCTGTTGCCTCAGGGAGGTTAGGCTAATGGGTGCTAAGACCAGAGCCCACATTCCATTGTCAGGTATCCTAGACTTTATCTGAAATGGCCGCCCTCTACCAGAACTTCTGTGGAGGGCATGCCCATCTATTTCCCAGGTAGAGAAAACTGTCCCCAACGACTGGCATTCCGGCCTGAATTTCCATGTAAAAGCTGCAAGAATTTCTAGGTTAAGGGAAGTTCAGCCATGTTTTTCTACCATTCTCCCCCTTACACTCTTTTCCTTCTCCATCTGCCAATGGAACCAGGAGTGTTGAAATGTTGCAAGTAAAAAAA
This sequence comes from Enhydra lutris kenyoni, assembly GCF_002288905.1. Taxonomy (NCBI): domain Eukaryota; kingdom Metazoa; phylum Chordata; class Mammalia; order Carnivora; family Mustelidae; genus Enhydra; species Enhydra lutris. The sequence continues at coordinate 77,390,884 of NW_019154096.1, forward strand.
AAAAAAAAAAAAAGGAAAAAAAAGAAAGAAAGAAAAGAGAGAGAGACTCTCATGGTATTTTTGATTCAAGCAGAAGCAGAAAGTGCCAGGGATCTCATGGGAGGACCTCTTCTCAATGATTTTCAGTTGAATTTTTACAGGCCCATGAGGTTAGGACAGTTAAACAAACTTTGGGTAAATGCCGCTGGCTTTTTATTCATTTATGAACTAACCCTTCAATTCTTTTGAGGTTCAACCCTCAGCACTTTCTACAGAGCCTGAAAACAAAATGTTTCAATATGATTGGAATACACAGTGTTCAGGAAATGTCATAAAATGGAAAATAAAAACCTGGCATTTTGTTTAATAGAATTATTCAGAGACTTCTTCATAAGTTTCGTTTACACAGAAATTCATTTGGGTCAAGTTGAATAAATCAGCAAATTAGCTAGGCTAGTCCCTGACTTGATTCAGCAGCATTTCAGAATTTTAGACTTTCTGCCCAGTTGGCTCTGTCCGCCTGTGGATTGCAAATGTCTCACCATGAAGAACCGCCAGGAGAAAACTGTAAATTTGATCCTCCAAGCAAGAGAATCTATTGAAGACCTGCACTATCCTATCATGGGTCCGACAAAGCTGCTGGAACGAAATGGGGTCTTATGAATAACGTCAAGATTGTCTTCTCAAACTGACCCCCCCCCCTTTCCATTTCAAGGGGAGGACAGCTGGAGCCAGACAAATTCAGAGACATTACATCAGGGAGAAACAGGGAGGGGGAGAGGGAGCAGAGACGGGGGGAGAGAGGGAGAAAGAGATGTGGGGAGAGGAAAAAGAGGAGCGAAGGAGGGACAAGAGGAGAGAGGGGAGAACAGGGGTGCTGACAAGCACCAGGCATAGCACGATGCATTTGTAAATTTTCTGTTTTCCAGAACTATTCAAGGGATGGGGGAGAGAAGCAAGGAGAGAGGAAAGAGAACTGGAATTGCAGCCTCCATGCAGCACCTATAAGTGTTTTGTTTGTTGAAACAGAGAAAAGCTCCAGGAACACAGGAAAGTGGGCTGAAGGGGGGAAGCCAGGCTCCTATGCCAAACCAGCCTTTTCTCTGTAAAGCTTTTGTTTCTTCAAAGGTGCCATAAAACCTGAAAGGAAAAGAAATGAGGAGCTAGGATGTTATTCTTTTCAGATTTTTCTTTTGCTCTTGACTTTGATTTCGGACCGCACAACCTGCCCACCTTGGCTTTGCTTTCCTTCTCCGCCCCACTTTGGTGCCGTGGATGAAGTTTATCAGCCAGTGACGGGCTTGTAGTGAGCAATCCAGGTAACAGCATACACAGGACACATTTGTATGGATTCCTTTACACCTTGAAGAGTGACATCTTGTCTTGGACTTCCTATTTCAAAGACTTACTAGAGACTATTTTGCAGAATCTTGAAACTGTAAGAGTCCTCGTGGGTCCACAGAGTGTAATTGTTATGCCACGTGCCAAGAAAAAAAAATGCATGCAGTGCCAAAACCTACCTGATTTGTCCTAGAATCTTAAACTTAACCTGGGAAACTTAGATTCCTTCTAAATATATTTTGGCTCCTTCCCCAGGAAGAGGAATAACAGAAAAATGTAACCAGTGAAGGACAATGTTCTCTTTTCACTCCTATTCCCAAGGTTTTATGACCAAAAAACAAATAAACAAATGCCTCCAGTGCAAGCTCTGCCCTCATCGGTTCTTTCACTTTCTCCTCCTAATCACCACCCCCTCTCCTTCCTGCAACTGCCAACCCCACCGTCCTTGATCTCACTAATTCACACTTGTGTTCGATATTTGAGTACCTGTGATTCCAGGCATGTGCAAGGCACTGAGAGTGCGTGGGTGAGCAAGACACAGTCTCTGTCTACAGGCACCTCCGGGGCCAGCGAGAGAAATTGTGATACTGTGTGATATGTTCTCGCCGGAGGTATAGACTCAAGCTCCCCGACACCTAGAGAAGAAAAGCACTGACTTTATTGGAGAACTCAGAGATGATTTCATGGGGGAGGGGTGATATTTTAATAGGATATTAAATATGAGGTCAGAGTTTTCAAGGGAGAGAAATGAGAAGAAAGTGTTGTAGGCACAGGAAGAAGGCACAGCCGACGCCGATGATGGGTCCGGGCAGCTCAGACTGTGTTTAGGAGAAAGAGAGTCCTGCAAGACCAAAGCTTAGTACCTGCAGTGCAGAGAAGTAGGGAACAAACCCAGTGTGGCCACCTATAAATGTCTGTGTATTCCTAGAGGAGTCTGGGCTTCTTATGTCCCTTGGATGGTACTAACAGATGGCTGGAAGGAGGCTTGAAGAGTGGGAGGACCAGAAATAAGATCACCTGCCAGGAAGTTATTGTGAACATCTAAGCAAGGAAGGGACAGATATAAGAGGCTTCAGAGGTGAATGGACATGACTCAGTGACCAGTGAACAGTGGAGAAGGGCTTAAAGGAAAGACTGAGGAAGGCTGAGGGGTCTAGAAAACACCAGAAAGTTAATGATGGTGACATTGCATCAACCATGGTGCAAAACCCCATGAGGAAGATGTGAAGGGCAGGGAATGAGAAAGTGACTTCAGCTTCTTCACAGTCAAGGTGCCTGTGTGATCCATCTGAGTGGAATTGTCCAGGAAACCACTGAAGGGTAGAAATGATTCTGAGGAAGGACTGGGGTCGGGAGAGAAATATGTGGCATTTGTAAGCATGTCAAGCACAGCCAAAGTCTTAGAAGGACTAAAATGACCCAAAAACATTCCATAAAAGAAGGAATAAAGCATGAAGTATCATGACAAGTTACTGATACAAAATGTGATAAGATACAGGCCTTGTCTTCAACTCCACTCTTCTGCCCGCTGCAAAGGGACAAAGATTTACACATACCAGGAGACAACGGGCATCAAACCAATAAATGCAATAAATTGTAGTGAGCCACTTATAACTGTGAGCATGTACATTGCATTGGTGGCTCACAGTAGAGTGTTAACAGTAGGGGATGGGAAAGAAAAAGAGGAGGACATGGACAGCCTCTCAGAGGAAGAGGGTAGAACAGGTCCATGAAGAAAGCAGGAATTCAACAGGCAGATGAAAGGTGGGAGAGCAGATCAGAGGACAGCAGGAACAGAGCCATGGAGATGTGAAACAGCCAAGTTCCTTAGCTGGACCTTAGCTGGGGTTCAAGGTGGGGGGTGGAGGTCATGGTGAGAGAAGACGCTGCGAATATGCTCAGGGGCCAGATTATGGGGAGCATTTATGCCAAGAAAAAATTTAGAGTTCACCTTGTAATCAAGGGAGAAATACCAAAGAATTAGGCAAGGTGGCAACATGGCTAGGTTTGCAGTTTTGAAAGGTCTTTTGGGGATTTGAGGGAGGGAGATTTGGAGAAGTCCGAGATGTAAGGAAGGCAGACTGATTAGAAGGCCATTCTATCCACACATGAGAAGGGTAATAACTTGAACTATGGGTGGGACAAGGGAGAGACCACAGATTTTAAGAAGAGAAAGGAACATCAGTAAGAATTGGCTGCTGGTGCAACTGTTGAGGAATGAGGCAATTAAGAGTAAAAGAGACCTCTTAGTTCCAGGAAAGGGCCTGGTGGACATCATTGTTGCATGCCAAGGTGGGGAATCAAGGCAGAAAAGATGTTTAGGGATGATGTTCAGGTGAGATGTAGGGAGAGAGAGGGGCTTGAGAAAAGTGACCATCAAGCTCTGTGGGGAACTCCATGTTATCATGACCGTTGGCATATCTATACCAAGCCTTCAATGTATAGTTTTCACCATTAAAATGCCAAAATACAAATATATATATATTTTTCTCAAATTTCCAGTAAGCATTTTACTGCTAGAAAACCAACAAGACATAGCTAAACTCACTGAACAGCAAAGGTGCGGATACTACAGGGGTGTCTAGTCGCCTACTTCATCCAGCCATATGGAACCCAAATTCCTCTCAGTCTATTCATTCAAGTTCCAATTTGAATTTTTACCATAGTATGAAATTAATGTAATGGGCAAAAGCACAAAATTTACACCAATAGTAAGTACTGGATATTCTGAATTTTCTTCTGAACATAATAATGTCTTCCAAAGATGGTAGTATGGATTATCTGCAAATAATTATCCAACAACTATTGTGTAATCCTGTTACTCATCTCTTTCCTGGGATACTATCATCATTGAGAACTACCATGTGTTTGCTAAGCAAACCTGTCACCTTTTAGCATATTTACAGAGTAAGTTTTATGACAATTCTCTGTTCTTTTCAAAAGCCAAGCCAAATATTTGTTCCCCTAGAATAGCTAACAAAACAGGTACCACAAAAAAAGACAATTGAGAATAATTTATAATATAGGACTTGATTTTTTTTTAATTAAGAAGAAACTATTAAAAATGCACCCTTTATTGCCATTATTTGTCTGGTGATCTGATTTTATTAAAATTTTCATTATTAGAAGGACCCCCAGAAGAGAGGACATAGAGTGAAGAGAGGAGTGAGTTTGGAAAAGCACAGAAAAGATAAGACAGAAATAATCTAAATGCACAACTCCAAGACTCCCAACCAAGTCATTGCCCTTCTCACATTCCAGAGCTTGAGATAAGTCTTCACAAGTCACTTTACCAGTTTCCTTTGCTTAAGAGTTCTGCTTCCATTTAGGTTATGGAAAGCTTTAATAGATCTTTGCTCCCACCCAAACAATGAGGGGAAAATGTATAATCTATAAGTCTTATATTTTCTTGAGCTGATGTCACAAGGCAACTAGGTAAATTGAATTCTGAATGGTGACAAGACTCTCCTCAGAAACATAAGACATACTAATGGTTTTCCCTTTGGCAGTGTATGGATAAAAGAGGCAGACACCATGAAAGTAAGTAAAAAGAGAAAAACTATAATTTTAACAACACTTAGATATCAAGGATGGGCTAAAATTAGAATTTTAAATCCTTGACGGCCGTGGACACAAATGAAGTCCACAAACTCTCACAAGCTCTTTCTACAAGCCACTATTAGGTGCTTGCAAGAAATCCTGGGGAAGAGAGAAGACCTATATGGGTCCTCATCAGCACATATACACTAAATCTACTTCCTAGAACTTTCTCTCATATTAAGGAAAAGTCTTAAATCATTGTGGAAGGGACAGGAAGCCCCAACATCCTCCAAGGACATGAGCAAAGACCTACTGTCTCTACAGAGGAGGTAGAGACAAAACATAGCTCTTCCTGCTTCGGATAGAAACCTTGAAGTTCGCTTCTCAAAGAGAGGCAGGAAACACTCTCTACCAAAGACCCTCTTATAGATATACAGCAAAATTTGGCTGCCCAGTGAAAAGAGGCAGAAACACTAAGGAATCCCATTTAAAGTACACATATACAGAACCTGCCTAAGACTGAGGCTCAGCTAGGAGAGCTGAGGATCACCCCTACTCTAGCCCTGAGCCTTATGCCAATAGTAGTCTTCCTGAACTATGGAGCATAAAAATTGCTGAAACCTGAAGATGTGACAGGAACACTGAAACATCCTTCATCATCCAAACCCTTGATAAGGAGAAAGATTGTACCAGCCTATCAATGGAGGAATTTCTAGTCCATTGTGCACTAAATATAACTATAGCAACAATAAAACCCAAATACAACCAAGCTAGTGACTAGGTTGACACAATAATGATGTAGCGGGGTGGGTGGTATATGTCCATTTTAAGCATAAATATTTCTTGGATATTATGTATCCGCTCTTCTCCTACATTTAACGCCCTTCATTCGATCAAAAATTACAAAACACATGTGCAAGCTTTTGTAAACTCATGTATGTACACACATGCACATGCACATGCACATGCACAAGGAAGAGAGGTTAAAAAAAAAAACCCTTCAAGAGGTAAGGTAGTCAATGGAAATAGACCAAGAGATGAAGCAAATGTTGAAACTAATAGGAAGCAGCTTCAAAATAACTATATTCAATACATTAAGGATCTAATAGAAAAGTAAACAATTTGCATGAACAAATGAGGTAAACCCAGCTATGTGATGGAGACCAGGAAACAAGCCCAATGGAAATGGTAGAAATAGAAAATATAATATTATAAATAAAGAATTCTTCAATTGACACAAAGGCAGACTAGACAGTAAAAATAATAGTAGTAATAATAATAATAATAATAATAAACAACTAGTGAATTTTAAGCTAAATCAGTTGAGAATATCCAAACTTAAAAACAAAAAAGGAAATAAAGGCAGTAGAGGCAGGGAAGAGAAACACAGTAGAACTCCCACGACCTATAGGATAATATCAAATATTCTAACACACTCATACAATCCCAGAAGATTAAAAAGTGAATGTGGCAGAAGAAATATTTTAAGAGGTAATGATCAAGCATTTCCCAAAATTCATAAAAGATAAGCAAGACAAAGAACTCTGAGAAAATTAAATTAAGTAAACACACATACACAAACACTTTGACACATCATGGTCAAACTATAAAACAAACAAATGAACAAACAAAAACAGTAAAAATTTTGAAGACAAAAGAAACCTTACATACAGAGAAACAAAGATGAGAAATATCAGAAAGCCAGAAAACAGGAGTGACATTTTTAAAGTAATGAAGAAAAACAAACAAACAAACAAAAAGCTGCTAACCAATAATTTTATGGCCAGTAAAAATACCTTTCAGAAGGACAGCAAAACAAAGCCTATTTCATAGAAAAAAAAGCTGAGCAAATCTATTGTCAGAACTACACCACAAAAATATATAGGTAGGCAGATAGATAGATAGACAGACAGATAATTTAAAGGAAGTTTTTTAGAAAGAAGCAGTATGACACTAGGAGAAAATACAGTTCTACACAAAGGCATGCAGACCTCCTCAAAAATGTTAGTAACAGGGGCGCCTGGGGGGCTCAGTGGGTTAAGCCGCTGCCTTCGGCTCAGGTCATGATCTCAGGGTCCTGGGATCGAGTCCCGCATCGGGCTCTCTGCTCAGCAGGGAGCCTGCTTCCCTCTCTCTCTCCCTCTCTCTCTCTGCCTGCCTCTCTGTCTACTTGTGATCTCTGTCAGGTAAATAAATAAAATCTTAAAAAAAAAATGTTGGTAACAATGTTGGTAAATATAACATAATTTTTCATATTTTTAATTCATTTAAAAGATATCTGATTGTCTAAGGCAAGAAATAAAAATGTATTGTGGATTTACAACATATATAGAATATATTGTTTAACAACATGGCACAAAGAATGGGAGAGAAGAAATGAAAGTTTGATGGTGTAAGATGAGAATGCTTTATTTGAAGTGGTATAATAGTATTTCAAGGTGATTGGGGGTAAGGTAAATATCACAAAACCTACAGCAGCCCATAAAAAATATTAAAGTGGTGTAACTAACAGACCAATTGTGAGATAAATCATAAAAAATATTCAATCAAGTAGAAGACAGGAAATGAGGAAAAGGGAAAAAAAATAGGCAGGATAAATAGAAAACTAGAAGCACTCAACCATATTAGTTCTTTACTCAATATTATCAGTAATTGCATTAAATATAAATGGTTTATACACCCCAATTAAAAGGCAGAGATCATCAAAATGGATTTTAGAAAAAGGAAGACCTAAGCTTATGCTATAGTTAAAGAAAAAGTCTACTTTAAATATAAAAAAAAAGGTTAAAGTAAAAGAATGGAACATAAATATCAAGAAACAGTAATTAAAAAAAATACAAAATAATCCTGGTGTGGCAATGTTAATATTGGGTAAAATAAAGATTGATAAGGAATGTTACTAGGGACAAAGATTAAGTTTTAGATAGTAGTAAAGAGATGACTTCATCAAGAAGATACAACTTTATTAAGTGTGTATGTGATTAATTATAGGGCTTCAAAATACATAAAAATTATAAAACTGGAAGGAGAAATTAAAAATTCACAATTATAGTTGGAAATTTCAAATTTAAAATATTATTAGAAAGTATCTATTCATTCTACACTCTTAAGAGCTTATAGTCCTGTTGGGGACAAAGGTACCCCTCACATTTTGTATGTCTGACTCTTCGGTTGTATGTGTGGAACTCTAATCAATGTTAGAGCAGGGAGGCATGGGGTTCTATGTGGGAAAACATCAGGACCATGCAGTCCCTGATTTTTCCAGGATTTTTCTGGGCCATAATAACTTCAGAAACATTGGCTCCCATTTAACCATCATGTGCCTTAAATGGTTATAAAGGATGCTGAGAATGAAGTATGCATTACCCAGTTTGAGATGATTAATAATAACACATAAAAGAATCCAGACAAAATCAAAGTACTACACAGCCCTCATGTTAAGCCTCATATCTGTCTTTAACTCTCTGAGACACATTGGTTTAACCATAATCACACCAAGGCAGGTGGACAAGAGAGTAAGAAAGAAATCTTTTATTAACTCATGATTAAAATATTAGTAATAACAACAACAATAACTGTTAGAAAGTGCCTCCAGGTTCCAAGAACAATGCAAATAACTCTGTATTGACTCCAACAATCCTGTCCACAGTCCTCTGAGCACAATTAGCCTCATTTTTGGAATGGATATCTTGAGGCTTGGGAATTTACACACTGCTTGTTCAGGTCCCTGCACTGGTAAATGGTAAAGTTGAGATTCAAACCCAGGTTTGCCTGAATGAGCAAATCTCACTTGAGGATGACAGTTAAGGACATTGACTTTGAAGCCAAATATTTACTGAATATTCCCTTTGCTCAAGAAACCAATTAGAAACTATGAAGTCACATGGGCTAACAGAGTCTTTATGAATAGTGTGGTGGCAATGCCAACACCCTCTAACTCATGAAACCATCCCCCAGGACCAGGATCAGTGGACACAGGTCATTGGAAGGAGGTTGCTGATAGTCATTTCAAAGGGCAAACAGATTAGAATCTACTATTTTGCCTTCCCCAAACAGCACTTGTTCTCAGAGATAGAAAAAAAAAAAATGTAGCCTTTAAATTGACTTCACCATCTGTTTTGAATAATTTTGCATAATGCAAATAAGCCTTCTAATTCATATGTCAGATTAGAATTAGAATTTTTAAAAGAAGATGCAAAGATTGAATTTAGTCCTCATGAATCAATAAGAGAAACTAAGGTGGGGAGGCACCATTTTTCCACTATCACTTATTTATTTAGGGGATAAATGAGGCAAAACCCAGAGTTTTTGGACTGAAGGATTGTGGTTTGAGGGCACTGGGTGCTTTAGGATATAAGCATGCTAAATGCTGTGGGGGAGGGGGGTGCAGCTGTTCTGTCCACTCCTTCTAGACATCCTAGAAAGGACTGGCTAGGCACCGGGTCATCCCAGCAGGGAGCTTCAGGTGACCCAGCCAGGGCACACTCTGAATATCCCCACTGCAAGCCACACACTCCACGTCTGCTCCTGGTTGTACCAATAGCCTTGCATGTGTTTCCCATCGCCAAGCACATACCCCCATCCCACCCCACAGTGCAGTCCGAGACCTGGCCTTCGGTCCCAGGACTGATGTGAGGCTGTGAACAGTCTGGACTGTCTCTGATATATGATGTGAGAAGGAAGAAGACTGTACAGGGCGGGCTCCAAGGGTTACTGAGCATTCCATCTCCGACTTCCAGCCTCCCTCCTCTGGCAGCAAAGATGGGCCTGGCTTTAGATGGGTTGTGGAGGTTTGTGCACATGTGCTAGAAAGGGCAGGAAGGTGTCTATCAACTGAACTGCTCCGTTAGAATATCAGCCTGAAGCAACCCCCTGAAAAACTTTAAAACTTTATTAAATTTCTCTATATTTTTCTTTCATAATTAATACATACGTTAGTTTCGACAAAAATGTGTGTTACAGGTATGCCAACACAACTTAACCAGTTAACAGTACTACATTCCAAGTATAACAAATAATTATTTGAGTATTCGGGTCATCTGAAACCTACACCCTTAACTAGAATGACATTTTATTTATTTTCTTTCATCCTCCTAATATCTATTTTTTAGGACTTTTCTTTATTTTATTTTTTTTAATTTTTTATTTTTTCAGCGTAACAGTATTCATTTTTTTTGCACCACACCCAGTGCTCCTCCTCATATCTTAATGAAAAATATAAGATAGTGGGGGGGGAGAACTTGGTTTCCAAAGGAAGCAGAACCCTCATCATCTCAGGCCACCATGAAAATACTTGTATTTTGACAAAGCCCACCAGCTGCACAAGAAAAAATAGATTCTCATTAACACTGCCCCAAAACTCTCTTCTTTTGTTCAGTATCTTTTTTTTTTTTTCCATGGTTCAAATTGGCACAGGCATGGAAAGTGGACTCACAGGAGAATTTTAATTTATTGATGCTTCTTGCCCCTACTGTACATTCCAGCTCCCATTTGAGGGTAATGGATGAAGCAGATGTTTGACACCGCAGCCCCTCCTCATAACTTCACTCTTCAAAACCAGGTTTACAAGTACTTACTCGCATGGGTTCCCATTGACACAGGAAGCTGAGGTCATCATGAAACATGAGGCTGGGGCAGGAGCCTGAACTCATGTGCTCTGCAGCTGGGCCTCCATCTTCTGAGCACGTTACCAATTTATGGAACAGCCATAATTTTCAGCTTATGGACAAAGAAATAAAAGTGTTGACACCATTATTGTAACATCTGTGAAGGGAAAAATATGAGCCGATTTCTAAGTGCACAAATGGTACTAGAGTTATAAAGATTCTTTTATGCTTAATTGTATTCATTATCAGCAGTAATTATTTCTAACACAAGCGGTTTCTTCCAATTTAATGTCAACTGGAAAGGTTAAGACCTTACAATAGAGTCATTTCTACCTCGTGATTTGTTAGGTCTGCAAAGTTAGGCTAATTGGTAAAGCAAGAATTGCTTCTGGGAGCTCTAGTGCCTTGGTTTCTGCTTGTCTGGATAGAACAGATCTCTTTGTTAATGTCACCAAAGGGTACAACTGGGCAGGGTCCAAAAGGATCCCCAGGCTTGTACTCTGAACTACACTTTCATCATCATTGGAGGGACTACTGGAGGTTCTATCTCTCTACAAGTTTCTATCTCTCTCTTACAAGCATCCTTGTAAACAAACCTCTGCAGTTGAGGGTGCTGATGTTGAGTGATGCATGGTGGGAGAAGGCTCCGGAATCTTCTGGTGTTACATTTATGGATGAGAAGCTGGCCTCACTGGCTTAAACAATGAAGGCATGTCTTCCTTGTGCCTTGGTAATCCAAGTCCTTCTGTTCAGAATGGGCAGAGGTGACCTCTCATCCTCAAGCCTCATCTAACAGGCAGCCCCTTTTACCTGGTGACTCTGTCTCCAAGGGGTTGTGCCATGAAGGCAACTAGTAGTGTGAGGGGGTTGACAGACCACCATAATACTGGATAAGTACCTAACATCGTGTGTGTGCCGGCAGAGTCAGAGAAGGGGCAGAGAGTGTTCCATCCTAGCTTTCCAAATAGCCTCTGAGTGAGCTCAAAAATTTTACCTATAAAAAAATTTCCCTGGGATCTTGCCATGGCCACACTGAGGCAGCAGCTTCCACCCTTGTAGGATACAGTTCCGGAGTCTGGAGTAGCTTCCTTAGCCCCACCCTTCGCCTCATGGCATCACCCCCTTGCCTGCTGACATCAGATGTCAAAATACTGGAAAGCTGACAGTTGCTTTTGTCTCTTAATTTCTCTTCAACCACTTAAAATTATCCATCTCTCTGCATTAGCTGTAATAAATCCCAGCTTGTTTTCACTTAAGAAAGTCCATTGTCAGCCCTGTAAGATGTCAAGTTCATGAGATGATGGACCTTCTTTTCATGTTGACCCATCCACACCAATGCTTCCATCTCTGCCTGGCACAGTGAGTCTCGCGTTAGCTTCGATTTCCTAGAAAAGAGTTGAGGCAAGGCTCACGTATGTGCCAACGTCCTACTGAAAGGTGACACTCTGGGGCAGTAAGAGTGAGGAGAGAGGGATTGAGGAAGGGTGGGGAGCAAACGTGAGGTGATATGTTACCTCCCTGGCCCTGCTTTGCAACAAACCCCAAGCTAACCGACCGAAGCTTGGCAGGTGCCCCCGCTCAGACTAATGAGATGTTACCAGATGGACTGTATGGAAAGACCATGCCCAGAAGAGTGTCTGCTGCAGGGAGTGATGCAGAAGGACTTGTCCTTGCCTCCCGTTGGTCAAAGTGCTCCCAGCATGGAGCCAAGCCCCCCTCACACCTGGGTTTCTTCACTAGTGGAACCCCTTCAGGTGATGATACAAAGCCCATCTGCCTAATCGGGACTTGGGGCTCAGACTTCAAAGACCAAGTGCTTAAGGCCACGGTGATCTGCATTTAAATACTGACTGTTGCCGGCTATTGTGCCGCTGCACCTACCTCACAGGTGCGGAGATAGCAGCGTCAATGTGATTATCATTTCTGCCAGGTTGACCAAAAGACAGTCCCAAAAAACAACTCTGCACCCTCAAAAGCATGAGGCTGAGCCTTTCACTGTGTGAAACAAATGACCCTCTCCTTGATACCTGGTGCCACCCCTAACAAAAAAAAAAAAAAAAAAAAAAAAAATTACAATAATATGACTGTGATTCACTTCCAGGAAATAATTTGGATATGTGCCGATGAGGAATGTCTGCCAGACTGCAGTGCATTTGTCTTTCTTCTGCCCACCACAGCAAATTCAGGTCAGATAATTAGCACTTGTCTTTATGCCTTCTGCTTTCTGAATTTCCGCAGTACCATGAGTAGGAGGTAAAAGTTCTAAAACCTTCCATGAGGTTGTTGTTGCCATGGAAACTACTCCCTTGGAATTCTCATACTTATTCCCAGTTGGTGAGCAGGAGATGTTCCAAACCAAATACCAAAAGAGTTCTGAAAGCCAGGCAGAAGATAGGAGGGCATGGGGAGTTTGGGGAAGTCCCCAGAAGGTGACAGTAAGGATAAAGGAATCAGGGAGGATAATATGACCTTCCATATGCCTTGTGTCTGGTGAAGAGACTTGGACCCCACCCACCTGTCCTTGTATTATGTCACCCAGAGCTCCACGCCCAGCCTCGATAGGGCAGTTTGAGTTTTTAATGCTTGCAGAGCTGGACTGACCTCTTGCTATCACCTTCCTTTTCAACTAAGCAGCTGCATGACCTTGGGGGATCCATGCCTGCTTTCTGGACTTCTGTACCTATGCCTCTATAAATGAAATCTTCCAGCTGTCTATGGCCGGAAGTCTCTCTCTGCTCTAGAGAATTATGGTGCTTCTAAATGCAATGGCAGAAGTTCTGGTTAATGGTTCACTGGTCTGGGGTCTTCTCCTATAGTGAGCCAAACTAAGAGCCAAACTAAGGCTTGAGAGTGCTTCGTCTGTCAAAAGATCCTTGAGAGAGTGACAACATTAGGTCTTTCTTCACAGGGGGGCTGGTCATTGTGACTGACTTCAGCTGGTTTCAACAGAAATCATTATCGGTAAATTTTCCATTTGTTTTCAAATCTTTTCCAATAATATTGTGAAGAATAAGGACAGTGGACCAAAATGAGACTATTCAGTCCTCATAACTAGCTTGGGAGGGGAGTCTGATGGTTATAACTACCCCACTCCTTCAGATGAGGAGATAGAGGGTCAGAGAGGTCGAATGGCAGGGAGCCACAAGAACAGGACATGTCTGAGGCTTCCATCCCAAGCGTCTTGTTCTGCCCAGTGCCAGACTCTGGTTCAACATTCTCTCAATTCAAGAGGAAAAAATACTTACCTAGTTGTCAAGCCCTTTACCTCTTTGTTCTGAGAAGCCTGTGGATTTGAACTTGAAAGTTTATCCTTGGGGCACCTGGGTGGCTCAGTTGGTTAAGCGACTGCCATGGGCTCAGGTCATGATCCTGGAGTCCTGGGATCGAGTCCCACATTGGGCTCCCTGCTTGGCAGGGAGTCTGCTTCTCCCTCTGACCTTCCCCTTCTCATGCTCTCATGCTCTCATGCTCTCTCTCTCTCTCTCTCTGTTTCATTCTCTCTCTCTCTCAAATAAATAAAAAAGTCAGTCCTTCTTGAATTGTGGGTAGTATTTTGCAGCAATGTATTGCTGCCCCAACGAGACATGAACCTGTGTCCAGTGTTGGAGATACATTCTTGCTAGGTCAAACTCAATGAGAAAGTCTTTGAATCTATCCTCTAGGCTGGGGAGGGAGTGCAGGGTGAATGGCCATCTACAGTAAAGAACAAAGATGGAAAAGGACAAGCAGTGGGAGCCGAGGAGGCTGGAGCAGTTGCTCCGTCCTTCTTCAAACCCTCCAGGAGGAGAGCAAGAGCCGGCAGGGGGTATGGGCTTAGAGCCAACTGGCCCAAGGGGAGTGGGGGTGGTTCTGGGTCCTCCCCCAAAGCAGTGCAGGGAGCCTTTTGCATCCTTTCTTTCAGTGTGTGCCCCCCCCCCAGTTTTCTAAGAGTGAAAAGGATGATAGTTTGTACATAAAAGCTGTTTCTCCTTGAGCAGATTTTAAAAGCCGAATTTCAAAATCTCAGTGTGTGCATGTGTGGGAGGCAAAGGGATGGGAGAGAAGGGACAGAGCTGGCTGTGGGGTTTATAGGAAAGCAGAGGGGCCCTAAAATATGCATATGCTGGGCACTCATTTGAGTGCATTTTCCCTGAATTTAAGGGAACTTATACTATGGTTGTGCTAGACTAGTCAACAAATGTCTCAGGCTATTGGGTTTTTGTTTCTGATTCCTTGAGTTCTCACTGGTTCATTCATATTAGGGAACAAAGCATCCATATTTTCAGACTGATTTATGAATATATCCTGCTACAGACCAATTTAGAATTCAGTCCCCCCCACTCCATGCTGAATGAAAATACTGACATCTGCCAGGAGCAATCGGTTGAGATGAGTCTGAGGTTTGGTTGTTTTGTTTTGCTTTGTTTTAAAATACAGTACAAAATGATTTTAACTGAAATTCCCAGGAATATAATTTGGGGCAAAGACAATCGAATGCTTAATGAACTCTATTCCCGAGCCTGCTATTTTTATCCCCGTTTGTCTTCTCGGCTTCCATGTCCCCGCACAGCGGGGGGTGGTGGTGCGGCAGCCTCGGCAGAGCCCAGGCTGGTCCTCACGGGCGGCACTCCCCGCTCCAGGAGGAAGGGGGCTTCTGTAGGGCTGAGGCTCTGTGGCACCATTCCCCCCACCACCTGGAGGCACTTCTGGGCTGGCGCGGGGACCCACGCCGAGATGTCCCGGCTGCTCCCGGAGCAAGAGCTTCCACCTCCTCGGCAGGTTGCTAATAAACACTCACAGCAGGAAGGAGGCCGTATCAGGAGCTTGAAAGCCTGTTCGTAAGAGACTTTCATGAAGTCATCAGGGTCAAAGTTGATCTTCCTGTTATTAAACTTGGCTGAGAATGTTCCTGTGGACTTTGGCAGCAAGTCAACGTTCTTCATTTAAATGAAGTCGGAGGGACAAAAGGTAAGGAAGGGAGCACCTTCATTAAGCAGCGAGCAGTAAGCCTGATGCAGGGAAAGCCAGGGCCGGGGAAGGCGCCTCTTCTCTCCTTCCCTTTTCCCGGCAGGTGCTCTTTCCATGGCCATGTGCACTAGGTCGGCTTTGACAAAGCCGTCGGACACCCAGCCCTTTGACAAAGTGGCCACGCTGTGGGCCACTGAGCACATGACGGTCTGAGGCAGCCTTGGCCTCAGTCTCAGGGTCCACGGGTATGGCTGTGGGGTTGGCAACATCTCCTCTCTGCCCCTGGGCTGCTGCCCGCCAGCCGGGCTCTGACTCCAGCAGCCACAGGATGAAGGGGTCACAGGTAACACCCCAGCACCCTTCCCGAGAGAGTCTCTGGGTGGGTGCGTGCATTTGCACTTGTGAGCCATGTGCCCAGCCAGAGGGCTGGTCCTGGAAGCACACACACTCGCCGCGGCTTTGCTCTCCAGGGGAAGTGGGCTTTTATGGACTCTAGCAAAGTCTATTCCCCCCAGATTGTGAGGCCCCAGATACAGTGATCACCCCACCTGCGATGGTGGTTTCCCCTCGCTGGTGGGCTTCTCAACCAAAGCTGGTGCCCTGGGCCCTCCCTCTTCCCTTCACCATATTGAAAAGGCATTTCCTAAATTCTTAACGTTTTAGACACGTTGTGGTCTTAGGGTTGGATTGCAGTGGCTGTGAGGAGGAGGGTCTGGCCTGCCCCTCAGCCCTCATTCCATCTCCTTCAGAAACTGGGGAGCACACACCCCTCATCTGATTTGTATCAGCTGCCTCTGCTTTCCCATTTGTTTCCATAACTCCCAGTAGTAAGTAGGGGCTGATTATTCCCATTTCTCAGGTGAGAAAGTGAAGATTACGGAAACTGCACACAGCCATGAAGTTTAGCAGCAGGAACATGAACTCAGGGCCTGATGGCTCCGCTCTGGGGCTGCTGCCAGCCCACAGTCACGGTCGCCACGGCACTGCTGGGGATGCCCTGGAGCAGGGCATCACTGAACGATCCTGTGTACAATCTGAAGTCTTTTTTTTTTTCCCCTCATTGCAGAATCATCTTGCCTCTAAGTCATCCCTAAAGCTCCAGCCAAGTAGGCTGAACACTGTGTCCTAACGCCCGTGTCCCTCCAGGGCTGCGCATCCGCACCTGTGTCAGCAGGTAGTGCTGTGCTGGGAGGTCTGTGGGGGGCAGGGAGCCAAGGACAGGATGTGTCAGCACCCTGGGGCCCCTGGAGGTCCTCAGGGAGGGAGCCAGACTTCATGGACAATTCGAGTCCACAGTGTTTTTGACCAAAAGCAAAGGCGAATCTCAAGGAGGGTGGACAGCTGGCGACCCTCGGGCGACCTTAGTCAGACGCGGCAATTACAACTTCACCATCTGGGGTCCCTGTCTGGGCAGTGGTGAGCCACCAAGGACTAAGGCAGTGTGGTGGTTCCGCATTCAGACATGTGTCTACGGACTGTCCCTCTGCCAGAGGGAGCTGGGAGACCAGGTGCGGCAACAGAAAGGCCCAGAAGGAAGAGAAAACAAGTAAGAAAATGGCAAATCACTGAAGCTGGGGCTGCAGGCCCGGGCAGGAGGCCGGACCCTAGAAGTCTCAGAAGAAGAGCCCATGGAGAGATTTCTGGTTTGGGGGACATGGAGGCCAGGCTCTCCACCACCTGGAGAGGAGAGACTCGAAGGCATCGGATTTCCCAGGATATAATGGGCTGGTGGGGAGGAGTCATAGGCAGGGCCTTTGGTGCTGACTGTGAGGCCCCCAAAGAACATCTGAGGTGAGGGGGGCACTCGCATCTGGAACCGAGGGCCAGGCACCGGTCTCCCCCAAGAGGAGGCAGCAGAGGGCTCCCTAAGAGCAGGGTGCAGAGGGAGAGAAGAGGAGACACACGGCCTCTGTTGAGCCGTAGGAGGGGACCAGAGCCAGAGATGGCCAGAGGTATTGAGGGGCGCTGGGGCATGGTGCTGGCCAGGAGTCAGAGAAGCCCAAGAAAGAGTCTACCCTTTTCCTTGGAACTCAAATGCGGGAAAGCCAAGCATCTCAGCATCACCCTTCGGGTCCTGGAGGCACCTACCCGCAGCCGGCAATCCCCAGGCTTGCAGCTGAAGGTGCAGCTGGAGCTCACATTCACAGCGGGGCCTCGAGAGGGGAGCTGGAGAGCTGCTGACTTCACGGCCCCACCTCGCCTCCTCGGTCTCAGACAACCCCGGTCACTGTGGGAGCCTTTATAAACACAAGCAAGCGAGAACACGTCCTCGAGGGAGCTCTGGCCTCTGGAACCTCCAGGTTCTTTTGGCTGAGTTGGCCCCGAGCTGCTTTGGCAGAAGGAAGGTGGGAGGACATCTGGGCCGTGCGTCCTGGGGGAAGCCTGCGAGCCGCGGCCTTGTTCTTGCTCTGGGAACACCTCCTCTTCCTCAGCCCTCGTCACCCTGGGGGAGGGGCCTCCACCCAGTGAGCACATGTCAGAGGAGTCCTCTGCTGCCAGCCCACGGGCCCCGCCAGGCAGCCCCACTGACAATCGCGGAGGCTCTGCCAGGAAAATGTCAATAGGGGACATGGCTCCTGGCAACCGGAGCTCCGCTCTTCAGAAGCTACTGCCATCAGAGGCGATTTGCCTCCTGGAGGAAGGCGCTGTCTGGATGAGAGGGACACGGAGCAGCCCCCCTCCGAGTGACACACCGCCGTGACAGGGCCGCAGTGTGATGACAGGATACACCTGGGGTGTGCATCACTCGCAAGGACCCCACTGGAGAGGAGGCTGGGCATTCAAGGAAAAGGTAAGCACACCAGTTGGGAATACCCCATGTTGCCAGAGTGCCTCCATGAAACCAGGACCCTACGTTCACCTGCTCCTGGAAATGCTCATGTCCTCCCTGACCCCAACCCCTCCCACACCCCTTCCAGACCTTTCTCCACTGGTTAGAGACTAGCCCCTTCCGGGACCTGAGTTTCTCGTCCCTCAGGGCGAAGGTAGCAGGGCGTCCCCCAGGCTGGCCCTTCTTTGAGTCCAGTCTTCCACCCCCCACTCAGACCTGAGTCATCCTGCCCGGAGCGGAGCCCAGAGGTGCTGTCGCCAGGTGGTGGTGGGGGTGGGGGGAGAGTACACGACTTCCTGTAGATACCGAGGACACAGGCTGCATTTGTGTTGATCCAGATAGTCAAAACAAAACCTGTCTGGTCTGAGCAGTCAAACCATCCTGGAATATTTGGACGGAATTCTTTTCTCAAGTACCCGGTAAGAAATAAGCATGAGAGACCAACGCTTCATTCAGTCGTGAGGATTCTTATACCAGAAACAAATCAGCATGAAATAAAAGTGACAGTGGCTAAAATGTATCCGGCGAAGCTGTCAGAAGAACTGAAATCTTTTGGCAGACCCAAGTCTGTAAAAATGATCCAGAAAATACTGAAACTGAAAAATATGACTGCAAATAGAAAGTATACACTGGCAAAAACTAAAATTAGTAATATATCTATATCTATCTACATATATGGACAAAAATACTGATCTGTGAATCCTAGCTGCAAATTTGACTTGAGAATTAATCTTGATGAAAATAATTTTGCTAAATAATTCTTTGACCAACTTTATACACAAGCTAAATATTTCAAGTGTTTCTATTTTTATTTTCAATTGATCTCACCAGATTCGTGCCAGAAAATATTTTCTCCACAAAAAGCAATGTTGATGTGATTTGTTTCAAATATTTGCCTTTATAAAATGCTGTGCAAATATTTTGAGAATGGAAACTATGAGGACACAACAACAGAATCAAAATGTTGTAAACCAACCTCTGGTTCTGGACAAGATGGAAGAGACAAATTTCTCCCTGATCCCCTCCACTAGGTATAGCTAGAATCCACAGACATGATATATAAAATAAGCATATGACCAAATGGTGTAAGGAACAGCATAACTGGCCGGAGAACTGGGCTTTGAGAGGCAGCACAGTGGTGAGTGTCCTGGGTTCTTTGTTTATTTTCTATTTGCCCTGAGTTAAGCACTGGACACATACACAATCCTGAAATCCTCAGAGACACAGACCAAAAAAAATAAAAAAAGAAAAGAAAAACTTGCCCTTTCTTGCCACAGGACCAGGAAAGGAGTAATCTTTGAAATTATGGTCAATCATGGATAACCATAATAAACCTTTTGGTAAATTAGACTTTATAAAAATTTGAAACTCTAACCCTACAGAAGACTCTCTGAAGAAGATGGAAAATCAAGATACGGACGGAGAGAGTATTTGTAAAACGTCTATCTGACAAAGGACTCAAAGAATTCTCAAAACTCAACAGTCAAAAATACAAATAATTCAAATAGAAAATGGACAAAAGGCAGTTTACCACAGAGGATGTATGGATGGCAAATAAGCACATTAAAATATGTGTAACATCATCACACATTTGGGAAATGCAAACTACACCCAGGATGAGAAATTCCTGCACGTCTACGGGAATGGCTAGAAGTAAAATTGCACCGATACCACCTGCTCTCATGGCTGCGCAGAAGCTGGATCTCTTAACCTTTCCTTTCCCAAGGCAAATGGACACGGACTCTGGAAAACAGTTTGGCAGTTTTTTAAGACTCACATCTTAGCGGCTGACCCAGTAGTCACATTCCTGACCATATATCCCAGAGAAATGAGAACTCTGTCTACACCCAAACCTGGACACGAGTGTTTACAGGCAGCTTGGTTTACAACAGCCAGATGCCGGAAACAACCCAAATGTCCCCAGTGGGTGAACGGTCAGATAAACTGGAGTACACCTGTGTCGCGGAATGTTACCAGGAGTAAAAAGGGGTGGACTGTCTATACCCGCAGTAACCCCCGTGGATGTCCAGGGCAGAGTGCAGAGTGAGAGGAGCCAATCTCCAAAGGCTGTATGCACTAGGAAACCACTCAGTGCCCATTCTTGAGCTCAGGAGATTGTAGGGTGGAGACCAGACTAGTGCTGTGTAGGGAAGGCGGTGGGAGCATGGGTGTGGTTATAAAGCCACAGCACAGAGGAGATCTTCGTAGAGGTGGACGAGTTCTGTGCTTGACTATGGCCATCATACCAACCTACACATGTGGTGAAAGTGCACAGACCTCAACACACACACACAGGTGCACATAAGACAAAATCCCAAAGGGTCGGTGGCTTGTACCTAAGTCCATTTTCTGGTTTTGCCATCATACCATAAAAGCCATTGCCTTTGGCTAGACCTGGATGAAGCCTACACACCACTGCTTGTATGATCTTTGTAACTTTCTGAGAACTTATAATTATTTCACAATAAATAGTTAAATGCAATGCTCTGTATCCACACATCCAGGATCTTCAGTCATGCCTACTTCTAGCTCAAAACTTCCCTGACCCGACCTGACCCTTCCTGGCTCAGTCCCAAATCCAACCTTGATAATTAATAAGGAGTGTATTTACATTGATAATATTTGCTGTTTCCCAAACTTTGCAAATTCTTTTGAGTCCTGTGGTTTTACATATCCCATTTGAAGAACACTGATGCCCCTTCTCAGGTCTAATGTCAGCTTTGCTCTTTAGAAATTCATTTCTAAGCTCATTCTTCTGGTGCCTGCATTTTAACATGAATTAAATATATTACTTAAATATCATTAACATATAAATTATGTATTAATAAGGATTTGATGACTGTGTATCTGTGTGTCCATTACAGTCTATATCATGGGTCACACATCGCATAGATTACAACCGAATCACAATTCCCCTTGTAGAAGTTTATTTTTGATGGTGAAGCCAGAAGAATGTGCCACCCCAAGATACTCCTCTTTGGTGTAGGGATTATTTTGAGCTGATTATTTTGAGGAAATGCAGGTACAGGAGGAGTGCTAAAAAAGAACCCTTTTTATAAGGAAAATCTCCATGTGTTTCTCCCTCTCCACCCCAGGAAAAGAAAAATGACTAAATCTCTTATCCAAGGGGAAGGCTCCACACTTCAGTTTACATCACAACGTTCCTCTGTCACCTGGCTTTTCCTGGGCCCCTCCAGCTTCCCCCACCCCACTCCCAACATCCTTCTGTGGTCTTCAGCTGAAGGTGGTGATACATCTGTGTAGATGTGCACATTCACACAAAGGACAGCTTTATTAATGCATCCACCTCTACAGAGATGGGGAGGTGCCCAGGAACAAGAGTGGAGATGATACATGTTTGTACATTACATGCATGCTTATGTCCGTACACACACACACAGGCTATCATTTGGTCCCTGCATCTGAAATGCTGATGGAGCATGTTCTGACCCCCAGCACCTGTCTCTCTCTTGGTGACTGTTAGCTTCCACGGGAGCCGCTCTTGCCACCCAGAATCAGAGGTGAGGGTGAGTGAGTGTGCTATGCCACCTGCTCCTGATCTCCCTCAGCCAAGGACTTTCTGGCAGTCTATTCCAAGCAGACTCATGCTGCCTGTCAGAGCAGAGCTCCTGGAAAAGGAAACTGTTGGACCCCAGGCCCAAATTCCTTCCTTCTGTGGAATCGGCATCTGGTGCCCTGAGCCCCAGCCTCTCACCACAGTGGAGGGGAGGCCGTTACTCCTAGCAAGGCGGCAGTTCCTGCTCTCTGCTCACCATCCCCAGCTTGGTGGCTTGGCCATTCTTGAGCTTCCCCAGGAAGGACCAGGCAGCCGTCCATCACGCACAGTGCCAGGTCTGTGCAGCTCTGCAGGGGCCTCGCCTCAATGGGCAGCAATCCCTACCTCTGAAAAGCAGAGGGGAGAGGACTCATAGAATGGCAAGCACTCTTCCCAGGGCAACTCTACTCCCAATGCAGAGTCTCCAAATACAATCCTATAACCTTAATCTGGCTGAAGTGTCCAAGATGGGTAGAATCTGGACATAAGCACGTCCTTTGTGAGCTCTACACATGGCAATACTCACTTCAGTATCTTAAGTCTACCAAGAAACTGAAGGGAGAATGTTTCCATTTTGATATCTTGTCAGTATCTTTTACCAAGTCAATATTTACCGAGTGGCCTTTGTAGGTAAGCTCCCACACTTCTGAAGCTTCAAATCTCTTCTTCCTTGGGCCTCTAGAACATTCTACACCCTACATGTAGTCCCCCAACAAGTTGCAAAAGCAGGCACTGTCGGCCCAGCACTAGCTCACACACCCTGTGACCAGCCTCAGCCACACTGAAGATTCGTTGGCTTGGGACACCTGGTCTTTCAGAGGCCTTGATGGGCAGAAAGTCTTTGGGGCCCCTTCTCCTAGAAAGAAGGTGGAGGTTCATACAGGTAAATGGGGTAGGCCGATTGCTGTCTTGACAGAACTCAAAGTAAGCTTTTGGACTGGGGGCTCCTCTGAGTAAGCATGTGTTCAAAGAACACAAAGAATCACTCTGCTCCCAAGGTAGAGCTGTAAAAGGCATGGTGCTTGTCTTTCATTTTCCTTTGACCTTGGTGTGCTTTTCCAATTGTTTCAATAGCTTAGGTATGCTTGGTTATAGAATTTGAACTTTTTAAGAGAGGGCAGCAAAATTTTAAAAAATTGTAATGCTTAAAATGTCAAGTGTAATCACAAGAATTTCATTATTTATTTCAGCTGTAGAGCTGGAGAGAAAGGTCCATAGTCCATCCAGTCATTTCCATTCCCTGTGTTGATTTGCTTATTTCACAAAAGGCACTGTGGAGGCTCCAGGTCATGAGGAAAAGTATGACCCAGCCTGTAGTAGGCTGGGCCAGGGCTGGGCCTCCTGGATGCCAGGGTTGTCACCACTGGGTGTAAGTGGCTTGGGAGCATGGGGCCAGAATGGCCTGCTTGGACACACAATTCAGATTCGACCTAGAGGGAGTCTTTGTGCTTGGGTCATTCCAGATGTTTCATAACTGACCTGCTCCTAGTGAGAACTTTAAGAAACTTGGACTTCAGGCAGTTGGTAAAACCTGGCAGAGCAGTGACCCTCCACAACCCCAAGCAAAACCTGGAATCCTGCTCTATCCAGAATGGAAGGATTCTGGATTCTATCCAGCATGGGGTGGTGGGAGGGGTCTGGGATCCAAAACTGAACTGGACCAGACTTTGTTCCAAGAAGCTGACAATCTGGAAGAGAGACAAATACCAGCAGAATAGGAAGTCTTGGGAGAAGTCATCTTCATATGGCAGTGCAGTGACTAATTACCTAGAAGTACACAGCCCTCCAGGCCTGCATGTGCATTGAGAAAGATGGGAGGCATCCTTTGGGCAGGTCTAGAAATATCTGGGTAGCCACAGACAAATCATCTAACCCCATGAAGCTCTGTTTCCTTGTGTGTGAAACGGACACATGGTGAGTCCTCCATCACCTCACATGTCCCTGGTGAGGGTTAACTCCGATTCTGTGCAACGTTGCCGTCCACAGCTTGGTGCCTTGCAGCAGATCACGGAGTGTGAGACTGGGGAGCAACTTCATGGGATGGGAAAAGCCAACCCCCTTGGCTGGTCTCAGTCATGGGCCTCGAGCCTGAGGAAAGAGAAACCAATGGACAAATAGCAGCCAGGGACCTGGTGGTCTCAGACGGCAGAAGATTTAGGGACAGGGCTGTTAATTATGATGTTGGCAGTCCTGTGTGGGGCTGGCTCCATCCTAGTTCTTAAAAATTACAGGTTACATATTAGAGTCATTTGGTGACATCTTTGCTTCTGCTTCTATCCATCCATCCATCTATCTATTATTATCCATCCTCCACCTCTACTTTCCTTCTCTCTTTCTCTGTTGTGGTCTCTTCCTCTCTGTCGTTATCTTGTCCATCTTCAGGTAACACAAGATTGACTGAATCAGAATTTCTGGAGTGGAACCTAGAAATGGGCACTTCTTCAAAGTTCCCTTGGTAGACACTTAGGGGATCATCTGTCTTATGGGAAGGGCCCCTACCACATCCACTTGAATGGCTACCACAGAACCACCATGAACACAGAAGGTTGGTCGAGGCTGAGTCTCTCCCCAGCCGATCAGACCTTTTCTGGGAACTTTTGACCCAGGAAAGGTAAGTCAAGCCTTTAACACTGTGTGACGCTGTGTGTTGTTAAATCTGGCAGCTGTTCACAGTCATGTTTTGTCTCCACTGACAGAGACAGAAGAGGCTGATGCACTCACAACAGGAAGGTTGGGCACAGGGGACAGATGGAGGCAGTCTCCAGGGTTCCAAGCATGCAAGAGGTCCAACCACGTCCCTGTTCCTGGGTCCCCAGAGCTCTCACGGCCAGGACCCTCCCTGGCTTCAGTTGCTTGGGGGGGGTTGGTATCTGCCATTTGCAGCTAAAGAGCTTCTCGTCAGTTCCAATCCTGAGCCTCCTTTGGGAATCACCTCCAGAGGAATTTTTTCCAGATATCCTTTAATCAGATCCTTTGGAAACCACTGTTTGAAATCAGTCGTATAACCTCAAAATCTTTGAGATGATTAAGTCCTATGATCTGTAAACTAATCTCTTTTCTGTAGCTGAACATAGTTTGGAAACAAATTTCCATGGATAAATGTTGAATATAGACAGATAGATGATAGATAGATAGATAGATAGATAGATAAGGAGAAAGAGAAGAAAGAGAGAGAAAGGAAGGAAGAGAGGAAGGGAGGGAGGAAGGAAGGAAGGGAAAGAAAGAGAAAGAAAGAAAGAAAGAAAGAAAGAAAGAAAGAAAGAAAGAAAGAAAGAAAAAGAAAGAAAGGAAGGAAGAAAGAGAAAGGAAGGAAGGAAGGGAAGAAGGGAGGGAGGCAGGGAAGGAGGGAGGAAGAGAGGAAGGGAAAGAGAGAGGAAGGAAGAAAGACGTGCAAATCAAGTTTAAAGTAAGGCTGGTCTAGTTGAAGCCCTGGCTCTCTCCTCCCCCGCAACTACCTCAGTTTACAGACGGGGTAACAGAGGACTTGAGGGGTAGGATGCACCGGCAGCTTGACAACATCGGACTGGACGTAGTGGTGTAAAAACACCAGAGCTCCAACTGCTGTGATCTAGAATAACCATCTCCAAGTCAGTGTCAAGATGATTCAATGGGCTACAGGAAGAAGATATTAGAAACTCTTTATAAGTTTTACACCTCATGCTTTGGGTCTTTTTATTCTGGTGTGTTCTAAACTGTATATCATGCAGAAATACACACACACACACACACACACTCAGACCCCCATACTGGGGACAGTGTCTTACTGACGGACCTGTGATCAAAATGTTAGGTGACCAGAGCCACCAGCTCATCGGAGGTGAGGGAGCTGGAAAGCACTGCCACACCCGTCCTGTGTGACCAGGCCTGTGCTGGGCCCGACTCCCGCCCACCTGCAGACGGTCCTGTTTCCCAGCCGCGGTGTGGCTCTGCCTGAACCAGAATGTTTACCTCACCCCCCGGGAAAGAGCTGGTTAGCAGAGCGAGCTTGTCGCTACTCTGGGAAAGCCAATGGAGTAAAGCATGTCCGTCCACCAAGTGAAGGAGTTTGGGTTCGGAGAGATTGGTTTTTATGTTTCAGAGCGAAAACAGAGGTGTTTGGGAATCCTCCCGTATTCCAGGCCTGGAGGTCAGAAGCAACAGTCAGGCCAGGTGTCCGGACGGGCTCAGGCGGCTGTGACCGCTAGACCTCAGGGCACATCCCATCCGTGGACGTGACCCAACGCAGAGGACTCTGTGCCATGCCCTGCGTGCTTCTCAAGCCCAGGACTCAGCCTCCGTGCCCCACGTCCACAGGACACCACCAGTTACCATTTCAGCGTAAGCAAACGTCTTCAATGCCCCCCCGGCCGGAGCTCTTATGCGTGTCTCGGACCCAGCCCCTTGCTGCTGCGGTTCTGGGGGTGGCCTGGTCTGCGGCATGTGCTTCATTTAGAAGACTGGGTCCTCCTGACAAGCAGAGCGTTGGCCCTGGGTCCTCACACTGACTTTAATATTGTTAATAAGCGTGTTTCCAGTGATCCCTGCTCCCTGATATCTGGCATATTAACAAGTGAGAGCTGCTAGGGGAATAGAAACCAGAATTATACCATCAGAAATCATATTTGAGGGAGGATCCTTTCCTTCTTGCAATTGCAAGCTGGCTTTTTTATTGTAATAAGAAACAGAAGCCACGAAGAGCTCCGCCCTCCCGGGCACGCAAGAAAGGGGGTGTCTCAGACACAGGAGCTCACCTCCACAGTGAAAACGTTGAGGAGCAGGAAGCCTTTGTTTGTTTGAATTCTGGGAGCAAACTCTACCCGCATGTTCTGATGAGGCAGAAGGAAACGATCATAAGGCATGAACGACTGAAAATGACTTGTATACCGGCACAGATCAAACGACGATGACAGCACAGAAACAAAGCCCATCATGACACCCTGTACAAAGTAGAGATTTTGGAATTTTTTTAAGACTCTGTAACTGACACCCCACCTTTGTCTGAGAGATTTCTCTTGTCGAATTTCCACCTGTGCCGTTTTTATGCGTGGGTCCATGTGCACATTTTAGGAAAACGACCCAAGTCTTAGAGACGTGGTATCAACCTGTGTCACTGCATCCATTGCAAAATGCACGCAAGACAGCACAACCTGGCAAGGTCACATCATCTCTCTTGAACAAAGGCCAATTTTTCACTCACCAGAGCCGCCAGAGGCCAGGCTCTTCAAATCTTCAGGTTCAAACTCCTATTTATTTGGGTATGGCACCAAACGAAACATTCTCTTTATGTTCCAGCAGTTTCTGGAAAACCAGCTGTTCTAAATTTGGTTTAAAACATTTGTTAAAGTCACCAATAAATGAGAGAGAAGGAACCGGGCTGGCTTTGCAATAGGAAAAGCTCTCAAGTTTCCTTAAACAAGACAGGCCTTCCTTCTAGTTCGGTTTTATATTTGAGGTTGTCTTTGGGGGATTGTTTCCATCTAGGCCCGGGGGGAGGGCTTTTTCAGCCCGCGTCCTTCTCTCAAGCGACCCCAGCTAAACCGGCGCCAAGAGGGAGGGCTGTTTCCAGCAGACCCGGGGACCCAGGTCGGCTGAGACCTCTGGGGTGAGGCACTGGAGGAGCTAGGGACGCTGGGCCAGCTGGGCGGCGTGGATGGAACTGTCAGCCCCCCACCCCCAGTTCATGTGCACAGGTCCCGAGGTTCAAGAACATTCCCACAGAGAGTGTGACTCAGTGGGTTCCCAATGAGCAGTGGTGGGAATGGAAATTCTCAAGTGAGGATCCCTTCCAACAGTGTAGTGAAATCTTTAGTCTGGAAAAAATCCTGGCCTCCTCCTGGACTCAGCAGAGCCTAGAACAGCAGGACCCTCTCCCTCTGAGACCCTGAGACCCCCGCCAATGATTCGCAGAGAGCTTGGGCTCAGGGCTCCATCCACGCAGAGGCCGGCTCTGAAACTCTCCTTCCAGGACACGGTCAGTAACAGGTGAATATACCCTGGGCACGATCCTTGCATCCCTGGACCTTCCTGTAGCTCAGAACATGGAGCAAAATCACAGCCTTTCTGCAAACAGTAGAGAATCTGAGCTAAACATGTCTCCAGAAGTAAAATTTCTGAACGACAGTAGGTTCTTTCTCCTACCAAAGGTACGCGCACCATAAGATCCCAGGACTTGTATGAAAACCTGTGGTGATTCACCAGGACTGTGCTGCACAGAACACCCACTCCACCTTATGTCCCGCCTGGACTGTCCTTCCTCCCTCCTGCAACCAGCCACACCTTCCTTCTGACGGGGCCCCAATGGGTCGAATTTCTCAGGTGTTCCGATCTGCCTTGACCCCAGCGCCCCATCCAGACAGAGGGCCCTGCATGACCTCTTCCAGGGACGGCCCGCCCCTCTCCGCCTAGACCGTGAGCCTCTCTCAGGGACCAGGGCCCGGTGGGTCCTGCTGGAACCAGGCCAGGCATTCTGCCCGTGTGGGACTCGCCAGGGGGTGTGGGTGAGTGGACGCCACGGGGAAGTGCTCTGCCAAATCCCACATCAGAGGTCTCCAGAGCGAAAACACTTTTTCACACGGCGTGATAATATGTCACAGCGCAAAAACGTTTTCCAAGATCCAGAGAGGTGTGTAAAGCGAATGCTGAACGCAAACCAGAACCATATTGCAGCCCTCTTGACATTTCCAAAATAGTGACCAATAAAAGTTGCTATTTATGTGTGCCCTACTGGTGACACTATTAAATCTTTTGGCTGCACTGTTCGGGGAAGGTTACGGGCTGAAAACAGTGTGAACTGGAACCGTGTCTAAGTTGGAATTTTATCTGGCACCATTTGGCTTAAACTTGGATTGCTAACCTTCAGGTTTGAGTCATACTGGAATTATTCAATAGAGGGCTCACTGCTGTGTGGCATTTTTAAAAAGCTTATATGAAAAAAATGAGCACGAGAGAGGAAGAAAAGCTTGGGCACACTGCCCACACATGTATTTTGTTTGGAAAGAACCATTCTCCCAACTTGGGGGATAAAAAGAGATCTAATTTATTAGCATTTCAAAAATCGTCATGGCCACAGAACGGGTAAACAGGGCGATCATGATTAATCTAAATTGAAAAGGCATATTTTGTTTATTAGGTCCCTCAACTATCCCAGCTACATTTTTTGTAATAGTTCAGATTTTTTTTTCCCTCCCTACCCTTCAGAAGTGACAGAGAAAAATCTATTTCTTGGCTGAAGTAATCTCAGATAAATTAATATCATTTTTCATATAAATTTGTTTGGGGAAACTTGAAACTGTAGCATAACCTATTGATTTCATTATTTGAATTAAGTTTAAGAAATCCTACAGCTGTTTGCTGTCAAAATTTAAACCTAGTGTCCATTTTCAGCAGGGTACTTAATACACATTTCACCTGGAGGCTCGCTGGCGTTTCAGTGTAACACTGCACACTCCGGGAAACAGGCGCGGAGCTCCTCTGAGGCTTAATAGCATCAGAAAGGCTAACAATTAGCAGTTTTGTTTTCCTGGGCTTGAAAGTTTTTCCTGGGCCGCTTCCAAAAATTGTGTTCCTCGTTTTTGACCTTTGCGGAGTTTGGAATCAATGAACCACATTGCCTTCCATAAGAGTGTCAAGCGCAGAATAAAAAATGGCTTCACATCATTTTTCATCGCGGCCAGATGAGGTCTGAGTGGAGGAACAAGGAACAGGAAAGAGAGAACATCTGAAAAATTGGCTCTTGGAGCTGGAATGTGATTCCGCTCGAAGGGGCCACTTCTTTTTTTTCCCCCTTTCTTTCCAGAGCAGGCAGGTTGTAGACAGATCTGGGTCTTAGCTTGCCACCCCAGGGGCCCCAATGTCAAAAAACAGTGATAGAACTCCACTCATTTATGCAACATCTGTAACACATATAGCAAATTATTAATAGCTCGATATGCCAATCTGCCACCACGCATTTCTGACATCGTAGGGGCCAGGAGCACGGAAGTTTTGCAGCTCAGAGATGGAAACGGCGCTCTGGGTACAAATCCAACACAGGTGCTTGGAGTCGACGTCCCTGAAAGGGAGCATCATGGGCGGTTTTGGGGGGACACAGAACGGCCGCGCTTCCAGCTCAGCGGAAAGGTTAATGGAGCTGATGTGTGGTGGACACGGTATTATTTATCCCACGTTGCGTCACTTGCTGCTGACGTCTGTGATGCCGACGGTGCCGTGAAGAGCCGACTACGCCTCTTGCATCAACGGAGGGGACTGCGGAGGACCGGGGAGTGGAGGCCTTTTGCTTACAAAGAAAACAAAACTGAAGCCACGGCACAGATCAAAGCCCGTGGCAAGTGGGAGCTGCTTGACATTCAGCACATGCCATCCCCTCATTATTAGCCGCCACTCCGTTTCTGAGACACAACCTCCCTCCTCCCCCTGCAAACCTTCACCTTGCTTTTTTCCTGTTCTTTCTTTTTTAAATTGATAACAGAATCTCATGTTCATTGCTTACAAATTAACACACAGCAAATATCCTTGTTGTATTTCATTTTTTTTCTCCGAGAATATCACCATTTGAAGTTCTTAACGGTCTGCATCCCGTATCCCTGCAGAGGTACGCAGGCGGCCCCTGTTTTGAGCGCGAGTTGCTCGGCGTCTGCAGACGTGGAGGCTAAGCCTGACCTCTCTGCTGAGATATTAGAGCTATTTCCCCTCGATTTCAAGTCTGCCTCAAAGGCATGGTTCCCAGGCACTTGGGGCTGGGAACGTGAGGAAGGTGAAATCAGCTCAAGAGAACCACACCCTGGTCCCCAGTTCCCACGGTCTGATGGGGATGCACCCAACACCTGCCCACAAACCATTAATGGACGAGGCAGAACGCAGTGATGTGAGGGGAAGCCAGCGTGCCTCCAACCCTGGCAGAAAGAGGGCAGTATGACAGCTAGTCTCATCTGTTTATGTCTGCAGTAGCTGCTTAGAGCGCCCTCCTCCCTGATGAGTCCTTGTGATCTGTCACGGTGGGGGTGGGTGGACAAAGCAGAGCCCATCATTCCCGGGTCTGGGCATGCAGGCGAAGGTGAGGTCCCCCGCCAAGAGCTCTGCCAGTAGGGCAACTGTGGGGGAAGCACGTCTGCCAGACTTTTCCATTATTCCTGGTAGCCTGTCCAAACTGAGGTGAGGGTCTCAGCTTGAGTCCGTGGCCACCGGCACATCGCCGTCCTAGCCCATCTCTGGTCGGAGAGGGTGCACCAAAGGGAAAGCAGAAGGAAACCCTGCCCCTTGCCAGTTCTGAGGGCCGGATGGGAGATAAGGCTGCAGAGTGGATGTCTTCATCCCTGAGAAGTGCAGGGACCTCACGGGAGGCAGAGATCTTAGCTAGTCTAGGCTACTATAACAAAAGTACCACAGACTGAGTGGCTTATCTAACCAAAATGTGTTTCTCCAGTTCTGGGGGCTGGAAAGTCCAAGATCAAGGTGCTGGCAGCTTTGGTGTCTGGTGAGGCCCTCTTCCCCGTTCGCAGACAGACACCTTCTCACTGTGTCATCACATGGCGGAAGTTGCTGGAAGCTTTCCAGGGTCTCTCTCATAAGGGCACTGACTCTCCTCATGAACCTCTGTCCTCTCAACCATACCACCTCCCAAAGATCTCAACTCCTCACACCAAACCACTGGGGATTGGGTTTCAATGTATGAATTTGGCAGAATAAAAAACTATCAGTCTGTTGCAGAAAAGCCTCCTGCCCTCCGCCTTGTTTGGGGCCCTGGCCGGGAGCTGCCAGGGACCCCGTGGCTCAGTACCTGCTCGGCACCAGCAGGAACCAAGTGGGGCCAAACCTCCAGACTCAGACAACCTCACCGCGACGGCCACACTTGGCGAAGCCCAGATGCTCCAGAGACCACACAGACTGTGGGGTCATGGTCAGGGCCACGAATCTTCACATCACTCCCATCTACAGACCCCGAGTGGAAGGGAGAGGAGGAGGGGAGGGCAGCCTCTGAGCGATGGGCCCTTCTCCAAGAGCGGGTGAACGGCCTAAGGAGCTCCTGTAAACCACAAGGTCTGAATTAATTTAAAACTGAGCTGGTAACTTGCTGTTTCCCCCACCCCCACTAATCAGTGCATGAGGGGTGATGAGCAAAATCATGTTACTTACAAATAAAAGAAATTGATATTCCTCTTCACAGGAATTGTAATGTGTCAAATTCCCGGGAAGCTTCATAGTCGAACGAACTACGGACTTGTTCACTCTAGTTCCTTACTCCCCGTGTGGAAACACCGACACGGCGGAGATTCTCTTAGGAAAACTGCCAGAGCCCATAGAACACATGGGGGTACAGGGTTCTCTGTGCTGACAGCCAGAGGCCGGGGCTCCTCTGAGCAGTCAAAGCTACAGGGAGAGGGACACTCTGTTCAAATGTGTCTTGAAAACAGATGTGTGCCCGGCCCCGTACAGTTTTGGCAAAAAGTGAAAGTACCCTTGAGGAGACCGTGGGCTGGGGAAGACAGAGGCATCAAAGAGAAGGCTCGGCGGACTGACCCTGGAAGACAGGGCTTTTCTTACATTAAGGGGAGAAAATTCCGTTTATTGGCATATTGTGCGGCATGATTTACTTGAATTTATTGCAAATGTAAATATATGCATATTTATTTAAATCTATGATTACTTTATTTCTAGATTATAACTAGAATTTCCTTTGCACCCTTTCTTCTGTTTCAAGACATAGATACATACGTACATACCCCCAATATATATATTTATGTGTGTGTCTGTATATAAACATTTACATTATTTCGTTTTCTTCCTTTATATTTGCTGCCTTGACCAAGTTTCCGGCCGTTCCTTCTCCTGCTGACAATGCGGACATTGGCTCCGTTTGTATTCAACCGTTGGTCACCTTCTGTGCTGGGCGTCTTGGGCTGCCCCCCAGCCTGTCTCCTTTCCTGTGCTGTGTGTCCAGGGACTGAACTGGCTGGACTACAGCATCAGGCTTCTTTGCTCCAGGACCTCTGGTTGGCTCTGGGCAATGGGAGCAATGGCCGAAAATTGGAAATTGGAGGGGGAGGTGCAGATGCTCCACGGATGGGCTCCACGCACGCCACCTGTAGCTGCCCAAAGGGCAGCTGGAGTCCTTTGAGGAAAGATCTCCGCTTCTGCCAGGAAGCACCCTCCATAGGTTGGAGACTCTGTTCTCTCAGCTCTGTGTTTGGCCCTGTGTCCTGCTAACCCTGTTCCCTCGTCCTTCACGTCTGGACTGGGGAGCAGCACGGGAGTTAGCCTTCCCCGGGGCCCTGCGTATCCACGCTTGTCCCTCATCGGACATCTCTCAACGTTCCCACTTTGAGTATGCCCTCTGTTCCCTGCTGAGCCTGGCTGAAATCTTTCCTTGCTTTGGAAACCATCACCAGACAAATATTTCTCTAAAACGATCTGAAGACAGACTCTACGTCCTTCCCCGAAAGATATTCTAGCCCTCCCTCTCTTCTGTGACCCTCCATTGCTTCCGCTACCCTCTCCTCCCAAGATGAGGCCCTGGGAATGACTTATTTCCCCCTTTCACAGCTCCCACTGGCTCCTGGGTTTGCCAGGTAATTTATTACTTTATTTCGAGATTATTATTAGAATTTTCTTTGCACTATGTCTCTTCTGTTTCAAGAAGCTCGTGCGTCTCCAGACAACCTCCCATCACTCACTGAGATTTAACCTCCTGGTACCAGATGCGTCTGGCAGCTGCTTCTTTTTCTTCATCACCCCCCACCTGCAGGTCTCTGTTCTGATGTGTCCATTTGAACACAACATTTTTACAAAGCAGCAGTTACAGTAATTGTTTTGGACCAGTAAGAGTAATCCTATTGTTCGTAATCTGTTAGGAAGAAACCCCTCACTCAGTGCGGAGAGCACGAGCCTGAAGCAGGCTACTTATCACCCCCCTGTGCCCCAAACTGCCAAGTTAGAATATCTTAATTGAACACTAGGTGCTGTTGGGATCGTCACATTTTGGGGTCTGGACATTTGGTGTGAACGTGGCCCAGACATTTTGAGGAGACGTCTCCCTGAGGACCGGAGTTGCTCTGCAGTTGCCTTTGATGTGTTTAGTTCCTGCCATGGCTAGAAGGTGAAATTATCTTTCATTTTGGGAGATGATGGCGAATGGATTTTTTTTTTTTAAAGATTTTATTTATTTATTTGACAGAGAGAGAGAGAGAGATCACAAGTAGGCAGAGAGGCAGGCAGAGAGAGAGGGAGAAGCAGGCTCCCCGCTGAGCAGAGAGCCCAATGCACAGCTCCATCCCAGGACCTTGGGATCATGACCTGAGCTGAAGGCAGAGGCTTTAACCCACTGAGCCACCCAGGCGCCCCGGCGAATGGATTTTTAATGCATTATTTGGTGGTATTTGGCTCAAGAAAACACGCACATGCACACACACGCGCTGTACTCTGTTTCAGAATTTGGGTGCGGTTTTGGAGGATTCTCAATACTATATAATCATTTCTCTTGCCTGGTTTACAAGGCCAGGTTCAGGCGACCCGAGAGAGCAAATATGTCATGGAGACACGCTCCTGGATGGCGTTGTGGCCATGGTAAATTCACAGCGCTGTGCTGCGATCCCACCCTGTATCCCTCTCCCCTCACCTTTCAGAGTATTCCTGGGGAGACATCCCTGCTCTGCGTGCTCTGCGCCCCGAGGATGGGTGTGTGCCCACGGCACCCGTGACTCTCGCTCCTTGGCTGAGTGCAGACCGCCTGCCTTTGGTGAATGAAGCAGGGACCGGGTCTTCCAAAGTCTCACCACAAAGCATGCTTTTCAACCTAATCACAATTTACAAAGTAAATAACTGACCAAATGAAAAGTCTCCTCTCTAGGAGCATCGATGGGCCGCGGTGAACAGTCCTGAATATCTCGCTGACCAGGAGCGCCTCTCTTGCATTTCTGCCTGAGATGGGTCCACCCACCTGCAAAGCGGGGTCACAGCTCCTGCGCCCGTAGCCCGGAAGCATCCCCAGCATGGGCTTCCTCTCCCATCTCGCAGCTTGTGGCCAAGCTGTGTGGTAGCAAGGGTGCCGGGAGCACATTCCACTTGCACGGCTCTTACTTCTGTGGCCGGTGGTCCGAGGGTTCCGCGGAACAGCAACTGGGATCCTGTCCTGTTTTCTTCACCAGGAAAGGGGTGGTTCTGAAGAGTGTTTTTTTTTCTGTCACTAGTTTTAGATTTCAATGAGATGACTGAACCACTGGTTCATTCCTTAAAAATGATTTGACTACAACACAATGGTACAACACAAGTGCAAATGTGACCAAGAGAAGTGATACCATGTGACATAAAATGACACAGCATTGGGGGCATCCAGTGGGGACTGAAATACACAAGGGGAATATTATCAAGATGAACTCCATCCTTGCAACACTGCAAACTTTCAGAATGCCAGGGGGTTGCTGCAAATTCCTCATCACTCTTAGAGTTCACATTTGTGCAATGGACACAAATAAAATTGCACAACTACATTTCTCCCGAAACCACGTTTTTATAACCAGCACGCACTCTCTGGGGATCTGTGGACCCCAGGCACAGGTGCAAAGAGACCATGCTACCCACAGGACCCTGTTCAGCTCAGAGCCTTCAGACTTGCCTCTCTGTTGGAGCCATCCAAGGTCATCAGCCTGCTGGGCCCAGGGTTCTGGAAGCCACGCTGGCCCTGGGATTCTGGAAGCCACGCTGGCCCTGGGATTCTGGAGGCCCACGGTGCTGCTGGGGGACAGCAGGGCTGACTCCGTCTCTACACATCAGGAAGTTAATAAGTTTTCTTATCTCTTCCCAGCTATCAAATGTGACTCATCTCTGCATGTTTCCTCTTGAAAATTCCTCCTGATAGAATATCACTTCTCTGGCAGAGTTTTTGGCCACCACTCAGAGTTTTTACAACCGACCTCTGAGGTTCTTATGCCTGTTATTTGACTTTTCCTAGTCAAATCCCGAGCAAAAACTACAAAAGATTTGGTACTTTAATAAATATGAACACATAGTCCAATATCATTGTCCTGTGGACAGAAAAAAAAATGACAATATATTTAAACGATATATGATGTTTGCCTAAATCCTTTGGAAGTGTCCGCCGTAGCATACAGAATATTCGGTTTCCTTTTGGATTGTAGATTAAATTGGAAACCTGTTTCTTATATTAAAATGACTCCAAGGGAAAAAAAGAAGAATTGTGTTCTCTTGCAAAACTTAAGTCACTACGGCATTGCCAAAATGATGAGAATGACCTGGAGAAGGCCCTTATTTTCTTACATCCCCTTACTCTCCAGAATCCTAAGCTACATTCCTCCCCAACCTTCAACCCTGACCCTCCCCTGACCAAGGCCACCCAGAGATGGGTCTCCAGGTGACACGTGCCACCCAGGCTCCGAGCAGGAAGAGACGGGGCTGCAGAAGGCACAGGAAAGCCCCTTCTGGACAAGGTCCTGGGGCAACTGTGACATCAGCCAGAGAAGAGGAAGAGGTAGGAGAGGAGCTGAAGGAGGGAGAGATGTGGAAATGAGGAGGGCCTGACAGAAGGCCAGGGAAAAGTCTCTGGATTGCTAAACGTTCCCCGTGGTCCCCAGCATCCTGGAAACCCGGCCCGGCATCCAGAAGGGAACATCACAAGTGGGAGAAAGCTCGGCTCCGTGCTTTCTGGATCCTGCCTGAGCTTTTTCTGACACATTATCTGGTTTGTCAAAAAAACATTTTTATTCCATGAGAAAGAAAAACTTTGGCAGAATTGTTTAAATTATTAAGACTCAGTCCAGCAGTTTCCAAGGGCTTTTGAACTTAAATTCTTTTACAGTTTTATAATCTCGTTCTTTTGGAAACCTCTCTGAATGTTCTCCCAGTATAGGAAAATAATGGATTACCATTTCAAGATGTTTTTATGACAAGGTGACTTCCTCCCGGAGTTCGAAGTAAATTATGAGGTTGAAAATCTTGTTGCATCATGAAAGCTCTAATATTTCATGTTCATATAGAGTGCTTTACAATTTTCAAACTCCATTTCGTACTTTTTTCATTTCATCCTCCCAAACACATGAGGGGAGGTGGGAAACATTCTGCTTTTTGCCACATAGATAAGAAATTAAGAGTCTAATCAACCAAGTGTCTTGCCAGGGTCCCTCAGGTAATAGGCCTCTGTTTTGGGGTCAGTGCTCTGCCCACTAGCCGTTGCCCCAATTCCTAATATTTGTCCCACAACTCTCAGTGGAGACACAAGCTGAGAGATCTTCATCCAGTCCCTTATGTCAGAGACAAGGACTCCAAGGGCCAGAAATCCCTGGGACCACTACTGGGAGCACCTGGCCAGTGGCTTATAGAATCTCAGGAACCCAGACCCGAGCTCTAAGGCCACGGGACATCCAGAGTCTCAGCTCCCTGCTGCACCCCACCACTCTGATCTCTCCTTCCCCTGAGAACAGTGGCATGTCGACAGAGACATCAGTTTTAGTACACTTGGAGATCAATATCATGCCTGGAAATCATCCTTGCTCTTTTCCTGTCTTTCCTCCAATACCTTAAAATAAAAGCACATCTAGGTTGTGATGTCCATTGTGAAAATTCCAGCCTCTCTTTAGCCAGGGAGGAAGAGGCCAAGTCAAAAACCTTAGACCCAGGTTGGGGACAAGCTCGTCTGTGACTGGTAGTGGGGTGGGGGTGGTGGGTTCTAAATTTCCATCCAGCCACTGGCGGCTTCAGGTATCAAAGCAAGGAGACGGGGGCAGTGGAATCAGAGAGAGTTGGTCCTTGGGCTTTTCAGAAGGTTGGTCCCTGATTTTTTCCCCATTCCCTTTTACCTTTCCTTGTCCCAGAACTACTTATAATCAGCAGCATGTTTGCAGAAGCAAGATTTTTAACAATGCAGAAAAAGGTAGTACGATCGTGCAGAGCATTACGAATTCCCATTACTTTAGTTTAGACTATGAGAAAAATGAGGGCATATAAGACTATATTAGAGAAAAAGATGTAATATTCTATTACTGGGTTTATAGCTATATATAAAATCCTAGTACATTGCTCCCAGCCACCCATCCTCCTCTGTTCAAGCCACTAATAAATGGTGAATTCCTTTAGTTTAAAGATTGTGACTCTCACCTTTAAGCTTTCATAGCTGTTGGAAGGGAGAGAATTAGAGCTACACAACCCCATCTATTACTTTCCAAAAGGAAAAAGAAATCCACAGAATTTAAATCTTTTGCAAAGAAGAGGAAAATTTATTTAATGAGTATGACACCCGTAAATATCTTCTCTCTCACAGTTAACTGTGCCTTGGCTTAGAAAGGGCGATGAGAACACACGGGGGCTGCCATGCTGAGTGGACGGAGCTTGAAGAGGAACCCACCAGGGTCGACTCCCACGTCGGAGGCGGGGTCCGGGCCACGGCCACCCGGCACCAGTTGCTTGTTGCAAATAAGGCCCTTCAGCGGTACCAAACAAATGAGACCGCCAAGAATTTTTTTTTTTTCTTGTTCCTAACTTTCCCATAAAAAGATTCAGGTAAATGTAGCATGACGAGCCAATTTAAGCCAATTTCAAAGTTATTTGAGTAATTGGTTATTAAGATAACAGTCTCAAATTTCAATTCAGCAATTATTGTCTTAAAGACACAGTCCCGGGCATCAGGAGAAAAGTACGTATTTTAAAGTGAAAGAGTCCTGGTTTCCTGGGGAGAAAGGCATC
Organism: Enhydra lutris kenyoni; assembly: GCF_002288905.1. Lineage (NCBI taxonomy): Eukaryota > Metazoa > Chordata > Mammalia > Carnivora > Mustelidae > Enhydra > Enhydra lutris. Next base: position 77,429,348 of record NW_019154096.1, read on the forward strand.
CCCATGAGCTCAACCTAACAATGAGAGCATTTCCCTCCATGTTCACAAGGAGGAAGTTTCCAGAATACAGCAGAATGGTGCTTCTGAACACAGGGACGAAAATGGCACTCCTCAAGCCTTGATCGTTATAAAGACCCACGATCGCATGCACTCACACTCACACTCACACGTGCGCACGTGTGACTGGGTCCTCACCTTAAGCTGAGACCCACAGAGGGACTTCCTCCCATCCCCCAGGAGACAGCAATGCAGGCTCATGCGAAGTGTCCTGATGGAAAAGATGGTTTTGGCAGAGGTTCTTGGTGGACGGCCAAATTTGCCTTTCTAATGATGGGTGGAATTACCTCCAAAAAGCCTTACAGTAAAGAAATACAAAATGCTCAGCTGATTCCCAGTCAATCAACCCCCTAGGATGGATGTCCATGACCAGTTATTACCAGCTACTAGATAATCACTAAGCCCAGGCTGCAAGGGACCTGCTTGGAGGCACTGGTTGTTCAAAGGTTATTCAAAGCAAGAGGCCATTCTTGATGCTGGCGAGAATGAGGGAAGACGCACATTCAAGGAACAGTGACCTTCTGAAGAACACAGAGTGATAGCAAGAATTATCACCGTGGGAAGCAGGGCCTGAGCATCTCCTGGGTGCCAGGTTCGGTGTCTTAAATGACTCTCCTCATGCACTTTGTGCGGAGATCGTGGGGGGAAGGGATTTTGAGTAGAGGCATCTCTGCTTCAAGGTCCCACACGCTGCAGGGACCACGGGCTTTGCAAAACAGCCTCCGCTTCACTCAGACGCCAGGCTCCTCGTCACCTGCCTGGAATGTCCCTGGTGTCTTTTCTTAAGAGACTATCTCGGGGTCAAGCAGGCAGGCGTTTTCACATTTGTATCCATTCATCCATTGACCCAGTGTACAAACATTCAAATGGGCGGGCGAGGCTCCTCTGAATTAATAAGGAAGGCCTGCAAAAAAGAAAAGTATTTAGAAAATGAGCAAAGACAATTAGTCTATTCCATTTTGAAAGTCAGTTGCGATGGGAATAGCTCCCCGGTCACAGTAAGTCCGGGGCTGTCGGTGGAAGAAGCAGGCCTCGCCTCCTCCTGGTGGATTGCTAGGGCCACAGTGCATTTCGCAGGGCTCCCCAGGCTCTGTTTCAGACCTCCTAGTGAGGGGGTTTTTAGGGGAGTAAACCAAGAAGTGAACCTTCTTCCGCTGTGCGGAAGAAGGGAGCGTCTTTGTGCCAAAATGCACAGGGATGACCCAAATATGTCTGCTCTCCGAGTGAGTGTCTTCAGGAGCCGAGCTGAGCACACAGACTGCGGACGGGAAGAGCAGGAAGAGGACAGGGTGTGATGCTGTCCCGCATGCCCTCCATCCTGCCCCGGAAAGAGGGCCGCATTTGTCAGCAGAGAACATTCTATTCAGGCAGGCAGTTTAAACAAAAGTGGAGGTTCCCAGTCGATTTCAAACCTTGCAAGTCTATGTATCCATGTGTTGCCTTCACTATTCTCCTCAATTTACATCTTTTGGAGTTTCTTCTGTCCCAGACAGGGATCCCACCGTGTGAATTGTAAGACAGATATTTCCTGAGGAAGGGAGGTTGTCAGTGGCCCACACTCTGGTCAGTGGTCAGAAATAGAAAAGATGCAGCCAGTTGTTAGAGAGGATCTGGTCCTTACAACTTGCATCTCCTTTTTAGAAAACAGTGCCTTAGCAGGATATGAGTATCAGTGTCCCTCAAATATCATCTCTTTACTGTATTTCCAGACTTTGGTTGGCCACACAATCATTTTGTTCAGTCTTGCATAGAGCAAGGCTGACCAAATGAAACACACCCCATTCCAAAGGGACCAGGACAACAGATGGGGTCCCATCTCTCCTGTGTCCTGTGGCCCTTGGAAGCAGTCCATGGAGTCCTTAAATCCCCACAGACCCGTTACAGAAACCATTCTACAGAAACCCCATTACAGTGCCCTCTTCTTCTCAATGGTGAGGATACCCATGCTCCGTAAGAGGAAGCGAGCTTGTCCTGACCATGGAGGAAACAGCAGAGCTGGGCTCAGGTCTCAGGTAACCAGCCAGGGCTCCAGGTGTTGGCTTCTGCCTACGTCACCCCTGCACCTTGTCACCAGAGTTCAGGAAGCAGCATGCAGGCCAAACTGCCCAGCATTCAGCCCTGTCACCGCTTTTGTACCACTCTCTCAAGCAAGCCCACCCAAGCCCATGGCACTCACGAATACCTCTCTCCCAGTCACTCCCAAATGGCTATCCCCTGGCCTCTGGGAATAAAAGTACTCAGGTTTGTAGAAACTTTTACAGGACACTCACATAGAGTATCGCATAGGAACCTCATTCGATGTCTGGGTTTGGTTTTATTCTCATTTCCAAAAAAGGAACAAAATGGTCCGAAGAGAGATGTTCCAAGACATGCCTGGGGTCCCCTGGGGTAGCTTGGAATCAGCCTGGTTCTCTGGCACCTACAGTCTGATTTCATCTGCCTCAATGCTCAGCTTCTGTGTTGAGTGAAGTCAGCCTCAGCATTACTGGAGGTGGAGCCCAAAACTCTGTCCAGGGAAAGAGGAAGATGGCCTGCCTGTCCTCTGCCAGACCTTCCAGAACTCTCCCTGCTCCTCAGACTGGTGCAGCAGGCTCCCTGTACCCAGCTCAGCACCCCGCATCCCTGCAACAGACCTCTGGGAGAATGCAGGGCACCCGCCTCGGCCCCCCACAGACTCTGAGCCGCCTATGTTGAGCTGAGACCCAACTCTCTGTCAGTCACCGGAAAGCAGTGTATGGACACAGGAGAAAAACAGCAACAAATTCGTCAGTCATGTCAAGAGTATTTATCAAACAACACACAGTAGCGTCAACAATATACGATGAATAGCGACGTGTCCCTAAATTAATGGAACACCAACAAAAAGTGAATGTTACATAAATAGAAACACACAATATCTAATCTTTAGGATTGGCTTTTATTCATGCCACATAATTCTCTGAAGATACACCCAAGCAGCTGGGGGGGCCAACGGTATCTTCCTTGTTTACTTCTGAGTAATATTCCCTTATATGGGCATACCAGCCTGCTGTAATAATTTACTGCTTGAAGGACATAAAATGCACATGACTGACACAAAAACTGCCATTTTCAGGACAACGTGCCCGCACATAAGCCCGGACAGTGGTTCCGTGCACCCCACGTCCAGAACACGGGCCCCTGGCCCCACAATGCTCTGGGTAGCACCATGGACAGCACATTTGTCTTTCAGCCATCCTGTGTCATGTGTTCGTTAAAACTGACCGGATGAGGCCATTTTCCTAAATTTCACAAATTGTCCTCACTTCTGTGGCTCAGGCTGCAAGAGAGGAAAAAAACCCAAATGGAGCACATCAAGTAATATGATCATAAGGTTTAACATGGGTTACTTTTAAAGTATGAGGAAAGTAGATTATCAACTTTTTATTAAAAACATTTACCATCTCCATGGAGAATTTTTTTTTTTTTCCCTAAAATGGGGCAAAGGAAGGACAAATGGTATCAGGTTTGGCAAAACGGAGTTAATATCCTGTAAATTAGAACTCCTGGAATATTTTAATTATGAAAAGAGAAGGTGATCCAGTCAGCCTATATTCCAATAGAGCAAACTGGGCCTTTAAATTATTAAGTCCTAAAAATCGTTCTCTTTTTCCCAGTCTCTCATGTGCTTTTAAACTAATTCTCGGCATTAGTGTATTTGGCTCTAAGTTGGGTACGCGCTCGGCCTGACAGCGCTCGTAAGTGCCAAGGCGTAAAGTTTGTAGCTCACCAGAGAACGCTCCATTGGTTTCCCATTTGTTTAAAGTTAGACAGTCTCCTTCTAATTGGATTCAATTACCGGTGGTTACAGGGTCTGTAAGAACACAACAGGCTTCTGGGGTCTCGAGGGCGCATGCCCGAGGTCTAGCTGGGTCTCTCAGATCTGAGGAATTCCTGCCACACAGGGTGGAGAGTAAGATGTGTCCCTTGTTCTGCACCCCAGGCCTCTGACTGCTGTCTGCCGAATTTCCTGTGCATGATGGAGAACCGAGAACAACCGTGTCATCTTCTGCTCCGGAGACTAGGGGACAAGATGCAAAGGCATGAGAGTATGGATGGCCCATCAATGGGAAGCCCAACGGAAACAAAAACTGAGCCTCTACAACGCATAAAGCTCTTGCCAGTGCAAAACCAGTATTATGTAGAGTCTCTGGTAGCTCACTTCTGCTCTTATGGCTTATTTCTGATTCTGTCGGAGCAATTCTGTCTGAATGAACGAGACGGGCTGTTATGATCAGAGACAGAAGCAGGGACCCATACACGTCAGGGGAGTGCACTTCCAGAACTAATGTCATTGGTGTCCTTTTGAAAGCCAGAGGGGAAGCAGACCCAGGATGGGAGAAAGTAATCCTAAAGATAACCCCGAGAGGCCCAGAGAGAACAAGCCAGATCAGACCGAAAGTCCGCGTCCCAGCGGATTATTCTGCAGACAGCAAAGGCTCTGCCACACCCAGCGCCAAAGGGCTGTTGGGTTCTGGGAAGAACAAGGCAGTCAACGCAGCTTGTCAGCCGGGGGTCTTACCAGAGGCTGCTGGTTGTGACCAAAGCGGAAAGGAAGCCACTGCCCTCCCTCCTGCTCCAGAAGCTGTTGGGATGTGGCCCTCTGGGAGGACATGACCCCGCTGCAGACACACAGCCCTGCTAGAGAGACATGATCCCCCCAGAGGGACATGGTCCAGTTACAAAGATACCCTCTGTGGCCTCCTCAGGGGACACCCAGAAGGCACCAGTCTGACGGCCAGAGAAGGGGACAGGGGCTGTAATGTGGTGGGTGCAGCCTCGGGAGGCAGGGATGCTCCCACCTGCTCCGAGGCAGTTCCCACCAGCACCCCCTGTCCTAGGACATTCAGGACAGTGAAGCGGGATGGTTCCAGCCTCAGACTCTTCTTCTGCCATCGGATGGACATAAAACTTTCCTCAACGGGAAGGGAAGCCCCCAAGTGAACTGTCCTGGGCACAGTTCCCTTGGCACTTGCTCAAACTGGAACTTGCTTACAGGCCAACATCCTCTCTGCTGAGCAGCATGTCAAAGGAAAGGAAAGGAGGCAAGGAAAGCCCTGGGGGACCAGTTGAGTGCCCTCGGAGTCTTCCTAATGCTGTGGCAGGACCTCGGAGCTGCCACCTTCTACAGCCAGCTGTCTGACACGGGAAGGCCCGTCTCCACGTTGAGGCTCCAGAGGCCCCAGGTGAGCATCTGACCCAGGGGCCTGGATCCCTGGGAATCTGAGGACACGGGGGTGGGGGGGTCGTGGTGATCCAGCGAAGCCGCATATGGTCCAGGCATCCCAGGACCCCCAGGGGCATCGGATGGAATCTGAAGAGGAAGCGCCGCGGATGGGGAAGCCAGAGGCGTCTGTGTGCTGAACCTGAGCAGAACCATGGAGGGGGCTGGCGCCTGGGCCCCACGGTTCCGCATCCCAAGGACACAGCCCCTCTCATTGCAGCCAAGAAGGCTCCTCCGTCCCACCCCAGGTGCCATTCCAGAAGCAACACCACCAGCTCCTGGGCCCTGGGGCCAGAATCTTGACCCACACCCTCTAATCTCACCGAGTAAACCTTTCTTTAATATTTAAATAAAGATTAAAGTGTTCAGTATTTTAAGCGATGAGATGTCCAGGGTCTCCCAGCAGTCAAGCCCGCTGCAGGGGCTCCCTACTTCCAAGTCGTTCCAACAAGGACGCAGGTGATGTCGACGAACGCCTGCCACAGAGACGGTGGGCCCGGAGCCCCCGCCACGTCCTCCTCTTTCTCTCCCCGCACCGGAGCTGGGATGCTTCACACCAGCGGCCACAGGGAGGGGCTGCCCGTGTCTTCCGAGAAGGACCCCCGTCGCAGGAGGCCAGCTGTATCCAGGGTCGCTCTCACGGCCTGGCGCTTGGGGCTCGGCTGCTGCTGGGGGCTAATGAGTCCCTGGGGGTCTGAAGAGTCAGTGCCCTGCCGGAAGCAGGCCGACCCAGGGGGAGGTGGCAGACCCCAGCAGCCCGCCATCCCTCCCAGGTGTGCGGGGCCCAGGTGACAGCCCGAGGGAAAAGAGAAAATTGCAAAATTGTTGCTGCTAAATCAACCCCATTAAAAATGACAATTACTGTGCTTCCAGTGTGGGCAACAGCTCCTTGGACTGATTAATGAGAAAAACACCTCCGTTCTTGGCCACTTCTTACCATGTCACTGTTGGCTATTGGAGAGGCCTCCAGGAGTCACCACGGGACCCAGGTTGGGAGAGCCCCGTGGAAGGGACAGTGTATGATGAACGACAGGGGTTGCAGACACCCTCCAGTAGGTAGCTGGTCACCTCCACGGGGGTCATTCTGCTCCCTGATGAAAGATCAGTTCCTGTGGCCCAAGAATCATGTCTGGGAACCAGTTCCGAAGCCCATCGTAGGCCAGCTCTGTGACCAGGGTTTAGTCTTCTCACCCGTGAAAGGCACACACAGAGCTGACCCCACAGGACAGAGGAGCAAATGCCCCCTCAGTGCCCAGTGACCCAGTAAGAACACAGAGGATGCTCTTTATTTCCGAGTCTGGGCACCCCACAGGGCCCATCCCGTTTCGCACGTCAGACCCACTACACTTGCTGCAAACTGCTTGGGGCCAAAATCTGCACTCACTCATTCTTATCTGCCACGTATTTGGTCACTGAACTCTTACGGTGGCCACAACAGACACTTCCTCCTCATGAGTTTCCAGTCCCACATGAAGGCATTACATCGCGAAATAGGGTAAAAGGTGGACAGTGTGGTTTTAGTTCATTCTTACTCGACTGACAAGGAGAACTGGCTGGCGGGCTCTGATGCCGATCAGGCCGCGGGAGAGACTCGCTTCCCCAGGTCTGCAACGTTGTATCTGGCAGACCTTTCTCTGGAATATTCTGTGATAAGACCTAAAGCCATACTGATAAATCTGGATGCAGGAAGACTTCCAAACTTGTACATTTATCCTGAACAAATACTTGTTTTAAAAGATTTATTTTTTTATTTGGGAAAGAGAGAGAGAGCTGCGGGAGGGCCTGGGAGAGGGACAAGCCGACTCGGCACTGAGCTTGGATCCCAGCTGAGGGCTCTATCCCACAACCCTGAGATCACGCCCCTCGCTTAAAACTGAGAGTCGGCCCCCCAACAGACTGAGCCACCCAGGTGCCCCAAGAAATAATTTTTTAAGAATAACCCTGTCCATGGTCATTCCTTACAGCCATATCTATGATAGTGACAATAGACCAAAGTGGTGGAACATTGCTCACTAAAACTGTGACTACGGAGACGGCAGGGACCCGCCATACTACAGTGGGTTAAAACACACCCGTTTTGAAGTGGAGTGTAATTTAGTATTACATATTTCAGTGTGATAGAGAGCGAGTGCTTTGGTTGTTCTTTTTCTTCTTTCTTTCTTTTTTTTCATTTCTGTTCTTCTTTTTCTTTTTAATGTGATCACAGGTTGTTTTTTTTTTTTTAAATAAGATTTTATTTATTTATTTGACAGGCAGAGATCACAAACAGGCAGAGAGGCAGGCTCCCCACTGAGCAGAAAGCCTGATGCAGGGCTCGATCCCAGGACCCTGAGATCATGACCTGAGCTGAAGGCAGAGGGTTTAACCCACAGAACCACCCAGGCGCCCCATGATCACAGGTTTTTATTGAGGCAGTATGGAGTGGCTGGTCACACGCCCAGCACTGCACGGAGAAGGAGAAAGCCCCCGAATGCCAAGCCCAGCCAGCGGATCCTGGCACAGAGAGGAGCAGAAAGGGGCCAGGGTCCTGTTCTTGCAGAACTGCCTTCGTGCACCTTCTCTTCGCAACTGACCTGCGAGGCGATGCAGGCAGAGCGCTGTCTAAATATGTGAAATGTGAGTTTGCACCCTCATGGGGAGAAAGAGAGGGTAGGCTGGAGTGGCCAGGACTGGAAGGAGCAGTTTCTGACCTCACCCAGCAACCATAATCATGTATGTGGTATGCGTACCCCGTGTCACAGGTCGTGTGTGTCTCCCAAAACGGTAGGTGGGAGTCCAAACTCCAGGACCTGCTAATGTGACTCTATCTGGGAACAGGGCCTTTGCAGGTGCAGATTATTGGTGCAGTGTAGATGAGGTCATCACGGTGAACCCCCATCCTATGTGACCCAGGTCCTTCTAGGAAGAGGAAGAGAGATCGGAGAGGAGACGGCACGTGAAGACAGACACACAGCCGTGTGCTGATGGAGACGGAGGCACGTCTGCAAGCCAAGGACCGTGGGCAGACCCCCAGACCAGAGAAAGGGGAAGAGAAGGTTTCAGAAGGAGCCCCCCAACAGCTCCATTTCAGACTTCTGGCCCCCAGAACCGGGAGACAATAGATATCTTTTGGCATCCCAGAAATGCACACGTACTGTAAATACCAGATTCCTTGTCTTTAAAAAAAAAAAGGAAGTCATATTTTCCTTTACAGTGAAGGGTGCCTTTGAGCTTTAAACTCTGAACTAAACCACTTTGGCCCAGAGACAGGCCTCTGCCAACAAGATTCTGAGTAGACCTAGAGGGCACCAAGGGAAGACCCACTCTCCTGGGTAAGGAACCCACAACCAGAGATTTTTAGATCCTCCCCTGCACGTGCCATTGGAGCAGGCTGCCTTCTCAAAGGCATGGGGAGATGGCCGCCAAACTGGCCGGACAGGGCAAGGGTGAGATGACTCACAGGGAGCGGGGGGAAGGGACTACTAGAGCTTCAATTTCACATTTCTAAATTTCACTCATTTTCAAAAATAACCTAATTGTAAAACAGCTGTAGATCCACGGAAAAATCATGCAGATGGTACAGAGAATTTCTATATACCCCACACCCAGTTTCTCTGTTATCAACATCCTCACTTGGTCTGGTACATTTTTTACAATTAATGAGCCAACGTAGACGTGCTGGTTTTAACTAGAGTCCATACTATATTCAAATTTCCTTAGTTTTTTCCTGTCCCAGGAAGCCCTCCAGGAGCCCACATGGTCACATGTCCTGAGGCTCGTTGGGGCTGGGACAGTTCCTCTGACCTTCCCTGTTTTCCACTGACCTCGAGAGTCGTGGGGGGCAGTAGCCACATATTCCTAAGTTCTCCCTCCACCGGGATTTGACGTTTCGCTCACAGCCAGATTGGGGTTGTGTATTCTGATGTGGAAGACCCCAAAGATAAGATTTTCATCACATCAGATCCAAGGCCCGTGCTGCAGACGTGACCTGTCACTGTCGACGCTGACTCGGTCACCCGGCCGGGGCCGTCTGTCAGGACCGCCCGCTGTCTGTCTTCTCCCCGACCCGCTGCCGTCTTCACTGGGGGATGCCACGTGCAATCATGTATCATGACCGGTGGGTGATGCTCGGTCTCCTTGACGATGGAGTAACTACATCAATCGTTTGGAATTAACACTGGAGATGTGTCCGCTCTGCCCTCTTCATTTATCCCATCCCTTATCTGTGTTGTATGGACTCTCAGGTATTTATTTTATACTCTGGTTACACCCCAGCATACTTCATTCACTTGTTGCTCTGGCTGTTGGGAGCACTTGCATTTGGTGCCTGTGTCCCTCGGACACAAATGAGGTACTTTTTAACAACTTTGTTGAGGTATAATTGATATACAAGAAACTGCACAAATTTAATGTATGCAATCTGATGAGTTTCGACCTCTGCACACACCCTTAAACCATCGCGAAGATCGAAGTAACAGACATGGGCATCACCTCCAGAAGTTTCCTTGTGCCCCATTGTTTTTATTTTTGTGCTTTCCTTTTTGGTAGTAAGAACAGTTAGCACGAGATATACCCATTTAAAAAAAAAATTACGTAATTAACCGAAAAAAACCTGTTAAACATGTTATATGTATATTGCCTAAATGGAGATGGCTTGAATGCGAAAGTTTCAGCAGTGCCGTTCGACAAGGAGAGGTTTGGAGATAACGGGCCTAGGGGACCACAGACTCTCACCTGGAGCTGTCATCTGGAAACTCCAGGCGTCCAAAGCTCATTTCCTGTCTTCTCTTCTTTTAAGAAAACCACTTCTGGAATATCCAGCCGGGTCTTCTAAAAACCATGCTCTGTATTCACGGTGAGACATGGACCCTTCGCAAACGCTGCCATGACACCTGTACCGGGCACCGCAACCACGGGATGGCAGACAAAGGTGTTGTCGTTTCTGGTCACTTTATTCTAAAGATGGGTAAACTGAGACCTGGGAGTGGGAACGGAGGGGCAGGGAGAGAGGCGCGGAGGAGCGAGTGCTTCCTAATGACCTGACTGCACTCACAGCAGGGAGGACCTGGAAATGGCGCCATCCCAGGGTCTGCTGCCGGCCGGCACTGTGCCGAGGACTGTGCCTCACGCTGAGGGTACGGGACGCTCTGTCTCTGCATCTCCGCGTCCTTGGGTCTAGAACTGAAGAGCGGCCTGTGTCCCGCTTACAGCATCGTCTGGAGCGCTCTCCGTCAATTACACAGCCGTGCCCACACGTAAAGGACTATCCTCATCATTACAACCAACATGGAGCTGTGATTAGGATGATGCCATCGTGCTCGTGGGCACACACAGAAATTTGCAGGGTTATCTCCTAGGAAGCCTCTGGGGCCTGGGAGTGGTGGGGGCGGGGGGAGGTCTCAAGCTCATTGTCACCCTTACACAATGTTTGAAAGTTGTTTAATTTTTTTAACCACGTATGTTTTTCTTTTATAATAATAAAAAAGAAGAAATTGTACAGAGGTACTTAGACCATGGTTCATGGTCCCATGGACCCTGACTGGACTTCAGCGTGTGCCGAGACCCCCAAACCACAGTGAGCAAGGCAGACAGAGCCCCGTCCTTAGCAATCTCGGCTCTGCGAGTGACCGGCACTCCACGGCACTGTGGGTCCACCACGGGTGGGAACCTCCATCCACCCGTTCTCCCCCTGTCTTTATTTTGTTCCCGAGATGGGTGGAACTGAGCTCAGCGCATCACCGTTGCTCAGGCAAGGCCCTGTCACTATTTTATTTTAACGGAATCTCCGTCTCTCCCGTCCCTGGTCCAGAAGGGTCCGTCCCAGCGTACTGGATCCATGCACGTCAGCCGAGGCATTGCTCGGCTGGCAGATACACCTTTAACTCACAGGAATCGTGCCGTGTTGCTGACTCACTTGGCTCCGTCTCTATTCTGTTGAGTGTTTCCTTTCAAAGATCTGTCCGTCTTGCTGTCTGGAAGTCTGTCCATTTCTTCCATCCCCAGCCCGGGCCACCACCGTGTGCGTTCACCACAGGGCATTCCTCCAAAGCCCTCATCACATTTGCCTAGCCTGCCCCCTTGATAATAATACTGGCTGCGGAATGTGACTTCAATTCAAACAAAGACTGAGCCACCGGTTCCGGCCTACACATCCATCACCTTTGGAAACTAACAAAGGCCGCCAACCTGGGGCCATCCTATTTCCACAAGTACAAGGTATCTGACTTTGGGCGCACCCGGTATCTCTGAAGCCCCGCCCCTCCGCAGGGGCCCGTAGGGAACTCGTGGGAAGGGACCAGCTCCCGGCAGCGTGCCTCAAGGTAAGAAGGGGATTTCCCAGCAGCCACTGGGCTTTCCAGTCCCAAGGTCCAGCCTCGGAATACTCTTCCCCCAGTGGAAAAAGCATCAGGGTGTTTTCATGTGGCGGTAACACCCATCCCATGTGAACCTGACTCTGTAGGCAGTAGCGGGGGGGTGCCTAGGAAAAAATGAGCATTTTCAGTGAGCATGAGAAATGGGTTCACTGTCCCAATACTTGAAAATACAATTCTGGTTCTTTGCCACACAGATACCATCATTCTCCTGCCATGTCGAATCCCCCTTCCAGCCTACGACATGAAGGCTTAGTACCAGTCTTCTCCTTTGCTGAATTCAAATGCACCAGACTCCCTATCCAGGGGATGAAAAGATGACAGGAACACCGTCTTTTCTCCAAAGCACAGAAAAGGATAAATGTCCAAGTTATAGCACATGTGACTTTGAGTGGAACCTTGATTCCATTCCCCCAAGGATTCAAATAGACCTGGTGCTGGGAGCTCCTATTCAATTCAGTTTCTGATCAGTGACACCTGTCACAGCTTAACTCCTGGACCCTGGGAAGCCACTGGCCAGTGAAGGAAACTGAGGCAGTGGCCCAGTATGGAGATGTCAGCACAAGGACAAGGGACCGGCTGGTGGAGAGCACAGCGCAACACCGGCCCTCCTGCCTCCCTTCCCTCCCCAGCAGCAGTGTCTCCTGATGTGGTCTCTGTTGTGGGACTCGCCTTCAGTCTGTAAGCTCCAGCAGGACCGAAGATCCTGGCTCTTCTGGACCCTCTGTCCCCACTACCGAGAGGGTCACCACATGTATTCATGGCACAGAGTGAAACAGAACCTCACCCGACACTACGAAGGTCCCAGAACAAGCACGCACCATTCCGTGGCCTCCCCGTTTGTACTCAGGCCCTGAAGGAGCCAACGGGCAGAATCCAACTCGAGTCAGACCCAGTGCCACGTTGGGGGTTTGTGGAGGGCCAACAGGGAGACCCTGATTCAGAATTCCCTTGGAAACAAGGTAGGCGGAGCCGAAACGTGGCTTGGCTGGCGTTCTCCTCATGCTTGGGAAGGACGTCAGCCCCGCATGCCAGCCCCACGCCCCTCAGGCTGGGGCCTCTGGCTGCCCGGGGGCTTCACTGTTTACAGACGGCCGTGTGTGCGGGGCCGCGTTTGCCCTCCTCTCTTCGCAAACACCGTATGAGCTTTTCCTGGCCCAAACCCACATCGCCTCGCCTGTAGTAGCGTCCTCTTTTCCTCTGAAGCCGAAGGCCCCATAGACCCCCCCACCCCACCCCGAAGAGTCCTGGAGGAAAGGCGGCCCACACGACATACAGAATGCATGTCTCTTAATTAAAGGACCTGATCCTGACAAGACATTTTGAAATATTCATTAAACCAATTTTTATTTAACCTATATGGACCAATCCAGTGCAACCCGCACCGCCTCCCAGATGCTTGTCAGGAGAAGTAAATTGAACTCTTGATGGGGCAGAGCGATAGGTCAGCAGGCAGACTTCTCCGCCTTCACCCACTTTCCTCAAAGCGCTGGAAGAGAGAGGGCAGCCGTCAATCGGGCTCTGTGGCAATCATTACAGGTCTGCAGTGAAGCAGAAAAACGCTGTAATAAACAGGTCCTGCTGCCTCCTATCACTCCATTCATCCTTCCCTCCAAGTGCTGGGCCCTTCTGGCCTTGCTGAGCATTAAATCCCCGTCCAGCTGTTTGACCCTATTACGGGAACATGATAGGCACCTCTGTCACTTGAAATGCGTGCACCAGTCGGATGCACCGAATCTATCTTCCCGGCAGGTAAACCTGTGGATAATTTATTTTTATGTGCTTTCAGGGGATGCTGACAGCAGTCGGGATCGCCCGGCACGCACGCTCCGTGCTCAGGACAGCAGGTCCCGCAGCTCTGACGGTCACTGTTAATGAGCATGGGGGACACACAGAAGCCGGAAGGGCGTCCGGTTCAGGCAGCCTGCAGACATGCGGCCCCAGCAACACCGAAGCCCGGTTCTGCACGTGATCACGATTCTCCCAGAATCAGACGACGGCCCCTCGAGTTCCACTTGGCAAAGCCACCCACCGCGGCATCCAGCAGGGGGTGGCCAGAGGGATGTGAGGGCAGTGGGGATGCCGGGCAGCACAGGCCTCGGTGGGACAAAGCCCTCTGAGCAGGCCTGCCCAGAGCAGTGCGTGGGGGTCTGGGGGGGGGGGGGGGCAGCTAAGATGTCTACCTGGCTGGGGATCTCCCTCCCGCCTAGACGCTCCAGGGCTGCCAGGCGACCACCCCGAAGGATTTTGCACGAATTGGAGAGAGAAGGGTTAAAAGCCTGTGCGGGGGGAGTTTTAAACTTCCTGATCACTCCTGTCACAAAAAGTAAGCCCAGGCTAAAAATCTCACCGGAGAGGGTCCTGTGCAGTCTCTGCCTCCCGGTGCAGGGGCGCGGGCGAGGAGAATGACTTCTAAGTCGCCCTCCGGACTGCTGTTTGACCGTTTGCCTCCACAATGGGTGTCATTTAAGCCTACAGAATCCAATCAATGTGTCAGTTAAATTGCTACTCATCTGTCGAGATTAAGCGTCCGACTATTACCTCAGATTTAGTAGAAGTCTTAGATCCTGGCACATTTCACTGAAGCCATTAGTAACACCTGGAATCATTCACATTAGTTTAAGATCTGGCACCATAAATTCCCAGCCATTAATGATTATTCTGACTCCTCAGGATAAATGGCTTAACGTTTTTGATAATGAAAATATACATTCTGCAGTAGTTCCTTCTTAAACCCACATTACCTTTGTAATGTACTTCATGGCTGATTGTAATGGACGGTGCTGTCACCCCCGCAAGGATATTTTAGTATGCCATAAAGTGTCGAAGGTCTGTTGTACTACTCATTAAAAAAATAATAATAACGAGGTATTTATTTAGCTGCTTGCATCCGGAAATGTAATTAACTATCCTAACGGGCACGTTTGCATGGAGGGGTGCAGTGCCTCCATCGGCGCTATTTTCCGCCTCCACCCCTGCAAGCGACAACGCAAAGCGTGGTCTCCACAAAGGCAGGGCGAGCAACAAACTTCTCTTGGAGATTATCAAAAATCAGGGGAAAATAGCATTGTGAGAGCCCAGTGTGTCCACTTAGTTATAACTGAGAGAGATTATTTAAATATCTCAAATAAATCTTTTCATTCCCAGCACATTCATCTCTTTTAAGTGCTCATTAAGGTGGGGTGTGACAGTCTTGGAAAATGAAACACTAATTCTTTTTCTCTGAAGCCCGAGTGTACCGCTCCCAAGGGCAGCTGTACTTTAGGGGGATGATAGGGGTGAGGGCGGAGAGGGGCCCCTCGTCCGCATTTCATTCCAAAAAGTGATGGGGGGGGGTGTTTGTTTGATGCCACTATTCTTCTTGTTCGTACCCTGTGATCTCTCAGATCTGAAGAAGCAGGTGTCAGTGCGCGGTGTTTGATAAACGGTCCCCGGAACGGGGCTGCGCCGACCTTACCCCGTTGCCGCGGAGCGTAATTTGCAGTCAGCTTGTCTTTGGTTGATTTAGACGAAGTTTCCCAGAGACAGAGACAGAAGGACGCTGCTGTAGCTTCCCACTCCCTTTCCCACAGCAGGCTTTTTTTTTTTTTTTTAAATAAGTGATAAAGAAACTGTGTCTAAAAATGTATTCTAGCATGAATCTGCTGCTCAGCTCTAGTAACTGTGTCCATTTAGGTCATACAGCCCACGGCATTCTTATTTCTGGATGCTCCGAGGGAGGCGCTTAGGATCCCCTTAAACAATAAAGGTTCGTAGAACTGCGCCTGCGGATTCCGTAATGAACACGGCAACAGTTATTGATTCATGTTAGGCCTGATTTGCTTACACTGAACTCAGGATTTTGCACGCAGTATCAGAAAGCAGTGCCCAGGCCCCGGAGAGGCAAGCCGGAGGCACGGGGCGGGTCAGAGCCCTTCTCCGGGGTCGAAGGCACTGCCCTGGGCTGGCTTCCCACAAGTACTCAGCCTCCCCCCCCCCTCCGCAGTACCTCCCCAACCTGGGCCCCTCTCAGCACCTGAACACTCCACGGAAAACCTGGGGACGCGCCGCGGGATTCTGTGCAGGACGGAGCACACACATGCCGAAAGGGAGAGAGAAGGAATAGAGACACATTCTCAGCCAGAAGGTTCACCTGGAGTGTGAGCACGGCTCGGAATGGTCCCTGCCAGCACAGAGAACAGAAAGGACAAAAGGAAGAACAGAAAAGTGGGAGGAAAGTATACAAAGACATTGGAAAATGAGAGACAAGAAAGGTTTAATCCGAGAATCTTAAAAATCATTAAAGCATCACATGGAAGGTGATTTGGGCGAGGACTGAAATCTGGGACCCTGGTGGGAGCTGTACAAATAAGGTCTTATTGAAACATTAAACCCAGAGCATGTGAGGGCCGCTGATGGGCATGCAATAAATAATAATTGATAAGAATGATGATAGTCAAATTTAATTCCACATTCCAGGGGAGGCTCTCCCGAGGTCGCTGCACACATCCACACGAGGCCCTGCTCAAGCTTCTTACCCAGTGGGAAGCACGTCCTTCTGCCCCGCTGGCAAGCCACACCTGCACGGCCGGGGGCCAGGGCAAGGTGACTTCTGGGGACCTATGATTTCCAGAGCAGCGTCTGCCTGCTGTGCTGTCCCCTGGTAAGTGGACAGAGAGAAGGAGGTCCAGGCCTTCCCCGGGGATGGTTGCACAGAGACAGGGTGCCATGGGACAGGGTGTGAGCAGCTGGCCCTGGGGGACAACTCCGGAGCCCGCAGAGTCAGGGTCACTCCAGACTGTGGGGAGAGGACCGCCAACTACAGACCCCGGCCAGTCCCCTCACGAAGGGGAAAATTGGGAGACCTCACTGCTCTCCCTGAGCCTCAGTGGGACCGGAAGCACACCAGCCTGAGACCCTCCGAGGAGAAAGGGAGGCCCTGGGGGCCCGGGGAAAACAAAAGAAGGCCATGGCAGCAGGTGGCCAGGTCCTGCCACCGTGTCCCGTGGGAGAGGCAAGAAGGCTGAATAAGTGGAAAGTAAAGAAATAAGAGAGAGTGCACACGGGGCGGTGTGCCCCGTTTGCAGAGCGAGGGGGGACTTGGCTCCCCGGTTGACACTCAGGTATTTTTAAACAGTGTGAAAATGTCTACTGATAAAAGCAAGGGTTTTAATACAGAGAAGCTGAGAACATTCCAAACCCTACATTTTCTCTGCTACCAAAACAGAGCCTTTTTTAGTAAAAAAAATTTCTTTGGAAGGCAAATTTAAACACATAATGAGCCGCAGCCTCCCCCCTCACCCCCCCACACACTGGTTCAGAGTCTGAAATGTGTCCCACACAGGTGCACGCGCGCGCACACACACACACACACACTGTCTCCTGCTTCCTGTGTGTACCCCACACTCACACCCGCACATACGAGACTATGCATCTGAGCAACGTATGCAGTGATTTTCCCTCTAGGTGATCCTTCCGCCATCTCCGGCAAACAGGAAGACGGGAACCGTTCGGATTTGGAGCTGCATTAACCCAAATGAATAATTCTTCCCGTGGCAGGTGATCTTTGCCGACAGTGTGCCCTAGAATTTTTGGAAGGTGCAGAGAATTTGTAGAAACAATCATTATGAGGAAGGAGATGATGGGGGGGATGGTTCAGTTTCTGCTAATAAGTGCTTCATAATAGCTCAAAAAAATCTCTGTCAGGCCTCTGCCTCCTTCGAAATGCAAATGGATGAGTGCTCCCCGCAAACCCGCCGCGCACGATACACAGGCAAGGGTAATATCTAGTCCGTGTCACTCCAAATGATATGGAAACAACCGAAAGCGTCCTGGCTGCGGATAATTACGGAAGAATGACAGGTTGATAATAAGTTCTCATTTAGGAATCTCCGGAACGCGGGAGGCATGGGGCGGCTCGCGCGCCGCGATGCTGGAGTTCGAGTGCCATCTGCGCGAGTGAGCAGGTCTCGAAAAGGAATTTGGGGCCGCCGCATGTACGCCGGGGAAGAGCCGCCCGTGAAGATTTGAGGCTCGAAACCCCTAATTTTATTAACCTTGAAAGCGAGTGGGGGGTCTCAGTGGCACGTGAGGGCGCGGCCGTCCGCAGCGGCGGGGAGACGGGTGGGCGACAAGGTCCAGGGCTGGGGACCCAGAGCGCATCCGAGGCCCGGCACGCGGCCACAGCCGGGCCGGGCGGGCTGTCCTCTTCCTGGGAGTCGCTCTTCACCGGAGGCCCTGATGTGTTTAGGGTAAAAGGAAAACTCAACCGAGAGACGGTAGGCGTCTGTCAAGTTCATAGCGGTTCGGGTTTGAAGCAGCGCGTTACCGAGGCGTAGTGTTCCTTATCCACCCTGAGGAGGAGGAGCAGTGAGGGCGCAGGGACATCCGGGTGGGCTACCAGGCCGGACTCGCCGCAGTTCACTCCTGAGTTCACGGTGATGGTTGGGGGAGGAAGGGTGTGCTACATGGCACCAGAGGGGGGCCCTGTGCTAGAATCACCCCAATCCTGGGCCACTTCTATCCACCTACTCCTGGGACAGCTGTCCTCCTGAGTTCTGGGCACAGCCCCTCTGAGCCCTCATGGCTTCGGGGTGACCTCTGTGACCTTCTGGGCTCTGCAGCCTCCGGCCCTGAACACCTGTCCCCCAGGTGTGCCTGGCACGACCCTCCCCAGTTTCCCCCATCACCCAGGGCCCAGCTCCGGGAGGGCAGGCACTGCCAGACTCTGCCATCTTCGCAGGACAAAGGTACTTATTGATTTCATGCAACACCACTCTTCAAACGACTGCTTTCAATCAGTCTGTCTTATTTCATGTTTTAAAGAAGAAGCAGGGGCACCTGGGGGCTCCGTCCGTGAAGCATCTGACTCTTCGTTTCAGCTCAGGTCATGATCTTAGGGTCCTGGGAACAAGCCCCGCATCAGCTCTGCGCTCATCCCAGGCTCTGCTTGAGATTCTCTCTCTGCCTCTGCCTCTGCCTCTGCCTCTGCCCCTCCCCCCTGCACTCGCTCTCTGCGTCTCTCAAGTCAATGAAAAGTCTTTGAAGAAGAGGAAGTATTGGCAACGTCTTCCCCTGTCCCCTGCGTGTCTACTGCCCACAGTCAGACCCAGACCTTTAACACAAACAAGGCATGGAAGACGACGGCCCTCACCCAGCTGTGGTACATAGGCCTTTTCCAACTTCTGCTTTTTTGTTTGTTTAGTGATTTTAAGAAGCAAAGATGGTCTCAGAATGACAGGCTGACCCGGTTCCACTCATTCTTCCACATGAGGTCCTTCTATAAAAGCATCAGCTGAAACCCCATATCTCTGCAGGAAGGGGAGGGGCTATTATTACCTTCATTTTCCAAATAAGGCAATAGAGTCACCAAGCCGTCAGTGAGTGACGTCTGCGCCCAGGGTACAAGATCTAGCATGTCCCAAGCTGCGACTGCAGCCCTAACTCCCACCAAGACCTGGCTCCTGGCTGCCCAGCCACCATGAGATGGGAGAGAGGCTGGACACGGACAGGAGGGGCTATGGCCGTCACGAGAAGCAGAGCTGTGTGTGTTCAGGGGACCGAGGAGGATGCCCCACCACCTGCAGCAAAACCTGGTGCGTCGGGGCCCAGCACCGATGCGATGGTGTGAGGCTGCCATGAGGTCCTCCCAACCTGCGGTCCTCCCTCGGAAGACATCAAGTTCCGTGAGGCTCTCCCATCAGAGCTGGAGTTGCTCTGTCCTCCCTCCTGTAAAAACAACTAAGTGAAGGGCAAAAAGACTGACCAAAGCTCCCATGTCCTTGTGGCCACTCAGGTACATGGCATCCAGGGAGCCCTGTGTTCTCCGTTATCCCGTGGAAGCCTGACTTAGAGAAATAAGCCAAAAGCTGGCTTGAAATTTTCATCTATACCGGAACATTAATTACTGTGATTTTTTATTGTGAGTAGCTGTTCATGATACAAAGCAATGATTTAGTTTTATGCAAAATAAATATTCTAGATAAAGTAGCAGTGTTTGGTTAATCTAAAAAATCTACTTTAAAAAAAAAGTAAAGATAACCAAGTAGTTAAGAGAAGATCCTTGGATATTTGACCTGGCCTTCTCCAGTAATTATTCTAATTATTCTTCTATTATTTAGGCCATGAGCCAAAGGTCCCCGAGTGCATAGAAAGTTAATAGCAGACTTGAAGTGAGAATGGGGGGCAGGCGAACATATGTTCATTAAAGTCTGCTTTTACTTAAGGGTTTTGGATCAAGCAGGCTTCGGGCACCAATAATTTATCTTAAAGTCTATTTATTCAGTGCAGCAGGGAAATAATAAATTGTCCTAATTTCCTTTCCCAGCCCCAGAACTGGCTGCCTCTTGCCTTCTTTCCCTGAAACCCCATTGGGGTCAGTCTGTTGCCTGGGCACGGCCAAACAGAGGATCCCAGATTACACTTTGGGGATCTTCTCCAGCCGTGCCCCATGGTTTCAGCCAGCCTGTGCTACGGTTCATTAACAGAGGTGTGTGTTCCCAGGAGGATGCTGCTGGTGGTGGGTGGGTGGAGAGAGCTGAAAAAAGGGACCCAGAGGACCATGCCATCAACAGGGGCTGATGCATGTGTAGTGCAGCCCAAGGTGCTGGATGCAGGGAGAGAGCATTTCTCCCGCTGTCCTAGGGCTCATTTTAGCCACTCACCACAACCCTTTGGTCATCCCAAGGATGGCCTTGCACCAGCAAGTTCAGTGCCTGCTCTGAAACATGAAGCTGGGTTCTTGACCTAAGGGAGAAGACCCATTGGGAGCAGGGGCAAAAGCAGTATAGACAGAAATGAAGGAAAACCTTCCTTACCACCACTTCCTCTTAAATGCTAACATTTTTTCAGAACCTTGGCCAGCCCTAGCAGTGCCATTTTGAAGGTGCTCAGAGCCACATCCAGACCCCTCTCTCTTAGAAACTCCCACAGCTCCTGTCTCTACAGACAATGGCATCCCCAGAGAGGTCAGCTCAGAGACCATCTGGTGCTCCGGAGCATGAATTAGCTGCACACTCCCTACCTGACACCCAGTGAGGTCCCTAGGGAGAGGAATGGAGAGCAGGCAGGTCCTACAGGAACTGTAGAGAGGAAAGAAGGTTGGGGACTGGCCTGGGCTGAGGCAGCACCCTGCCCAGCTCAGGGACCTTGAAAAGGCAATGCTTTCCCACCCCCAACCCAACTCCAACACGGCCACTTCCAGGACCTCAGCCAGAGGCCATCCTGTTACCCAGAGCCATGACTCAGCAGTTCAGCAAGCGCTGACCCAAACACAGCACACAGGCTGTCAGCTGGAAGGGCCAGTCACCATCACCATGAGCTGCCCCTGCTGCAACGATGGGCAGCCACCCAAACCCTTCCCAGCAAAGCTGCAGTGTCTTTAGTGGATGGACACGCTCCTCCCTTGTGAAAACCGCAAGCCAAGCCCCAAATCCAGTGGCGAAGGCAGGTTGGGCAGACAGTTTTAATCTTAGGATTTCTCAATACATCTCTTCAGATGACCCTTGAAAAATCCATTTTCCTGAGTAAGACATGAGGAGCCATGGAAACACCTAGGGGTAGGGGCAGTCAGAGGGGCGATGAGAGAGGCTGGGAGGAACAAGGCAGCTCTACCCACAGGGAACCCTTCCTCAGGGCCCACCTCTGTCTGACCCTGTACAGATGCAACATCCGTTTTCCAGAGTCTGGGGTAAGGGGCCATTAAAGGAGACCGAAATCTTCATAAGGATGCTATCCTTACCTGAACATGGACCCCAAAACACACTTTTTCTAGAATTTTCCACATGGTGATAAATATTTACAAACATTTCTCCATTGAAATTCTTCAGTTGCCTGTGGTTGGGGATGGGGGCAGGGGTGGGGGGTGGGGTTCTGAGGAGGACAGGCTTCATCACAGTCACTCACACCTGGGGTCCAGTGCTAAGAAAGAGACGGCCCGGTAGGGCCTCAGCCATCAGCCGGTTCTCAGGAAGAAAGGCAGCCCAGTTCCTTGACCCCCGTCTTTCCCGTGCCATGTAACTGGTCAGAAGCTCTCTGTTTTTAGCTCAGATTTATGAGCTCTATCGATAACGCGCAATATGCTAGTCCACAAGCACCCGCGGTCTGCACTAACAGGGAGGAAACGCGCTCGCCCGTCCTCTGACAGGCCCGCTTCCTTCCCGCGCTCACGCGCCGCATTTCACATTTATTCATTTTGAGCAATTGTTGCTCAGACGGCCTGTCCACGCCAGCCCTGCCCGAAATGTCTTCTTTAATCAAAATTCTGCTCAAAACAGCCCAGCTGAGCGAGTGAAGTGGCCTTTCCCCGTGCTATTGACAATCTGTCTCGAGCATTATCTCATACGTTTCCCTTTATTTTCTCTCCCAACCCAGAGAGTATTTGCTTTGAACCATCGCTTCTGGACGCATTAGGATTGGATGCAACGTGCACACTACATCTACCTCCCGGCCCTTGCTGCATTTTGCAGAAGCAACATGAAAACTTAAAAACCCAGGAAGAAGAAAATGTATTTAAATGACTCACCTCTTGCCCCTGTGTGACTTATACAGAGGGAAGTGAGGTCCATGGGGAAATGTAACGTTATTTCTCGAGGCAGCTGGCCTTGGAGATTAAGGCAGTCACGAGCAGATCCCCAAGCAGAAAGAATGAGAAAGCATCATTTTAGGGGATGGGCAGTGCCCTGGATGAATCTTATGGACGCAGATATTGTCTGTGAAAAAGAAAAGAAGAAAGGGAAGATAGACTCACTCTTGCAAAAGTAGATATTTATGAATAGGCTCTTGAATTGACCTCAGCCAATGGATATAACCCCCCAGTTCCCACCCCATGAATTGTTTTATTTAGTTTTTCTAAATAGATCTGGGGACTAGTCTTAGCACTCAGTGCACACTCAGTAGATGTTTATGAATGAATTAATGGGCTGACAGTTTGCTCTTCTAAAAAATGCAGAAGTTTCTGGCTGGTTTTTAAGGGTCTCGTAGGTTGGAAACCTCAGGATTCTAATTTACACCAAAAAGGCAGAGGAAGGCGGGAACACCTCTACGGACAGCCTGAGGCAAAAGCGAGGCTGCTCTGCTCCCCAGAGAGTGGGCTGATACAGCTCGCGTCCGCAGCCAGGGGCTGGGTGCAGAAGAGAAAGGGGAACAGAGATGGCGAGCCTCAGAGATCAATCAGAAGAGAAAGAAAATCAGAAAGGAGCCTGGCAGGAGCAGAAGAGGCGCCACTAGCCCTAACGGCAGCCTGGGAAGATGGAGCAATGGGAAAGTCACGTGTCCCAGGCTCCAAAAATTCCAGGAAACCAACATGTCTCATGCTGCGTGCACTTCTTAAGTGAAACAAGGAGCCACACGACATTCGGGATCATTTCCATCCCCATTATGAGCGCAGATTTGAAAGGGCGGTCCGGGATCTGAATATCGCGGTCGACCCCGGTAACACTGACCCAATTCGATCACACGAGCTATAGTTTCATCCGTCTCACCCGGAAACACAGGTGTGCGGGAGGGTGTGAGCTCCGTGATCTGGTGTCCCTCATAGAACAGGAGCTGAGATGTGTCTGAGGCTGTTTGTGTGTCTGTTTACTTGTATTCTACGTCACTGCAAGAAGGAGTTTGAGAGACTCTAACTCACGGAGTTGAGTTGAACACGGACGATGCTCAAAATGCCCAGTTATCAAAGTAAGATCCTCCGTGGCGAGACAGTCCTGATAGGGGGAACCGCACTCTCTTCCGCCGGCACCCGCTGGGCAGAATGTACATGAATTTTACCTTGTGATAAAGTTGAACAATGTTTTCATAATAAATGTAACCACTCCATTGGGTGACAGAGCAGCACTGCTGATAAGTGGACTTCAACTTGCCCTGAATACTAAGTTTCTTTGACATAAAAGAAGGAAAGCAATGTGTCCAATGAGCTAAGCATACGCGATTTAGATAATACTTATCACTCTGGTGATGGAAAGCCTTTCAGTGTCTGATCCCTGGTCCACTCTGTAGCTACATGCACATTTCCAAGCCAAAATGCCGAAAACCTTCACTGATGGGGGGTGGGGGTGACGGGAGTGCTGATAAACACCGACCGGCACCGAAGCGGTACCCCAGCATTGTATTTATGTAATCGACACTCAGACAAGGTCTGCGCCACTGGGAAAGCATACCTGCTGTGAAATGAAAAAAGAACAACAAAATTTTTCAAATGATAATATTAAGAAGACAGCCGGGCAAGGATCAGAGCATTTATAGGGGTCGTCTCTGCATAGTGGAAAGGCAGGAGTGGATGGCTTGTTTTTAATCTATTAATTTTTAATGTATTCCTTTATACTCCTGATTTTAAACTCTCACTTTGTTCTCTACCTAAGAAAACTCCCATTTAATGATACAACATGATAGGCTCTCTTGAATGAACGGAGGAAGAGGGTTTTAGCAAAACCAGGAGAGGAGCCGGTCATCAGACTGGGAATCATTGAGCGTTTCCTGTGGTCTTCTGCTCTGGCTCTTCCTTCTTCGTGATTAATGGGGAGCCCGGTCACATGCTGGGTTTAATTTTAAAATGAATCTGCCTGGGCTCAGACCTTTGGAGAGCAACCTCCTCTGAGCTCGCCCGTCTTAAATAAACCTCTAAAGTCTCCAAGTGCCGCTTGGTTCTTCCATCAGGATCCAGTCCAAGTTCTGTAAAATGAGCCTGCCCGGTACAAGTAAGTACCCGAGCAGGGAAATTATTCCTCAGTGATGCTGCACTCTTTCCTTTCCAGAATACACCTTCTACAGGGCTCCCAACCACCCCAAAGTCATGCTTTGAAGGCTACGGAAGCAGCAAGAACAGCGGTGGCTTCCCACACGACCCCTACTTTCACCTTGACCCATTTAGAAGCCAGCACAGTTACTCTGGACCCTGCAAATGGAATCACACATTTCATTGTTCCTTTCACTTCCTCTGCACGTGCATGGAGGAGGCAACACCCACGGCTGGCGTCCCTCTCCGCGGGGGAAGGGTCCTCCGAGAAAGAACAAGGTGGAGGCCAGCAAATGTCACGGCAAACACAGACTACACACCAGGTCACATGCCGCAAAGAGACAGGCCGTGGTGCGGCTGCCGATTAATATTCACCGGGATGAGGCCATCTGTCATCCGTGGCACTCCTTTTGGGGAAACCCTTCAGAACTCAAGGCTAGAATCAAAAATGAAACTCTTATCGAATTCCGTGCTAATACGGTCGAGGGCTGGGACGGCGTTTGTTTGCATGTAAGCAGACTGAGGCAACAGCCTTCCTCTCCTTCCTGTTCTCTCTTTCTCAGCCTTTGCGTATCCTGGACCTACAGCAGGAGAGTTTGAAGGAGACGAGCAAACTGAGGTTCCGGGCTCCTCAGCAACTCCCCTACCCACTGGCAGACCCCGAGCTGGACATCTTTCAGAGGCCTTAGAGCCTTAAACACGGCCCCGTGCCTCCTGCCCCTCACAGCCAGCCTATGGCGGTCGTGGGTGCCTCTCAGCCTGAGGGGAGATACGGGACGCCCTTCCTCTCTTCCTCCCGGCACGAGGGGGTCCGGAAAGCCCCAGGGGCAGACGGGGCTTCTCACACAACCTGGGGACAAACTGGCTACAGGACATCTTCCTGCCAGATGCTTCTTCCCAAGCGGGAGAGCAGGGTGGGTTTACAAAGTCGGGGTATGAGCGGTCTGTCCCACAGAGCCCTATTTCAAGAATTGACAGTTGGAATCTTGAAGCTGTTCAGAGTTTATCTCCAAAGCCGCAGGAACCGCTGAACAACTTGGAGGGGAAGAGAACTTGCGAGGGGCAGATCTGGGCGTGGTGCGCCCTGAGTAACTGCCAGGTTTCCTCACTCATCCCCCTGGGGCCAACCGCTGGCTCCCCGGATTCCTTCTTCCCGGAGCGCGTCCCCAACCAAGAGAGAACGCCGTTCCCCGAGCTGGCGTCAGTCACGCTGTGTTAGAGGCTTGCGAGGGCCGTCCACCGTGGCCGTGTCTGCCGGCGCGGTCCAGCCCCCCATCCCGCTACCCCCGGCGCAGCAGGACAAGCCGGGCAGCCACTCATGCAGCAGCGTCCATGGAGGTACCGTGACAAGGGGAGGCAGGATGGGCACATTCTGACAGTGGGCACACGGACCCGCCTCACGGCCGTGCAGACTCACGGAGACCCTGACAGCAGCGGTGGAAGACGGGGGGGCTCTTCCCCAGGCTAGCGGGGCCATCAGTCTACCCAGTTCGGCATTAAACTGGGCTGTGACAGTTGCTGAGCGACCCCAGCCCCCGCACGTGGACCTCCTGCCGTCCGATATGCCAACCACAATGTTATGATAACAGGATTTTCCCCCGACCAACATCCTTCTTTACATGTAAATTTATGCCAGGATTGTGTATTTAAAAATTAGTTTCTGTGAGTAATGAGCCTCAGGTTTGGCTGGGTTCCTGTTTCCCCCTGGGTTGATCAAATCAAGCTCGGAAGTTTTGAGATCATGGACATGGTGTAAGACAAGGCAAAGGGGGACTTGGAGAGGAGCAGCTGCTCTTGGGGACGTGATCCGGACAACCCACAGACAGCGACTCCCATCCGCAGTGCTGGGAGCCTCCTCAGGGGCGTCTTCCCCACACGGGGCACCTGAGCAACAGGGGATCTGGGACACCTGGTGGCCTCCTGCCCCTGCAGCCCCCTCCCTGCCCCCCTCATTCAGCTACCATTTCTCCAGCGCCTCTTTGGTACTGGGCTTCGGGAAAGATCGCCAGGTCCAGATGCCATCCCAACCCGACCTTATCCTGCCTACAGGGGACATACGATCTAGCAGGGAAGATGCCCAAATAAGTGTTTTATTACTGGGCTCCTGCAGTCTCCTGGAGTTCCTGAGCAGTCCTGCACCAGAAGAGAGAAGGAGGAAGGGCATCCCACACTCTGCAGGCAGGCTGAGCCACGCAAGACCACCGCGGGTCTACAGTGAACGTGCGGGAGGGCTGGTGCCGGGTAGGACGCAGGCGTCCTCCAGAAAAGTCCAGATCTGAGTCTTCCAGTTCATATAAGTTCCTGATGCTCTGGGAACCTCAGTGCCCCCACCTATAAGAGCATGACCGTCCTCACCGTACCCATTTCTCAGGGCTGCTAGGACGTTGAACAGAAGGTCCACACAGCCCAGCGGCCAGTTTCCTTCTCACACTCCTTCCCGTGGACTTCAGCCACCGGCGGGGGATAAAGGGTGTGGACAGGGCTTGTAAGTACTTGGTAAGGGTTTCCAGGTTTGGGGTCAGGGTGGGCGGGGGGGCAAATCTGTCAAGGAAAAATTAATAGCGACAAAAAAGATAGAAATCGTGTTTACAAACACGATGTAGAAAGCAAACACTTGTAGGCCCTCCTGGGTTATTTGGCTCCACTCTTTCCTTTGCTGGACTGTTTGGCTGGACCAGCGAGACAAGGGAGGAAGCTGAGGGGCCCACGACCAGTTGGGAGGACATAAATATTGATGAGCACATCGGTTTCACATTAGTATTTGATGAAATGTTTCATGGGCCTGGACCTGTTTCCCAGATTAAGAAAATCCCATCCACGCCCACACACACCACTCTTTGCTCTCCAAACTTTGGTTTGAATCCCACAGACGTGGATGTAGATTGGCTTTGAAAATCAGCCTTTCCCTTTTATCTTCACGTCTCCCCACCCCTTTTGTCAGGGGTGCCCCACAGACTTCAGAAGCAATCTGAGTGCAGTGAAATGCAAGGGTTCGATCTGACTGAAATTCAAGGATAGTAAAATACATGGTTTTCTTATGTGAGATCTTATCATCTGCACCTAATTATCAAAGTTCGGGATTACCATTTGGAGGGAATTGTTTAAAAACATCTGCTCTTCGAAATCTAAGCATTGCTAAAATGTCCCTCCTCCTCCAAAATTTTTTTAAGACAAGCCTTAAAGGAAACATAGGAAAACAGGACTTCTCCCTACCGAGTTGGGATTGGAACAATTAGCACGGTCTGTCTCTAGCATGTCCTCACCAACCATTCCCAACAGAGCCCAGCATTGCCCTGGGTGTTCAGCTGTTGAAACCACTGGTGACAAATGCAAAATTCCAGAGAAAACCAAACTACATTCTCCTGATTGAAAAGACGTGTGGGCCACTTGCTAGAGTTCTTGAGTTCTGACCTCCACCAATACCATATAGAGAGGGACAGAGAAAGAGGAATCCAGGCACCTGCATGAGAGCTTCAAGATCGCATAGCCAGCCCCAGGGAAACCAAACGGACAGCAGCAGAAGTGTGGGCAGGAGTCAGGCAAGCTAGCAAGCCCCCTTTGAGCAGATCTCATGGCAGCAATGATCAGGTCTAGAATGGGCATCGCTGGAAGAGAAAAAAAGCCAGGCACTCACTAATAGGCTGAAGGAATTCCCATCTCGGCTGGGGGCACTTTCTAAAAAAAGGTGAAAGTTGCCAGGTAAGGCGAGTCTCCTGCAGCCTGAATGAATGGACCAACTCAGCCTAAATCAGTTAGGTCACATGAGGACTCTCCATCGTATGTGCAAACAGGAAATCTTTACTAAAGCAAAGAAAGGAAAATGTGCCTTCTTCCAGCTTGGTGGGACATGAGATTGGACCTTGGAACACGTGGAACAGAGCCTCTTTTGGCAAGAATGCAATCTACTCCCAAAATTGACTTTTTTTTCTTTATGTTTTGCACAAAACAGACAAGTTTCTACCAGAGGCCACCTATCAGAGGGGCTAAGAGGCTCCTGGAAATTGCCCACAAATGCAGGCACTGGGAAAAGCTTTTGGTGCCTAAGCACGACGAGAGTTCAGAAGCCATGCCTGATGCCATACGTGACTGACAAGACTAAAATCAACTTTGGTCAACTCTGCACTCTCTTCTTTCCATTAGTGCAATGCAGTCACTGGTGGGAGAGACCTAAGGAATTACCTTAAGGGGCGCCTGGGTGGCTCAGTCAGTTGAGCCTCTGACTCTTGGTTTCAGCTCGGGACATGATCTCAGGGTCGCAGGATTGAGCCCCACACTGGGCTCTGCACTCAGTGCAGAGTCTGCTTGGGATTCTCTCTCCCTCTCCCTCTGCCCCGCCTCCTATCTATCTCAAATAAGCAAATAAGTATTTTTCTTAAAAAAAGAATTAATTTAAGAATAAGTATTAATTAGGGGTGCCTGGGTGGCTCAGTGGGTTAAAGCCTCTGCCTTCAGCTCAGGTCATGATCCTAGGCTCCTGGGATCGAGCCCCGCATCGGGCTCTCTGCTCAGCGGGGAGCCTGCTTCCCCCCTCTCTCTGCCTGCCTCTCTGCCTACTTGTGATCTCTGTCTGTCAAATAAATTAATTAATTCTTTAAAAAAAAAGAATAAGTATTAGTTATTTAAACTATTAAATACCTAAACCAGCTTTAGATTTATTAAAACAATTGTCCCTTGTTTCCATTCCCAAAACAAACAACAGAAAGCTGGGTAAACTGCTACGTTCTGTTTTGCTTTTCTAAGGCGATGTTTTGAGTTGCTACTCTTAACTCTTAAGGGTTGTGAACTGTCAAGAGAAATGAGCATTTCCTCTGTCAGCTAACCCAAGACATCACTCAGTCCGGGCTCAGTCCTTCCTTGGCCCCCCGGGGGTGGGTTGGGCTGCTAGGAGTGGGGGGGGCACGGAGCAGAGTCCACTCCACCACACTTGGGCACACGGCGATGTGCCATTGCCATTATCACATGAGGGAAACCTCCAACAACCAAAAGTTTGCAATAAAGTACTTTTCAAACAGCAAAACAGAAGAGTTTTACAACAGTCTTCATCTAGACAGATGGAGTTACTACAGGACACCAAGCTCCCCACCCCTGCCCCAGCCCAGCATTGATTTTCTTATCCACTCAAGAAGCTGTTACTTGACTGCTGTGGGAAGGGTAGTCAAACCAGAGCGTGATGGTGGGCACAAGTCCATTTCCTCCTCTCTGGAGAGCAGGTGCACACCAATGGAGAAATACCTCCTCATTTGCTCATAGGTTCTATGATATCACACATGTTTACTGGCAAAAGTGGACTTCCCGTTACAATCCAATGGCTGCAACGTCATTCGTTTCAATAAACGACTATCATAAATTAAATAACCTATTCTTGTATATAGCATTTGGGAGGAAATTTATCATTCACTCAAGAGTTGTGTTTTAGGCTTTTTTTTTTTTGGCCATATTTCCATCCCTTGCTGGTTCTAGACTTAAAAGCTTAAAATAGAATTTCGTCTCCTACCATTTTTTCCCATTTATGTTTGGAAAGTATTGATTTATTTTTAAACTGGAGTTTTAATGGACCTTGAAATTAACATGGCTTTTATTTTTTTGACCCCATCATCATTGATGATGTCACCATGTCTCCCCCCACCCAAAAAAAAAAAAAAAAAAAGGCATTGGCCAGGGTCTGCTGTTAAGTATCTCGGCACCAGCATCACTCTTATTCGTACAAGGGTCCTTCCTCCCCAAAAGAAATGATGCTGTTACAGGGGACTCATTGGTTTAAGACAATAGAACTTAATCAGCCATAAGTCAGCATGACCTTCTCCAAAACAGCACGAGATTACAACCTACACTTGAGGGCATGGCCAAGACATCTGCATTTTTTAAAGAATGCCACAGGCCTTTCTGAAATGCACCCAGGTTTGCCACTACGACCCATGGAGCAATTTCATAGCACTTTCTAGAAACACTTGGCTCATCTCACTACCACATAAGGCCCAGGGAATGGTACAGGTGCAGTGGCACCCTCTGGGCGAGGTGGGGGTTAAGTGGAGTGGACTTCCAGGACAGACAAGGGAGTAAGTAAGTAAAGTCAGGGTTGGGTCAAAGCTGCGGGAGGAGACAGAGTGACTGATCTACCTGCCTGGGCTGCAGAGGCCTTGGCTGGGAGATCTGGGGTCTGGGCTCTGGGGCAGGAGGGGAACCTCCAGCTCTTCTGGGCAGACTCGCCCACACCTCACCAGCAAGCCTGGAATGCGCGTCATTGGCAGAAGAGGGTTGGGCTGCATCCGAGTCCAGAGCCTTCCCAGCGGCGAGCAATGCCGGTGGTGACATGTCTGTGTTCGCATCCTCGAGCTCTGTGAGGACCTGCATGGGTCTCAGGCCTGTCTGTCCTTCAGGGCGGAGGAATCCCAGTGGCTGGGACCCCCACGTAGCAGGTACCAGGAGGGTTGCTCCAACATAGCTGCAGGCAGGGGTGGGGGGAGAGGAGAGGCCAGCTTGAGCAGGGGTGGGGGGTGGGCTGCCGCAGACGGCAGGGGCCAAGAATGGCAAGCCAAGGCATCAGACTTGATTGGAGCAGGCTGGTCCACCGGGGACTCCTCGGGCTCTCAGGGACACCCAACCAATAATCAGGGCCCACAGCCGAGGAGGAAGGGAAGAAAGAACGCGGAGTCGGGGGTACGCAGCTTCTCATGTCTAAATGGCCGCATCTGCAGCATCAGACAGGCTGGATGTGTCCGCAGCACGTGGGGGACCCGGGGCGGGGGCCTATAGCTTCTCTTAATCACAGAGATGTGGAGTTGTGGGGTCCCCTTTTCAAGGACAGCCCAAATCTAGGGAAATGCCTACCCAGAATGTAACAATTTCAAGGACAATTAAGTCCAGAATGTGAGTCACCACCCGGACGCTTCTATCCTCTTGCGTTAGAGGAGAGGAGCCGGCACCCGCTGGGGGCCCTCTGCAGACTTCCGTGTTCGGGCCTGCTAACTCCGGCCCAAGCCGCCAGGGGCGGGGGGCTGGCCCCATACACGGAGGGGCTGCTCCCCTCGGGCGACCTCAGCCATCCTGCAGCCATCCCACCAGGACGGAACAGGGCACATAGGGTACCCAGTGTGACTCCTGTCCTGACTGGTTGGCAAAGGTCAGCTTTGTTGTCACACAGAGAATTGCAAGAATCAGGCAGCACCCTCATGGCTAACAGAGCCAAGAGGACCCAGATGTGGTTGCCAGCGGTGTTCGGACTCAAGCATGCTCCAGGAAAATCCGTATTCCCATTTTATGGGGAAGGACCTGGAGGACTTGGATCTCAGTCCTGGGATCAGGAGCAAAGCTCAGAAACCTGGTGCCCTATTTGAATTCTAGTAACTGACTTGAACCCTCCTACACTTGCAGCCGTGGAGCAGGGTCTCTCCACAGGTCTTGTCTATCAGAGTCAGGGGACAACAGTCTTCCCCGGAGAACACGCCATCTACCTGGGGGCTGGGGGTAGGATTCGAGAAGTCTCCATTGAAAGGATGGATGAGTCGTGGGCATTCCTGGCTTCAGGGGGTTCCCCCTCCTCCAGGCTCCATGTCAGCCGTTGCCACGTGGGTTCCCCTGGGCCACTTCTCCCCAGCTCCCCTCCCCACCCAGCACCACTCTGCTCTGCTTCTTTGAAAACCACAACTTGGGTCACAGTGTCCCTAACCACCTGGACAATTCTTATATGGCTTGACGCTGGCCCAGCTCCCAGTTCCCACCTGACCTTCTGCCAGGCTGCTGGGCCCGGGCCAGGAGTGACCGATTCATGATGGTCTGCGTCCAGCCTGCCCTAGCCATTCTGCACAGGCCTGTCTCCCAGACACTCCACAAGGCCAGGCCAAGCTGTGGCATGCTTCCAGGAAACACTCGTAGACTTGGCCTTGGCCTGGCTTGGAAAGGGCCATCTCTCCTTCCTGAAGAGTCTTAAGCTGGGGATTAGCCTGAGGTGGAGACAGGTGTGCCCTTGAGTGTGTACATGTGTGTATGCGTGTGTGTGAAAGAGACCATTGCATGAGGCCCCAGGGTGCAGCGGAGATCAGCATCTAGAAGACCCAGGGAAGGAACAGGGTGATAAACTGGGCCCGGTCCCTCGAAACAGATCGGAATGAGACCCGAAGGAAGGTCTTTTCAGCTGGTTTCTATACCAGAGCACCTTCTGATGAAGAATGCCCCCAAGGAAATCCATTTGGAGTTCTACTGCTTCGGTGGGGCGCCCCGGGGGCAACACCCAGCCCTGTATGATCCAAGCCGGAGGGGCGGTGAGGGGGTGATGAAGACAGCCCTCCAACAGTTCCCTGCCATGCCCCCCAGCCCTCTGAGCACCCTGCCCTGGGCATGCACAGCTCGGCACACTCTCTCGGAGTAGGCTCCTTCTCAGGGACAGCAAATACCCCTGACAGCCAGCGAGCGTGCAAGGCTAGGCAGGGGTTTCCAGAGGCCACAGGGAACGCTGGAGCCTGCAGCATTTTCCTGGGGAAGGGTACACCCCGAATCAAGGCAGACATGTTACCCCAGACACTTGAGTGCAGGGAAAAGTGTGCTTGGCTGGGGTGGGAGTGGAGAGTGGACATGCGGCTGAGTAGGGTGCAGGGGATGGATGTCATTCATGCTTTCGTGCGACAGGCCATCAGGACAGGGGTTCCCTCCCTTACAGGCTGAGGGGCTGAAGGGTGTCGGACACTGTGCTGAGGACTCTGGAAGGAGCATCTGCTGTGAGCTGTGTGCTGCAGTCTGTGGGCCACCGCTAGACCCCACTTTGAACTTGGGCTCCAGAATCTTGTGCAGGGGCTGGGGAGGCGGCATGGTTCAGCGATCGGGATCGTTCACCTGAGAGGTTGCTGGACTTCTCGGCCACAGCTGTTAGATTTGCAAATGCCCTCTGGGACCCGTCTGGATGAAAGGTCTATAAACGTAATGTTCCGATTACGAGGGGAGTAATGGCTAATATTCCATTTGCTCTGTACCTGCTGACCTCAGACTCCTTGGGTCTCAGTCACTGCGTTAAGACTGGGACAGATGAGGACTGGGTCTGCTGGGGTGGGCGCCATTGCCACACACAGACCACAGTCCCTGAAGGGGGTGAGTGAGGGACCCTGCGGGGAGCCCTCCACCACGGTCCCCCATCACTGCGAGCAACCCCACTTGCAGAGGGGCACAGAGGACTGACCCGGGAGAGCTCAGCACGGCTGAGATGTTCTCCAGCCTTGAGAAAGTCCTGGAATGGCCAAAGCACCCTTCAAAATTTAGAAATGGGCTAATTCCTAACACGAAACTGATGACCCCCATGGGCACAGGAGATCTTCCTTCCCACTTTGAGGTTTCCCAAGCTGGTGTTCTCACTAGAGCTGCGGCCAACTTTGCTATAGAAACAAATATGGCTCACAGAGTCCTTGATTGGGGGTTCCAGATCCACCAAGAGCCACATACTCTTCGTTTATCCAGACAGACCGGCCCAGGCCATGCCTGACCCCTGAGAATGGACTGGGGGCTTCCGGTCATGCTTCCCACCCACCTTCTGGGCCCTGATGGTGGCTCTGCAGGGAAGCCCACGTTGTCCATAATGGGAGGCGGTGAGCGGTGACAATGGTTACCTAGCCCACTTCCCCTTGCGAAGCCTGGGGGAGCCCCGGTGGTGTGAGTGAATGCTTTTCCAACTAAGCAGAAAATTTAGTAAGTTGCTGAATGTCCTTGACGACATAGCACTTGTATAAAATATGCATATCAGCGGAGATGTTTTCCCTAACAATGCTCTGGGAAATTACATTAAATTCAAAATTATCCCCTGCTTTCCCGAGTCACCCACAGAGACTGGCACCAACAGCAGCACTGAGTGGAAGCAAAGCAGCAGCCTTGTTACCGCTGCCTCCGCGAGAGCCAGGGATCAAACATTTTTTCACAGTTTTATGTGGATAGTTTCATGAAAATTGATCAGGTCTAAAAAGTCACAGTCCAAATGAAGCTAAGGTTAAAGATAATTTATACATGATATTCCTAATTTTATTCCGGGCTCTTTTATTACTATGTAGGCCTTTATGACTTTAAAGAAAATGTCAGTGGCAGCAAATGACATTGTACTGAATAATCTAGTTATGAGGGAAGAGACATTTAAAACCATTCCACAGCAGCCTTGCTGGGTTCTGCTGAACGCACACTTTTCCTTCACACAGCGGTCCAAAATTCCTCGCCGCGGTCGGAAACCATCTCCGTGGCCACTAAGTGTGTCATCTGCAGGTGGCCCTGGACCCTGTCCTCCAGACCGTTTTATTTCCCGCACATCCTTCCCGTAAAGTTATGGCAGAGGCCTCATTTTCTCCATCAGAGGGAAACAGAAACGCCAAGTCGCCCTAAGTTTGATTCCAAAGGAGGCCTGAGTCCTGCAGGAGATGGACAGACAAACAAACATGACCACAGGGGCAAGCCGAGCGTCAGAGCGGTCATCCCAGACGCCCTCCTGGCCTCTCGGGGACTCAGCTTAGCATCCACGGGTGTCTACACCTACAGATGCTTGCAGAGGCTGCCAGGCTAATTCCACCTGCCAGGCCTCTCTCTCTCCTCCAGTGCTTGTGGCTTCTCAACTGATTGACAAGAGAGCCTTGCCCTTGGCTGAGGATTCCCCAGAAGAGTCAGCAGAAGGGCTGCTTTCTGGCGATGTGAGAGGCGGGTGCTGAACACACCAGAGTGCTCCGTGGCCTCTGCTGCAGTCCCAGCCCCTGTGTGCGGAGCTGGTGTCGGACCCCGCAGCCCCTCACTGTGGCCTGGAGCAGAAACGACACAGGCACAGGGTCTCCACCACCCCCCCCCATTGGCTCTTCTGCCAAATCACATAGACACTATCCCAAAGACAGAAGCACGTAATCGGTATGCCTCAGCTGCTGACTGCACACCAGGACCAATTTAATCCTCCAGCCCTCTTAGCGAGGGGACCTTGTTATGCCCATTTCACAGATGAGGAGCAGGAGGGTCTGAAGTCCCCAGGGCATGGCTGTCTGACCCCAGGGGCACCTCTTCCTCTGTAAAATGACACAAATGGCCATCCCCTTGGGGCCCTGGGAGGAACAAGGGGACACCTGTATGGCCTGGGTTCCAGGTGCTGAGGTCCCTGAATGGTACGAGCTGGCACAGCGACCTCCTCTGCCAACGGCACGTCAGGGCTCGGTCATCCGCGCGCTCCACTCTTGGGGGGCGAGGTGAGCGTCCTTAGACCCATCCCTCTAGGACGCTGTCATTCCATCAGAGCTACTCTTGGACCCCTGGCCTGGCAGACGGGGCACAGAACTGTTAATCTCCGCTCAGCACCCTTTCCCCGAACCCCATCAAACCCATGGCCAGGAGTTTTCCCTGGGATGACCGAAACCAGGGACACCTGCTGGGTGCGGGTAGAGTCCTCTCCAAAGCTGGAGAAGAGGGAGAGGGAAGACTTTGGGGTGGGAGTGGCTCCCGGCATCTCCAGGACGGCCCTGCAGGTGCCCGGGTGTTTACGTGAAAGTTGGTCTCCAGTGAATGTGAACACTATGTCGCTGGCTGAGCAGGAGCCCCAGGCCCGCTGATCTGAGCACTGTGGCCCCCGAGTGGGAAATCAGGTTTCCTTAGGAAAACCACATACTGGATGTTAATTTCCTTTTCCTTGAAAAAGCGGAAGATCAATTAGAGGCAGAATGTGATTCTATCAGAGCTATTTTCCAGGATTTATTCTGTAAGCTTCCTCTCTCCAGTCCCCATCTGGCTCGGTCAGAAATGGGTTTTGCTTCATCAGAAATGTGCTGTGAAGTTCCCCATTAGATTATCGATCGCCTCCATGAGGCCGAATCCTCAACGTGCCCACAGACACCGTGTGCTAGCAGAGACTCGGAATTTGGAGCCAAATAGAAAGAGAAGGAAATTAACTGATGCTTCGAATCCTGGCAGGAAATTTGAATTTAAATCCCTTTCTGGAGTGGGCCCCTTGGAGCAAATTCTGAAAACTGCTTTGCCCCAGCTGGATTTTCCTTGAGTTCAGCTCCTGTCCTGCTCACTCCGGGGCACCTGCTCTGTCCTGGGTCCCTCCTCCCTGCATGTGCCTACACTGAGCCCCGGGCCACCCCTGGGCTCCAGATCCTCTGCCGAGCCAAGAAGTGATAGGAGAGGGCTGGCTCTTCCTTCTACCCAGTCCTTGTCTGAAAAATAGGTTCCCCAAACCATCCTGGGAAGCAGGGTATAACCAGAGACTCGAACCGGCAGCCTTTCCTCTATAAAGAAGTAAAGAAGTGCTTAGCCTTCATGGGCATGGTGGCTTCTCAGGGTCCATCATGCCAGGGCCAATGTCAGTGAGCAGACGAGGGAATCTGGTTGGGCTTTTCATCTCCAGAACGAGGAGCCTCCGACAAGGCTGGTGTCCCCTGCCTGCGGGGCCCTCCCTGCCCTGGGACCACAAGGTCCGTGACAGCCCCAGGAGACGGTCTTCTTCCCCTGGATCCCGCTCATCTAAGAGCATCTGAGCTCTAGAGAGGGAGCATGGCTTTACCGAGCAGATGCCAGCAACTTCACAGGCATGAGCTGAATTAGCCCAACCGTACCTTTGTAAGGATAGGTTTCTTCCCATTTAGCTCATGAGAAAACTGAGATTTGGGGAAAGAATTTAGTAAGAAATCCAAGTGATATGGCTACCAAGTGTCAGAGGCAAGAAGAAGCCCTGGTCTGGGAGCTTGGAGGATCCTACCCTTCCCGCCATGACGTCATAGGTGCCGGTAGACAGAAATACCCTCGTGGGTGTAGACACCCTCCCCATCCTTCACAGCA
This sequence comes from Enhydra lutris kenyoni, assembly GCF_002288905.1. Classification (NCBI taxonomy): domain Eukaryota; kingdom Metazoa; phylum Chordata; class Mammalia; order Carnivora; family Mustelidae; genus Enhydra; species Enhydra lutris. The sequence continues at coordinate 77,466,480 of NW_019154096.1, forward strand.
GTGCCCAGAAGAGCCCTGCCTCCTGGAAGTTAGGGAATGAACCTCTCTCCAAGGTCTAGGTCAAGATGCTCAACCAGAAAGCAGTGAACTGAGATTGTGATCAATAACAATGACTGGGCGGCAGCCTGCGGCAGCCGGGGGACAGCCTGGGCAGTGTCCCTGTGCCCTGACAGCCAGCCCCGCCTGAGGGCTCACAGGACCCCAGAAGAAAGGCAGAAAGCAGCATGCTGTCCAGAGATCTGGTCCTAAGTGAAGCTGTACCCATTCTCTTCCCACTCAGGGAGATCTGGAGTTATTTTACTTGGTTCTGCAGAGAGACGGACAGGGTCGGGAACGGCCCATCTTGTCATCAAAGAGGCCTTCCCTCTATGCCGGTTCATTCCCCCCAAAGAACCGGGAAGATGTTTGGGCATTCCTCTTTCCATTGTTCAGAAGAAAGCTCTAAATCCCAAAATGGTAAGGTCTGAGGTAGCTCAGAACCTTCTGGTGGAAATGGCGTACGTGAGGAGGGCAGCGGCCAGACCCAGGCAGCCTGTCGGCTCTCGCGGGCCCGGAGGTGGCTGCTGCACAGTCGGCTCTCGCGGGCCCGGAGGTGGCTGCTGCACAGTCGCCGAAGGGCTGCGTGCACTGAAGCGTTGTAAGCGTCTCACGGGGAGACTGGCTCCCCTGAGATCAACGGTGTCCTCAAACGGCCCTCCCAGAACTTTGTGGAATCACAATGCTAGGACGACCCCTACGCCAGCCCGGCCAGCCCCTAGATACACAGAGAAGGACACGTGACACATAAAAGAGAGGCAAAGTCTGGGCCAGCCTGAACTGCCCAGCAGCCTGGTGCACCTTGGGCAGGAACAGAGCGCCACATGCCACGCTGGCGTTGTGGCCCAGGTGCTGACCGTTTTGCAATGCACTGAGATAGTATCATTCTCTCTTTTTGAGGAAACTGAGGCTCCAGGAAGCCAAAGCCACATGGTAGGGAGTGGGGACGGCCATCCCCTGCCCCCGCCTACAGCTGCTGGCAGTGCCCACGCAAACCACAGATCTAACAGATCCCGTCTCCGTTCCTTCTGTCCACAAACTTCCCTTCTGGACAACGGCATGATAACAGATGGTCAGGTCTTCCAGCTGGCTGTGACGCAGGATCCATACCTATGTGTACATTAGCGATTTCCAAGTATTTGATATATGCAAACAGAGGACAGAGGAGGAGGGATGCCAGTTGGCATCAAGAAATGAAATGGACAAGGACCATCTACCTGGTGAAGGAGTCAGCTTCTTGTGGTGGAATTTGTCTAATTTTGTTTTCCCATCTACACGGCCATGGTGAAAACCTCTGGGCATGTGCACAAGAATCAATCCACAACATTCTTCAGCGTCGAGCCCAGGGTCAGGTGACTTTGGCTGACTGTCCCAGCTCCACTGCCCTGACTCCACCCCAAGCCCGGCCAGTGGCGCCTCGCACTCCGCGGGGGCCGGGGGTGCTGATGTAAGGCCTTTCCCGGGAGGGTCCCTGTTTACCCTTTCCATGGACAGTGTCCCATGCATGGAAATCTTCAGGCAAAACAGAGAAGACCTCGCATGTGAGCCTTGCTAATGTCACGCTCTGGTAAAGCTGCAAGAACGTGTTCTGAGCCCACTTCGGCTTTGCGCGGCGCTCGGTATTAATTCACTTAGGGACTGTACCCCCTGATGCTAGAGGTGCTGTCAGATGACGGGATCTGTTGCAGAGCCTGCGGCAACTTCCAGCACCTTTCTCTGATAACGTGCGGCTCTCCACGAGGGGAGCATAATATACAGTGTTCCCAAGCTTGTATGATAAGAGACTCTCCTCCCTGGGAACCCATGTGAACAAGCTTGCAGGAGAATTTCAACCCACTCGTGATAGAAAGTTGTCCCAAACTAGTTTCAGATGGGAGAAAGGAAGGACAAACACATCTTAGGAAGCATTTACTGATCACCAAACTGGAAACCCCTATTAACCGATAGCTAGTTATAGCTCAGAAGCAAACTAATAAAATGTGCATTTCTTTACAAATAGTAAGAATGAATAGCAACTGAGTGCACTATGCTGTCCTTCATGAGATCTGAGATGGGGCTGCCCACACCTCACGGTGGGACCGGTTGAGAAGTCTGAGTAAAGACTGGATCTGAGATCTAGTATACCAATGTTACATTTCTTGAGTGAGATCAAGATCTTTTTTCTTAGGAGATGTGTGCTCAAGCCATAGGGTTGAAGTGACATGATAACTCACTTTGAGGGGTTCAGAAAGCACGTGTGTGTGTCCACACACAAGGGGCCAAACGGTGGACCGGGTGAGGGAGGTACCACGTGCTGCATTTTGTGCTTTCAAGGTTTCCGTGGGCTTGAAGTTTTTTAAGATAAAAATCAGAGGAAGTTTGTGCAATTCAGAATAGGCTTCAGAAGGACCCACTGGTCCCAGGAGGAAGGCCCGCCGCTGGGAGCCGCAGTATGTAGGCGTCCCCGTTCTCTTCTTTGAAACTTACTCCTCGGGGGGTGGCCGTGTGTCCTTGTCCCAGCCATGGCCAAATGTGCGGAGACGGCCACTTCCTGTCCCGATGACCTCTATTGCAGCAGGAGTCCTCGAGGTGCTGGAGGACCCGTCTGATAGCAGCTCTAACACAAAGGGGTGCAATGGCCTGGGGGTCCATATGGAGCCCAGACTCGGGTGGACACCACTCACATTACAACCAAAGACAGAACTTTCAGATGCATTCCTACGGCCACTGCAACTCTAAATCTTATTTGAACATATCCTCACAACATGCTCACTGTGGGGTAAATAAAAACAGAAACCCCTAAACTAACGCACAGTCAAGAACCAAGCCCCGAGGCTAAGGCAGAAGGCGCCACCCGGTGTGTTGATCGTGGGGTGTCCTGTGCCGAGAACACCGGGTTCAAATGAACAAGGCAGTCATTTAACGTCCCACCCTCGAAATCCCGGATGAGGCTGGACACATAGTAAGGAAGCGTTGGCCTGGGAAACAGAGGCGTTGGGAGGCTGGCTCAGGCCTGAGCACCCTGGGCTCCCATGTGCCCCCCAGGGAGAGTGGGTGGCCTCACCCTTCTCCCTTGGCCAGCACGTCTGGGTGATAGGCCGCAGCAAATACCCAGAACCACATCCACTGTACTCCTTGGTCTGGGCATGGCAGCACTGTCCCACGGCAGGCCTTCTGCCTGTTTGTGGCATCGCAGTGCACCCTAGTCCTCCCTGCCACCAGGCCATCTGGGTGCCCCCCCTTGCATTTTCTCCTGTGGTTTCTCTCTAAGCCCTCCCTCTCCCCACTTAAGTTTCTCAACTTCCCTGATCTTTCCCTCTTCTCTGCTGCAGGCGTATTTTAGATCAGGGAAAGGCTCTTCCTTTGCACGCATCCTGCAACGACCCACCACCACCAAACAGCAATGCGGCAGTGCAGCCAGGCGGGCCTGGGACAGCCCCGGGGGAGCAGTGCCTGCACTCGGCGGAGGGAAGGAAGGAGGTGTGCAACCTTCCCATGCCTCCGGTCCAGGGAGAAACCTCCGTCTCGTGTTCGAGGGGATCCACCAGGACTGGCCACCTTGGATGAGACCTAACCTCCACCATGCTTCTCTGAGCCACATCTGGTTTTCCCAGGGAGAACTACAATATTTATGCCTAGGGGACAGAAAGATTTGCCTGTCTGAGAAACAGAAGGAAAACGACTGTTCTCATCTTCAAGCTGGTTCACATTTTGGAAGAATAAAAGCAAAGGAGACCACAATGCTTGGGGTTTGGTTAGAAAAATACAAAGGGGACACAAGTACTCCTTGAGTAACCAGCCCTTGCGAAATCCAGTGAAGGAACTTTTTACCAACATAGGTATAATCAAATTCTCATAATTTTCTTAATTTCTACTTTCATGGGGAATCGCTATGTTCTTCTGATTTTGCATAAGTCTCTTTCCCCCAACAATTTCATCAAATATTTTCTTTTACAAGGTGGAGGTACTATTTCCCCTTATCCTTTAGGCTCATCCAGAAACCCTGATTGACTAATGAGAGAAGCAGCTTATGGTAAAACATCTCTATTAAATTCTCTTGGCTTTTTTAAGATTAAAAAAAGGAAGAAGAAACTTTGTCTCTCTCTAAATGCGAATCTTCCCTGTAACACTGTGCCTAATCTACTACAACTAATTAATCTGCTGGAGCTGATGAAATGTTACCTCCGCATTTTTTGTTCCTTGTATACAATTATTGTAACAGTGGTGAATAAATCAATATTCCCATTCCAACTGTAAAAAACAATCAAGAAAAGCAGTGCTTCTCAGGGAAAAAAAACAAAAACACCAAATAATATTTATTAACTCTGTCTCAATCCACAACAGAACCAAATACCATTCAGGCATTTTCTGCAAGTGTAATAAGCAAACTCGGGTACATGATGAAGGTGGCACATGCCAATAATTTCACCATTTTACACTGCAGAGTAATTGAAGGATTTAATGAGAAACAAACCAATAAAAATAAATAGACCATGTTAGAGGAGGAGAAACTGATCTGAAATGCAAGTTGCTCCATTGTGAGTTGAGGGTTTTTAGTTTAGTTTTTTGTTTTGTTTTGTTTTGTTTTGTTTTGTTTTGTTTTTTGCATGGTTTGACCAAGGGGAAAATGGTATCAGGACGGCTAACTCTTACCCACTTTTTCAAAGATAAAAGATAATATTGTGTTCCTCTAGATGAAAATCCTGGCCACAGTAACTCATAGTGTTGAACAAGACTTGGGTTCCTCTGACTGCAATCACGCTTCCCTCCCAAGGCGGGCCAGGGGGACAATGTCACCCGCTGCTAGGTGGCTTGGGAGCTTTGGTCCCGTCGGTGGGTGCCAGACCCCGGCGAGCCTGGTTCAGAGTGGCGGCCTGCCTGGGCGTCTGTTAGGAAGCACTGCCCAGCCCCCACGTCGCTAGCGGCAACATTGTCAGGAGCAAAGCATCCAGGGCACGGAAGCCCCCACTGAAACAAAACTGGGTGTCCCAGCCGTGCCACCTGAGCACCCACTCTGGGGCAAACACACCTGAACCTGACCCTCTGCCCACCTCTGGGCCTGGGGATTCAGAGAGGAGCAAGGCATGGTCCTTACCCAAAGAGCTCATGGCCAAGATCAAGGGTAGGGATACATGCGCTACGGGTGTTGATGGGGCTTGGCTCCCTAACCCAGGCGGCAGGAGGGCACACCTTGCAGAGTGGGGCAGGACATGCCCGCTGAGGAGGTGGTGCGGGCCCAGCTGGGAAGGATGTGCAGGAGAGGGCGGGGGTGGCATTGTAGGCAAAGGGCCCCAAGTCTGCAAGGGGCCAGAAGTATGAGCAAGCCACTGGTGAGAGCAGATGACAGAGGGTGAGAAGGGAAACAAAGGAGAGGGTGAGAGAGTCGGCCAGGCCAGGTCAGGAAGGGCTCCTATCTGGACAATCTTACGGGACTCTGGGGGCCGTGGAAGGAGGATGTGCCTGGAACGTGGGCCCCCACATGTGCTCACAGGTGCGGCATGGCCAAGCGTTGGACCCAAAGTGCTGGCCCCGTTCTGCCTTGACAAGAATGTCTAAGGCCGGCCTCCCCTGTCGGTCCCCTCTGTGCCCAGCCACCGAGACCTGCTCAGCTCCCGTGCCCACTCCCAGAGCAGGAGCCGTCCTTGCCCACTCGATAGTAGGAGGCTGGGTGGGGTCACTCTTTAACCTCCCCCAGGCTATGTCTTAGCTGTCCACCTGCTCCTTTATGTTTAGAAAAAATGCAAACCTTGACTCTTTTTTTTTTTTAACTCAAATCAAGAGAAGCCATCTCCACAAAGTTTTCTCTACGAGATGCTGTTTTTCAGCTCCTCTGTTTTGAGGCCCTCCCCCATATGCACAATCGAAAACACTCCATTGTAATAAGTTATTGCTGTGCGGGGGCTCTGGGAGCGAGGGAAACGCAGGGTTCAAAGCCAGGAGCCGAGAGGTCCTTCCCCAGACAGGCGAGGGCCCGAGTGGTGGGCAGACCACTGACCCTTTGATCACACCTTTGAAGAGCTCTCTTGAAGAGTATTGATGGAATGAAGCATTTTATTTCCTGAGCAAGTTCAAGTGAGCTAGAGTCAGGCCTGGATGCCACAAACAAGGGAGCTTGCTATTTTATTCACACGACCTAGGTGAGCTGGGAAGGCGAGGGCGCCCCATCCGGAAAGCAAAGGAACGGTCCCACAGCTGGGCTGCTGAGCTCACGGCCCAGGAGGCGTGTCCCTTGTTCTGGCCACCTTCTCACTTCCTTAGAATTTGGAAAGATGCAAAGAGGGAGTCCACTTGTGCTAGCCCTGCCCAGATCTACCAAGAAGAAGATTCCAGAAGGATCAGTTCTATGTCTTGCCCCTGCCTCGCCAGCTCAACAGGAGCCATACCACCGGCTCTGAAAGCCCAGTCCTGGGACGCAGCAGGACACACATGGGGCTGGCCCGACATGAAAACTGGATGAGCAAAGGCATTCCCCACGGGGAGCAGGCCCTCCTTCAATAACAACAAAACAGAGGAGGACAGAGAGGAACAGGGGAAGAAGGTGGAGGAGGATGAAGCAGAGAAAGAGGAGGAGGATGGGGGAGGAAGAGAAAAGAGTGGGGTGGGAGGGGGTAGCACAGATCCTGGGCCAGGCCTGGCTGTCACCGCGCACCTGCCCAGCGGTGCCGGGTCCCTCCAGGGCTGCAGAGAGCAGCTTCAGGGACCGAGAGAAAGGGGTGGGCAGCAGAGGGTCCCCAAACGCAGCCCAGAGCAGCCAGCTCTCTGGACGTCGGGGTGCGGACCTGCACTGGGCAATCAGAGAGGCAAACACGGAAGCGCTCTTTCCATTTTAAAGCAGTGTGTACTATTACAGAGCAGTAGTTCTGACTCTCATTTTACCCAGAGAAAGGAAAACAAAAACCCAGACGAGGAACACTGACTTCCTTGAGCTCAGGCCACGCCGCTGAAAGGGGTGAGAACGGTGCCTTTCTGTCCTCAACCACCCGCCCCCGGACCGCAGAGCTCGGAGTAAGGGACCAGGCCTTATCTGCTGCTCACAGACTTGCCAATGTTTGCCGACAAATGGCCAATGATACAGAACCTAAACTCTGGCCTCACCTCCCAGGCCCCCTTCCTGTGGGCCTTGGTTCCCCGTCGTAGAAGAAGAGAGTTGACAAGAAGGACCAGAGACTTGGACTTGACAGCTAATAGGGCCAGGGGATGCTGAGGGTCCCCCAGAGCCCAGTAGTGATCCCAAGGTCAAGGCATCCCTTCTGCCGCAGCCTCCTCCCAGGGGACCCCACGAGCTGGCCAAGGCGCCTCCTGGCAGAACCTCTGAACTCCGCAGCCGCCCCCCCCCCCCAGGGCCTTCCAGAAAGGAGAGCAGTGCTGTAGCTGGGTCTGTTTCTCACCAGCCCAGGGCAGGTGGTCCCCCACAGGGAGTCTGTCAGCGTGCACCCCAGGCAGGCCGACTGTAAGGGGGAGCAGCCTCCTCCCAGACATTGCCTTGGACCCAATCCCCTCGAGGGCCAGGAGCCCCCCTTTCCCGTGCATGTCAAGGGCACTAATGTGGCCCCGGCCGCTCTTGCAGCATCTCCTGGAGGGCGAGAATAGGGAGCAAAATAGGACAGTTGCTGGGGGTGCAGCCCACCAGCATTCCTGGTGCCCTCCTTACAGCGTCCCGGGACACGCCTGCGACCACCCTGAGGCTGTTCCCCACAGAGAAAGGACCAGGCTCAGGTCCTTTTCAGGACTGTTTCAGGAGTCGGAGAGGTAGTTGGACTCCAAGGCTATGTGCCTGCAAAAGCCCGTGACCCACCCACCAGCCACCACCCCTCCATCGTCACAAGTGCAAGGGCATGGAGTCTGTCTTAGCCCTTCGCAGCAGAGTCACGTAGATACCACACTTGCTCGTGGGAGATCACAGGTGGCTCAGGGAAAAGGAACAGCAGATCATAGCCGAGCTGGAATAAGTGCCCAGAGCATTGGAGCAGCAGGACCAACAGTCCATGCTGGGAGCAATCCCGAGGTTCTTCATGAGGGAGGTGCTCCCTGGGTAGCTCACAGTCTGCCACTGCTCCAAGGATACGGCACACATTCAGAGGAAGCGGCAAGTCATGGGCTGCTGATCAAGTGGGTCTCTTCACTCAGAGTCAGCAGCCAGGACAGCTCCTGGGTGAGGACTCGACATCTGGCTTGAATCTCCACAGCCAACCCTGCCACGCTTGACGGCTCAGGGCAAGACACACGCATTCTGACCACGGCCTCAGTGGCAAGCGACCGAGAGGCCGAGGGGGACACCTGCCTTGGGGAATAAGCCTATGGAGGTGGTGGTGGCTGTCCCCCCACCCCCCCCCGGCCCCCGCCTCCGCCTCCACGCTGCAATCTGACAGCAGCCCGCCCCCCGCGGTCCCCAGCAGCTACGGTCGAGGTGGCCATGCTGCGGCTGCCCGGGGGTTGGAGCTCATGCGGCAGGAGCTGAAGTCAGAGGAAGCGGAGGGCCCCCCACATCCCAGAGCTGTGAGCTCCACGTCCTCCCAGCAACCCCACATTCTTCCTAGGAAACTTCGAGGCAAGTCCACCCTCCAAACATGAAACACGACACAGAATTCCTCTCGACTTCCCTGCAGCGCCCCCAGCATGAGATGAGGCTCGGGAGGTGAGTGGTTGCCTCAGGCTGGGTGGTGGGGCAGCCAAAAGCACAGCCAAAGTGGGAGGAGGCCCTCCGGATGTGCCCCCCACCCCACAGGAGCCTACTGGGCCCTGGAGAAGAGGCAGGGGCTACGGGGGCCGCCAGGGACCCTCCGGGGAGGCTTGGCCTCCACCACGAAACTCCTTGTGGCAAACTTTCCTTCCAAGCATGGTGAAAACAGACCCTCTGGGACCCATTTACAGAGGGGGGTGCCAGGCCCCCCATCACACTGGTGTCCTGCACACAGCATCTCAGGGTTTGCAGGCTGTCTGTTTCCGCAGGGCTGGGCACAGCTCGGGGAGCATCGCTATGCAAAGCGTGATAAGAGAATGAGTTAAGCCAGCTCCCTGGCAAGGCTGGTTGGTGGGCTGGCGGCAGCTTCTAACAGCCCTGACCCTGATGAGCCACATCCAGCATGACCCCAGGCCTTGCCATGCTGCTACACAAGTCCACTGAGGCCACCAGGAGGAGGGCAGTGATGAGCTCCAGCAGACATGTGGTGAAACCCTTCGGGAAGGAAGGGGCAAGGCACGCCCCCAGGGACATGCACTTTCACAAACACCTGCACCATTGTGTAAGATCTATTGGGGGTGAACTTTATAGGTCATAAGATTAGTATTACGGTTGTCCAGAACTTCTGCTTTTCTGCATTGCACCAGAGTTGGATTTTCTGTTTAACTATACACTCACCATTGTTCTCATCCTCACGTGTCAACGTTGGCTGAGCAATATGTCACATTTGTCAGTGTGACTCCCACGGACAGGCACCCCCGTCTGACACCTGGCGTGACTGGTCTGCTAATGAAATGGGTTAAGGCTCTCTCCTGTGCTGGGCTTCAATAATAGAATCTAAATGAAAGTAATGTCCGAGTGCAATCCTAGTTTACATATTAGTTATTGTATAAAGGGAAAAAATGAGGGACCACGGTAGGTTACATGCAATTAACATCAAGGCCCTTGCGCGGGTCTCATGGGAAGTGGATCAGCCTGGCTGGTTATTTCTCAGATTTTGATGGGAAGAAGGAAATGTTTCACTGCACACCTCAGCTGCAAGTGGCAAGGCTTTCTGGAAATGCAAGACATCAACCAGACCTCAGGACAGGATAGACACAAATTGAGCATTTGCTTTTGAACTGCTCCTCAAAAGCATGGTTCCAGGAGCTGAACACAGCATGTGAAGCACCAGGTGTATCAGGGCCCACGCAGAACCAACCCCAGAGGAGCACACCTGAGCCTGGGAAAAGTGGAGGGCTACCCAGGGGAGGTCCTTGGCTGGGGTGTGCAAAGGAGATCCACACTGCAGAAATCCAGCTCAGCCTCGAAGAACAGGTATGACGGAGCCAGAAGCAGAGCCGGCGATGAGCTCACAGTCACACCTCTCTCAGGCCCACGCGTGTGCGCATGTGCGCACACACAGGTGCACGTAGGGTGACCGTCAGTAGACCATTGGCAGATCTTTGGGGTTCTGGTGGGGCAGAGGAGGTGGAAACTCTGGTGCAGCAGGGCAAGGAGGAAGCAGAAGATGGGCAAGGAATGCATGGAAGTTGGCTACCAAAAAAAAAAAGGAAAGAAAAAAGAAAAAGCAAGTGCGGAGGTGATGGGGAAGGAAGCAAGATGCAAGAAAGATTGCTTTTTTAGGCAGGAAGAGACTTAATGAGATGATTTCTGTGTCAGAAAGAAGGCTGGACAGAGGCCATGGTGCATTTCGGATCCCAAGACCATGGAGCAGTGGGAAGGAATGGATGAGACCAAGAGAGCATCCAGAGAAGACGTCTTGTTTCACAGGTGAGAAGTTATGTACAGATTCAGCTTAAGCAAAGTTTCAAAGGCATGAGAGCCAACAGCAGTAACCTACACTCACAGAAGACTGGAGTTCGCAGAGCATTTTCATCCATGTGATCTGATTTGGTCCTTTATAAATAGCCTTAGAGAAAGAAGGATATCATCTTCACATTAGAGTTGAGAGGGAAAATCTGAGTATATGTCACGTTAAGCAGACTCGTTTTGTTCTTGACTTGATGGGCTGGGTTATCAGGTTTCTTTAGTTGCATCTGACAAAAGCTTATTTACCCAAAAGGGGAACATTCTGGCTCATGTTACTGGTCAGAAAAGGGATGTCACTGAGCCTTGGGACAGCTGGAGCCAGCCACATCTCCCAGAACAGTTCTTCTCCTTGTACACCATCTACGTCCCCCCCACCTTATTTGGGTACAAGGGTACAGCCCCCACAAGCTCTGTGTTACTTTCCCTGTGACTTGATGATGAATAAAAAGAGACACCCCTTCATACTGAAGCTATCAGAAAAGTCCTGGGGAAGTTCTCACTTGGGGCCATGTGTCCATTTCATTTGCTCAGTCAATAAGTCAATTCACCCATTCATTCAAATATTGATTGAGCTCCCCCAGCATAGTAGACGTATTCTAGGCAGTAAGGACATGGGCAGGAAGAAGACAGAAAAGTTCTCTGTTCTGAAGGAGCTTCCTCTAGAGGCTCCATGATTTAGAAGCAACAACAAAACTCCAACGCACAAGTATCCATGAATCTACAAGTAGACCAGCCCCCATGGTCCAGGAAGGAGATGGCAGTTCCCACCTTCAAAGCAAAAGACTGGAATGTGTGTGGTAGGTTGAGGGTGGAGGGAACACATATGGGGAGCATTTCCCCAAAAGGACTCGGAATTTAATATTATGAATAAAAGAAAGAAGTGCTGCTGGGCATATGAAATAAAAATGCAGAATTATGTAAAATTTTTGTTGAATAGTTTTTTACTCTTCAAAAGTGAATATGTAAGAGATGAGAAATTGAGAAGTCTTTGTTCTTCTGAATTATTAGTTGGAAATATTCTTCCATACCAAAGATATTTATTATGAATATTTGGAAATAGGTCTCCAACGAGAACTGGGTCTGCAATACTGAGCCTGTCTCTGCCTCGTGGAGTGCCCCACACAGGCATTCACATGGATCTCCCCAATAACTCACCGTCCAGAGGATTGCAGGTCAGCATTCATTTGCTCTCGTAGCTCAAGCATTTGGCACAGCCCTGGGCACACAGAAGACGCTCAATATCCATCCAATCAGATGTGTATTCTAATATATTCTATTTTACCAAAATCTGGTGCATGAAACCATAGTCAAATACACTCATATATGACAAAGTCTTGAGAGTGGTCTGTACAGTTCTATTCATCTAACAATCTTTCCTTTTAGCACAGATAACCAGACTCCCAATTCAAAGGCACGTCCTATTCTTGGAAGCACAATATATTTCGAGGGTCATCACAAAAACACATGTAGTGCACAAAGAAGGCCCTCTGTTGAAAAGACAGCAAAAACTCTGAGCCACCAGATCGCACCTCTCCCTGCACATCATTTGACAGGTTGCCAGGCATTCTCGTTGCAATTCAACCTACTGTGCCACTCATATTCTTCATCTTAACCCTCAATTGTGTCTGTGAACCTTTTGTGGTCAAAGCTGTACCCCACCATGGAACAGCAGCTCAACCAGAATTAGCCTCGAGTGTTCAGGACTAATGGGAGCAGTGACCCAACTGACTGTCAGCTGCCAGAGGTCTGGGATATAGGAAGTTGCAGTTAGACGAGCAATGTAGGTCATCACCACTGAGATATCTCAAATCCATTCTTTCAAGCTTAATACGTTGTCTAGCATGTTTGTACAAAAGAGTTCCTCTCCTTCTGTCATATTTTAAAATTTCAGATACCAACAAATTCTCAGAAAGAGCAATGATGTCTACTGCATCATAGGGAACAAAGCAAGGTCATTAGGAATAAAGACAGATGTAGACAATGGATCACAACCAAAAAAGAATGAAGGGCAAAAATGCATGCATCTGGCAGAAAACAGCGGCAGGCATCCCTAGCTTTAAAGAGCAATGTCAGGTCTGGCAGGGTGAACTCAGGTCCCTGTACAGTGGATTTGGCGGATGGCCATGCCAGAGAGATGGAGCACCTAACAGAATTTGAGCCCAGTAAGAATAACCAAATGGAGAAGATATGTGTTGGCCATCAAAAGATGGTCTGTTCTTATCACCAGACAATAGGCTTCTCTGCATACAAGCTCCAAGCGTTTTAGTTTCAAGATCCTCAGTAACCCCTCCTACCCCACCCTGGCTCTGGGTTAAGTAGTGTTAGTTTGTTAACAAGCACTTCATTCTTTCTTCTCTAAGGAAACACTCCCCTAAAAGCAGAGGCAGGCACTTCTCCATTGAGTATCCCACAGGCAGAAAGGTTTTCACTTCTTTTGAGGCTCTTTTATTCCCTTCTTTCTTCTCCTAACTGACTTGCTCTGACATGACACCATCTCCCACCCTTTCAAGGACACCTGGAGACAATGCCACTGGAGTCAGGGACAAGGGTGATAGAGGGGACCAACAAGAGAATAAGACTTCTTGGTCAAGAACCATTTTCCTCTACTAGAGGGCAATGTTCAAGCCAAGTCCCTTCATTAAGACTCTGCAGAGCACTGGGTACCCTCAAAGGGGAGCACATTCTTGGGTAGGTATTTCAACCCAAGGGTGTTTGATGATGTCACAGAGGCATGAAGGCCAGTCTCATAAGGACTTAAGGTGAATTTTGTGATCTGCTATGAGGTTGCATTACTCACATCTGATTTTCCAGCACATTTCCTTAGACCTCTCCCTCCTAACTCCTCATGAGCCTTATCTCATTTTGTCTGAATTTCATGCTGAAGAGAGATGATGAGGTAGATGGACTGACACCAACCCAAGCTGTCATACCAACTCTACTCCACAAGGCAAGTGTGACCACAATTCCCAATCACTCCTGTCCTCCCTTCCACAATCTGCAGAGATACATTGTCATTCCAAGGTCCTCCACCTTTGGGTTCCTTTTTGTCCAGAGTCTCAAGTCACCTCTAGGAATGTCTCACAGTTCCTTTGTGGTTTACTTGGTTGATAGCTGTATTAGAAACATGAAATTATTGAAATAAATGTGTTTTTCTAAACAAATTGTCCTTAGAATTCCATTTACTTGGCATCTGATCTTATTTCAACTTATTTCCAGATATCTTCATTTCCACTTATTTGGCTATATTTATTTTTATTTTTAAATTTTTAGGGACTCATGGAATCATTATTCTATGATATTTTAAGACACAATCACATTGTCAGTGTTAAAAACAAATTTTGCACTATTTTCCTACATAACTCAAAGAGTGGGAGTCTTTTAGTGTTACTCTAGACTTAATCATTCCTCATGGCTAGTATTGATTGTCTTAGGCATAATTAATTCCACTAACATAAAGTCTCTATATTTTTCTTGCTGAAAGGACAAATTCAAAGTTATCAAATAATTTAAGGCACAAAATTTTGTGCATATTTGTTTTCATTATGTAATTCAAAGACAACAACGATGTGCAACTTTTGAAAGACTTTAAGCCAGTTATTAAATCTTTGTCCACTGAGTAGATATCCTAAACCCTCCCATCAAGCCTCACAGTTCAGGATGTGCAAATCTCTAAGATTTTCATTGTTTTACAAATAAAACTATTATCTCAAAAAGATTCCAAAAAAAAAATCAAGACCATATACCTCAAATGACAAAAGACTGTGTACCAACTATTGCCACCATGGCCAGGAAGAAATTATACTCAGTGCCTTGACAATGTGCCCAGTTATCAATCACCTGACAAAGCAGGTCTGACAGAATGCAGAGAGGTACTTGAAACCATTCATTGACTCCCAACAACAAACCTGTTCTGCATATTGCATTTCTGCTAATCAACTGAACCTCCATGGTGATTCACACAACAAGGTTTGATCTCAGAGGAGGTGCAGGAAGGGAAGTGTGAAGCAGACAGATGAAGGGCTGACATGACCCAACATGAAGCAGTGAGCCTCCAGCCTCCTGACACAATCAGCTCTGTTGGAAGCAGGGACCATCTTCCTCCCCATCCAGTGTAGATACATCCTTGTTTCCCTTTTGTGTGATCGAAACAGGAGGAAATAAAAGTTGCCAATCTTAAGTGAAAACTTGAAAATTCTTAGGAGAGAAAGAGACTCCTTCCCTCTCTCTGGGTTATTCAACTGGATCAATTCACAGTTGGTGGTTTCCCAAGATTACAGACACCAGTATAATGGCCTCAGAACATGAAGGGATAAGAAATAAGAATAGAGCATGAGGCTTCAGTCAGGGACAGAAGACCCAGGGCACAGGACAAATAACTAAAGCCCAAGTTATGTGGGCTAGCTTAAACCTTCTTAGGAAAAGATGAAGATGTCCCTTTCCTCATACCCTACATGATAGGTATAAGGCAGGAAATAGGCTGGGCCTGAAAGCCTCAGACACAGATCCAGGAGAAGCTGTATTCTTTGTCATAATCTGAATCACAAGGTGACACTACATACTGAACCCATTTATCTCCCAGAAGAGTCCTAATTCTCAGGTTGAGAGGACCATGAACCACAAAGAGTAGGGTCTTCCCTATTCCCCCAACCTGGGCTCTGCACATAAGCACTGAGCTCCAGTCTCCCAGGCTCAAGCTTTTGCTCAGTTCTAACGCTAACCATTATCGTTTTGGAGATTTAATGCATTAGGTCTCCAATTTAGCTTGCCAGACAGATTCTTCCCCAATAAACACACAGTTTTATGATGGTATCGTGCATTTGCTTCCATTCATAATCACAGATTAGCAATGCCAAAAATGCTGTCTAAATAAGAAGAAAATAAAGTAAGAATTGGGAGCTTTCGATTCAGAATAGCAGCACATGCATTTTCCTTCTGACCTAAGAGGCAGTTCAAAATGTTTATTAATGCCCAAAAGTGAAAAGACATTTGGGGAGGCGATCAGCCAATAAGAAATTTCAAGAGATTTCTGGAAGACAAAACAAAACAAAAAACAAACAAGCAAAAAAAAAAAAAAAAAAAAAAAAAAAAACGGGTCAAGTGATGGCTGGGAAAAATCATTGGGAAAGCTCAGAAAATACATGAAGAGTGAATCAGCTGTAAAGGGACTGATGTACCAGCAGAGCATCGTGACAGCATAGATGGTAAAAGGCATGGATGTCCCTGGGGACCAAAATACAAAAGGATTAATTTTCAGACAAAGTCCAACCCCTAAGAGCTGAACTAGCTGCCAGGCCTATATGTACTAACACCTGAGGATGTGTCTCTAAAGAATGAAATGAATAGTCTGAGGAGAATTAGACAATTGTGCAGATATTAGTGACCCCAAGTAAGCCCTTAAAATTCTGGCATGGATTCTTCCAGTGAATAGCTGACCTTTCAGCAAATTAATATAAAACAAGATTGCCAGTCAACAAACAATCAGCTTCCAGTCAACTTTGCTATATCCCGCTCTAAAATAAGCTGGGACAACCCAGAATTTCTAGATTGATAATTCTGCAATTGAATATAATAAAGATAATCAACAGAGGAAATCCCGTAATGCAATGCAAAGAATAAATAAGATACACAGCAACTATGATTCTAAAGAAGGCATATGTGTTTTCAGTAGAGTAAGAGAAGTTAGATATACATATTAATCAATATTCTCTGAGGGATAGAAGGTCTTGCATTCACAAGACAAGGACGGGGTAGAATGAAAACAGAACAAGAAGGATTTCTAGAAAGTTAATAAAAATAATATATTTACTAATTTTTAAAGCAATAGACTAGAATATAAAATTGAGAATCTTTTGCCAGAAAAAGAAAAATTTGACAGAGAATATGGTAAGTCAAGAGTGAGGAATAATATAAAATTAGTTTAATTTCCAGCTAATATCCATTGCAAGAAGAAATTACATAGAAAACGAAGGAAAGGAACAAAATAATGAAAGACAGCTCTCTAAAACTGAAGAATATACATCATAAGATTAAAAGTATGTCAAGCACAATCATTTTTATAAGTTACAAAAACCATCATCATGAAATTAGACACTTACTTGAAAAATACTAACTGCTATCAGAGAAAAAAAATGCAGGTTGCTGTCGAAGGAAAAGGAACCTTATTTATACCACACTTCTCAATAGCAACATTGCTTTCTGGAAGTTAATGGAAGAATGTCTTCAAAGTTCTGAAGTTCTACTTTAAATCTTCATTTCAGTTCTATACCCAGTCAAACTATCACTCAAATATGCAGGCAGAATAAGAGACAAGTAAGAATATGGAAGCTTACCTCACAAACAAATTTCTGGGGAGTTATTTGACAATGTAACAAAGAAATAAAACAAGTAGAGAGACCACAAATCAACAGATTGACCCGGGAGAGCATAAAGTGAAATCCAAAAATGACAGCTTCACAATGGGTTTAGAGATCAGAATAGTATAGCTTAGAACTGAAGAATAGAAAACTTTGGGAGGAAGTCTACATATCACTCACACACACACACACACACACACACACACACACATACACACACACAATATGGGTGAGATGATGTAATTGAGAGCTTGGATAAAAGTTGAGAATTTATCAAAGGTAAAAGAGGAGAATCAATTTTAATTTAGTGTCAGGAACATTTTATTTTACATGGCTACTCAGGCCAATTGGACATTCAGGAAGGCAAATGTAATTTTATCAGAGCACTTATTTCTGCAGTGAACATTATTTCCAGGATCATAGCAATGTAAATGGTATTCATTGGTTCTGAAATCTTGGAATCCACATTTAGACAAAATTCATTGAAGACTAACTGAATCCACATCAGAATGTAAAAGCTATAACCTTGATAACACAAAAGGAAGGACAGCTGTCAGGATTGAGACGTGAGAAGACAGAGAGGCAGAGGAACAGGTGTGGGGTAGAGGAGAGAGTGAGTGGGTTCTTCAGAAGTGCTTTCAGTGGAAAAAGAAAGATGATTATGCTGCTTGGTTTTTCAAAAACGCACCATTTGGGAAACTTTAAACAGTGAGTTAACCCAATAGGAAAGAGAAAAAGGGTTGGAGAAAATGTAACTAAGTATTCTTCTTTCATAGCAATTATTTTATAAGCAACACTGAAGGAAGATGAATCCAGATATAAACTAAGCGTATGCAGCTGGTAGCTATGAAGCAAACACAACATTCACAGAAAGCTAAGAGTGATTGCCCATGGAAGACTGAGCTGGGGATGAGAGAGAATGTAGCAGGGGAACTTCTGTTCATTAGGAACCTCTCTGGACTGTTTTATTTTGTTAGTCCCTGTTCCATTAGCAATACTTTTTCCAAAGAGAGCTTAGAAGTTTTCTCTACAAAGACAAGGAGGGTTGCAATGTATAAAGGCAAATAAATTCTAGTTTTTAGGTCCCATTTTAATGATGTATCCAAACCCAAACTTTGAATAATTGGCTGCATACTTTCTCATCCCATCAAATTCCATATAGTCTTTGCTTCCTTTTAAAGAAAAGGATGACTGGTAGCAGCACTTCTGAACTAGAATCAACTAAATTGACATAAAAAAGGAACAGCTCTATCCCTATCCCCAGGCCAAGTGAGCAAGACTCTGGGATGAGGACCTGGGGAATCTTGTCACCATCCCAGGTGATTTTCACTGACTTAAAACATGGTCATGCCACTTGACCAATTTAGGGGCACAGGTAGGTGAGGTTGTGGTAACAAACAGGGCCAGAATGTATTATGGTTCAAGCACAATACACTGTACGTCCCATCCATATCCCAGTGAGGAGCAGGCATCCCCCCAGCTGGCAGCTCTCCTCCATGTGGTGACTGAAGGATATGGGTTCCTCCACCTCGTGTCCTTGCACTGGAAGGCAGGAGTGGCTTTGGCATGGAAATGGTACATATCAGTCAGCTCAAACTCTACCAGGTAGAACCCAGCTGCCTCTACCTATAGTAGAAGTAACTACATAAAATGTATGTCCAGGAAGAAGAAACTTTTTTTTTTTTTAATTTGGCCAATAGCCTCCATCTAGGTCCATACCACAGGCCATGGACAACTTCTCTTCCATTTAGTCAAGATGTCCCTAAATGTTAACAACTTGTAGAACAAGGACTTTTATACCCCGAAAGGAAGGCCTGTCTGAACACAGACACAGGGACAGTTCTCACAAAGTTTCTGTCTTAGAATGCCAGCCAAACTTGCATTCCCTTGCTGGATACCTGCTTGGGCTTTTATTCATCCTTAAGTTGCCATCGATCGAACTGTTGATCTCAACACTCAGCTGCGTGTGGCCTTAGGAGAACATGGTCCCCACTACAGCAATTCTTTGAAACGACATCCCTAACAACACAGGGCCCCAAATAAAGAGGGACCAGGCCATTTCCAAATGGGATGGCTCCCGGATGTTCTTCACACAGTGATCCAATGGCAGGAGTCACACGACCCACCTGTGCCGGCACTGGCACGCACCCCCATAGACAGTTTGGAAACCCCATGTTAGAAACAAAGTCGTGAAACCTTGACCTTTGTACATTCCTTTATTTCAAATGGGTTTGATGGAAAATGGAAAAGGTCGGTATTTTGAGCTTTAGTGTCAAAGTGACAACCTATACACTTTGTGCATCTCCCTTTCAACGACAATTTACTGACATTTAGGATAAATACTTTTACTAGTTCCTAGTGTGAATATTTTCCAAATATTAGTTGAAGCTTTCTTAAAGTTAATCCATCACAAGGGATTTTTTTTAGACTCTTTCTACCTATAGCTGGCCTGAAAACAAGTCTTCTCTCCATTCCAAACACACAGAATGACATATTCGATGTACAGTGTTCATCAGTTTAACAACGACAAAATAATAATAATAAGTTGAAATGGTCCACAAACACACAGCATAGAATGTATATGAGACCTACACACTGGTTAAATATTTATGAATTAAATAGATACCAATGAGGTAAAAAGAGGCAAATCTCCTCATAAGGCAAGATCCACTGTGGTAAAAAGGGATTTTGCTAACTTACTTTTTCCTTCATAAAACATGTCCTCTTCTAAAAAGATGTTCCATAGCTAAGAAATGGGAGGGTTCACAGAGAAGAAAGATGGAAGAGTGATACCAGGGTTTTGTGTCCTTTATTAAAATTCATGATTCTCCTTGGGCCTGGGAGGCCCAGCTTTGCTCCTTAGAGCTTGAAAGGGGGATGCGTGGAGTCAGGAGAGCCCCATCCTAGGGGCACCTTCTCCCCACACCGCTGGCCCTATCCAATCTTTCTTTGCCAGGTTTCAGGAGCCCCATGACTTGGTCTCCTGTCCAACACCTTGGATCTGAGACATTTGCCCAAAGTAATAGGTTAATAGGGCTGACAAGTCTCCCCTTAACACCCCCAGATCTAGGAGGGCTCGTACTTTAGCCAGTGATTGCTGAAGACAGGCCTTGGGCAGCCTCTTCTTGGAGGCCTCTGCCCTGTGAAATGCTGGAGGTGAAGCCACATGGAGGGACAGAGGTCCAGGTGTCCGAGAGTTCAGCCACAGGAAGAGGCTGTCCTGGACTAGGCAGCCCCCACGGCCCCACTAACTGGCTGTGACCTCATAAATGAGTCCAGCTCACACCACGTGGGGCAGAGGTGAACATTCCAGCTGAACCCCTCAGAGAGTCAACCCCAAGCCCTGAATTGATAGCCGGTCACCTCGACACACCGCTGCTCCCCAGGGCTGGGCTGTAGGGCTCTAGGTACTGTCGGGGAAGCTCGGGAGCAGCGGTGTCTGGGCCCCCTGTAGACCAGCACAGACCTCAACCCTGGATGCGGTGCCCCACCCTATAGCCCCCTGGGGCCATGATGGCGGCAGTGAGCAGGGCAGGGCTGGACTCAGGCCCTGGGGACTTTGGACTCAGCTCCTCTAAGGGTGGTGGGCAGGCCAGGCTGGGCCATGCGGGAGGCCTGAGTCTTCCAGTTCAGGAGCTGACAAAGTCCTGAGACAGCTGGAGCACCAAACTGTCATAGGCTCTTTCCTCTGCCTGCATCTGTGTGGGGCTCCAGAACCTCCCACCAAGGCAGGGTGGGTGCCTGCCCAGAGACGTCCAGTCCCAAGGCTCGGCCTCACCTGTGTGTCGCAAACCTCATATCTATGGACGTGGTCCCCACCCCCAATCCAGGGCCCCAAGGAACAAGGACCGCCACTGGAAGGAATCAGGTGTATTATAATTGGGATTAGTGTTATAATTTGCATAAATTATAATATAAATGCATATTGATGTTACTGTGTATATTTATATAGGTGTATGGTATAGATGTAATTGACCGGTTTTATGGTCGACGTTACTCTGTTTGACCACCTTCCAAGGCTTCTTTTTTGGTCTGTAGACCCCACACTCTTCCATCCATTCCCAGCACACACTCTGCTCACCGTAAGGCTCACTGGGCAGTCTCCCAGGAGAGCAGCCGCCTAGGGGCCACACATCCCCCTGCCCCCGGACCTTTTCGGGGTGTCTTTCTAGACCATAGACATTTCTCTCTCCATTAGCCCAGCCTCCTCCTGATGTCCACGCCCCCTTCATCCTAAACATGACTCCTGTTGGTGCATTCCCTCTTCCCAAGCCTGCTGTCTCTCTCTGCCCCGGGAGAGAGGAGAGGCTGCCTCCCCTCACACGCTGGCCCCTGGCTCTTTGACTTGCACCCATGGAAATGCACTTTCTAAAGAACATGGAGCAGACTCATAGTTGGTAAAAAAGATGCCCTATGTTAATTGCCCTTTCATTATATATTATTGCATTGCTATGGTCTGAATGTTTGTTCCCCCGACCAGAAAAATTCACATGTTGAAATCTCAGCCACCAGAGATGATGATGTTCGAGAGACACTTAGGTCATGAGGGTGGAATCCTCGTGAGCAGCATTAATGCTCTTAAAATCGAGACCTCACAGAGCCCCCTCGCCCCTTCCGCCACGCGAGACCTCATCGGGAAGGCACCCGCCGTGCGCCTGGCGGAGGGTCCTCCCCAGGGCCCGACGGTCCCGGCACCGCGATCCCGGACGTCCAGCCGGCAGACTGAGCGACAAAGTCCTGTTATTTATGAGCTACGTGGTCTGTGGCGTGTTGTTTTGGCAGCAAACCACGAAGACACACCGTCACTATGATGCCAACGAGCTGGGGGGTCTGACTGAGAAACGTTTTGGAGAGGTAAACCTTACACTTCGTCTCCAGCGCAGGAAGACCATGCGAAACAAGAGTACAGGGCACCCTGCCTGCAAAGAGGAAGCTGAAGGCCGCTGAAGGATTGAACCGCCAGCGGAGAACTAGTTCGAACCCCAGCCCTGATCTTACCAGTTCCCTCTCCTCTCCTTACCCGACAACCCTATCATCTCCACGCTGAGAGGAGACATTGACCACACCGGGAAAGTTGTTTCAAAGATAAAATGAGACCATAAATTTAATCAACCAGCTCTATACAAATGTAATTAAATAGAGAAAGAAGGCTCTCCGTGGGCATAAATACAGAGGCGTTTGTTAATTGTTGCCTTGAGTACTTGGTTTGGTGGTGTTTGTGTGTGTCTTTGTTTTACTGTGGCTTTTTTTTTTTTTTTAGATTCAGCCTGGAAGCAGGATGCTGACCTGATATGGACCAGGGGAGACGCAGGAAGGCTGCACATGGGAAATTTAATTCTGCAGAAACAGATGGGAGGTGTTTCTGGCAGGATTTGGTTAATTCCAAGTGTGGGACCCCAACTGTGATACAGATTTTTATGGGGCCCAAATCTGAGAAATCTGGGAGAATGAACGCGTCTTTCCTTTCTGTGTGCCTCTTAGCATCAGCTGTCCTCCATTTGGGTCCATCCTTGGAGGGAACCATTCCTGCAGGCCACATGTCTCTCAAGCAAGGTCCCAAAGAAATGGGTGGGACCTGCTTTGCTGGGACCTTCATCCAGCCTCAGACAGAACACCAACCAAGAGGGCCTGGGACCCAGGCAGGCAAGTCCAGGCTTGCATCCCTGGGGGTGGGAGCAGGTGAGGCATAACAGATTAGCCAGCCTGTGAGGGAAGGTGGGTCATGGGCATTGAAGCCCCCTCAGAATCACTGGCTGCTGGGAAAACCTGCCTAGCGTCCACTCTCGGGGTTGTCTGTCCTCCATGACCGGTGAGCACACAAGTTTCACCGTCATTTGTGCTAAGGAGCCAGGGGGATACGTAAGATTTTCAGGCAGGTGACTTGTCATTTAGCATATTCTCCTGCTAAGACAGAGAGTATAAGGAGAGCCACAGAAGCTTCTGGAAAAAAACTCTGTCTGGTGGAGGCGAGCAAAACCTGGGAGAAGGGCCTTCCCGTCACCTCTGGTCAGATGCAGATGGACATTGGTCAGACCCTCGGTCATGGGAAGGCTCCCTCCACTTCCTGCCCCGCCATGCCCATCCCACCACAAGTCCTGCCACGGTCGGTATAATGTGGGGTGCAGACCCCATCTGATGTAGGACACCAGGCTTCTTGGGCAAAGCAACCCCACAAGGGGGACGTGGCGAGTTCTGGTCCAGCTCTGACCCAGGGACTGTCTCTTCCTTGAAAAGAGAGCCTCTGTCTCAGCGGCTCATCTTATGTGTGCTTTGTTATGGGCATTGCCTGGAAGGTTTTCCCCTCCTGGCCCTACCGCCTGGCCACTTCCCCCAGTGTGATCCCACCTTCAGAGGAGGCCCTTCCAGAGGCTGAGAGGGTGACTCAACTCTTGTGTCTTTTTGCTTCTACATTTCAAGGGGGAGAAATAAATTCTCTCTTTTGAAACTGTGATCCACTGAAAATAAAACAAAATGATAAATATCTGAGTTGCATTTTTTTTTTAAAGATTTTATGTATTTATTTGAACGAGAGAGTAGAGTAAGAGAGCTCAAGTGGCGAAGAGGGGCGGAGGGAGGAGAAGCAGGCTTCCAGCCAAGCAGGGAGCCGGATGCGGGCTTGGTCCCAGGACCCTGGGATCACAACCCGGGCCGAAGGCAGACGCTTAACCGGCTGAGCTACCCAGGCGCCGCTGAAGGGCATTTTTATGACCATTTTCTGTGTTCATCGTCACCAACACGTAACGCCTGCAGCTAAGTAATACTTGATTTTCACCTAAAATTCTTCACTTAAAATATGAAAGTCTAAGGCCTTTGTGAAGTAAGATTAAGATTGAATTTAAAGACAAGCCTCATTTCTATTTGTCGGAAACTCAAAGAAGGCTGACTAAGTCGAAGCATCGTCTCCTAATAGGAATTCAGGCCTATTACAAGCCGTATAACAAACGCAGGATGCCGCTGACGCTCCCAAGCCACCGTCGTGGTAGAAAGACAGGGCTGCATCCAGGGGCCCTGGAAGCACAGAGACCCCCATCCAGGCCCCAGGGTGTTGGTGAGGCTGCCCCAGAGGTGTGGCATAGGATGGCCAAGTGCTCGCCCGTGGTCAAGCGGCATCTTGTAATTCCATTAAGGTGTTAGATTCAAATGCAGAATTAGCTGTTGCCTACGCAGAATTATGTTAAACACGGGCCAGACTGAAAATCAATATTCTGCTTAAGTAACTGGCCCTCCAGTAATTTAATGAAGGTAAATTGCATTACGCCGAGGCAAGGTGGAGGGGGCACTCTGTCTCAACCCTTCTATTATACGGGGCTATACAGCTGTGAGCCTAAAGAGAAATTAAACACATACTCATTTTTTCTCCCTGAAGTTGGACCTGGGCTTTTTACGCCAGATTACTTGTTTGCTTCTTAATTTAAAACTAGAGTAAATAATTTGCAGCCCTATAATTAGCAAAGAACCAGGGACTCATAATAAGAAAGAGAGAGAGTGCTGGAGGAACGGTGGAGAACACACTTTTCTGAAATCCACAAGAAAAAACTTGGGTGCGGGTGGGAGGGCCCTCCTTAGTTTTCACATACGCATTAAAATTTAATTCTAAAGTCTTTAACTTGACACCATAATCGGTCAGTTTCACAATCTGATTAAGACCATGGAGCAAAGGCAGAGATAGTTTTGTTTTGTTTTTTTTTTAATTATGCATAAATGTGTGCAAAATAAGAATTTTTAAAGCACACGTTTGATATACCAGTTGTCCGTGTACTCAATAGTGTGCTTTGTTATTGCTTTTCTTCCTGCCTTTGGCCCCAGAATATGTGTGTTGAGGGTCTAGGGGTCTGTGTGTGCTCACACATCATGGGACAACTCTAAGTTTGCTAGGCGCGGAACCCTTCAACACGACACCTGAAACGGGCATCTTCTCATTTAAGATTCTACTCTGAGAACTTCAAGCTCTCTCCACGGTCGGCGTGTACTCATTATGATACTCCAACCACAGAAGTTTGTGCTAAAAGTGATTGACAATAAAAAGGAGGCACCGTCACACCATTTCCAAGTTACGGCAACTCATTTATTTATTATTCAGCTGCAAACTTCATCTATATGAAACACTTCACAGACTTATGTCCAAAAACCCCAAATTAAAATGACAATAATTGCAGGTTGCTTTGGATGGGATGATATGAAAAGCAGAAGTCTTTTTCTTTATAGAAGCGGATTTGGATCTTCTGAGATCCCATAAGACTTATTACCCACGTGGGTCACTATCTCTGAGAAACTTCAGATGTTTGCGATAGAGATGCACTAAGTTAATTGGCATCTATCACCTGTTTCCCTGACTCTTCAATTTGTCTTAATCTCTCAGACGCGAAAGGATATAGGATATCAACAAAGAGAGTCAAAATGAAAATGCTTCTTGAAACACAATATAACCTTGAGGTCTAACCCTTTAAATGCCTGCTTTTATTCAGTTTTCTATTGGCCACAAAACAACGTCAAGGTCAGCTGGGATGTCTCCCGTAACTCTGTGACAGCTACAGAGAAAAGGTCATTGATATTCTCAATTCAAACATAATTACATCTTAATTTCTTATTTGAATATCTTGCTTCTCAAAAAATAATGAATCTGGACGATGGATGGTAACTCAGGTACTTCTCACTAACGAGCCAGAAAATGCTTTTTGAAATCAATGTTTACTGCTGAAAATATCAGGGTCTGGGCAGAGAGTTGAGGAGGACCTTGTTTTCAAAATACGCAGTTCTACCTCGAAAATATATTTAGTACCATCGGATGATGAGGCATGAGCACCCAATATATTTAAGGTCAAGATAAGATTTTCAGAACTTGTCAGTGCTGTAGATTGTATGGAAACCCAGCGAGTTCCACCAGCCCCATCGCAGAGACCAGCGCCTCTAACTGCCAGCACTGCACACACCAGTTCCACCTTCATTCTTAAGCAAACCAAGAAGCTGAGTGACGATCCCCACAGCTTCAATCTGAAACTTCATTCTTGTGTCACTCCCTTTTTAAGTGAGGGAGCACATGGTTTTCATTGTTAAAAATTGCCCCCCCAAGGTAAGAATATGGTCTTGGTGGAGTTTGGTGGTGAAGTGGTTAAAGAAATGATAATAATCAGGTTATCTCACTGTGGATAAAAGAGAGTAGTGGTTTGGTAAAACTGGGAGCTGTTCCTCCTTATTCTGCCCTTAGGATTATAAAGGCGACGGTGTCTTCATATGGCTTTCTTCAAAAGCGGAACGGAAGCAGGCAGTGGAAACAGAAGGCAGGGAAAGGTGGAGATCTTTGCTTGATTCTTTACTTCTGTGGATTTTCAAATGGAAACTTCTGCAACTCTATTTAACAACACCAGTGGGCCATTAGCATAATTTCTCAGGTGGTACATTACGAAACGTAAGCTGGGTATGAATCCGGGAATCTCTCACAGATCCATTCCTCTACAAACAGAGCAGCCAGTTCGCAGAAGAAGAAAAGCAGGCGACGCACATTGGTAGGAAAAAAAAACGTCTGATGCCACTACTAGCAAGATGATTTCCAGTTAAACAATGAAAATTATTTGCAATTTTCACTGTTATTTTTGATGGGTAAGAAGGAAAAGAAAAGGAAATATTCCACGGTGAACGTGAGCCTCACCATCTCCCGGGCTGCTGGTGGGAGTTAGTCAGGCAAATTCTTTTGGAAGCAGTGCCACCGAATCTTCTCGTTCGGAAATGGTGTATTTTGAAATCTACCCCCAAAGAAACAATCAAATATGTGA
Organism: Enhydra lutris kenyoni; assembly: GCF_002288905.1. Taxonomy (NCBI): domain Eukaryota; kingdom Metazoa; phylum Chordata; class Mammalia; order Carnivora; family Mustelidae; genus Enhydra; species Enhydra lutris. The sequence goes on from NW_019154096.1 coordinate 77,493,110, forward strand.
GATAGGCTTTCTACACAAAGATGCTCAACATAGGATCGTATCTAATTGCAAAGAAAAAGAACCCAATATCAAATAATAAACAATGAGTTCAGTTAATTATGTTAAATCCATTTACAAGGACATTCTTCATTATAAAGGATGTTTGCATAGATTTTTGATGTAAAATAGGGAAAGGTTTAGGACACAACATTAAGTGAAAAGGATAGCTTACACACAGAACAATATCAATATATTAAAATATAGATAAGGTAATTATCTAAATTACTAAATTTAGATACATACAATCTACAGCACTGACAAGAATCGTCACTCAGCTTCTGAGGGTAAATTACTAAAATATTAACCAAAGGAAAATGAGTTTGTGGCCAGTTATAATATTTAAAACAATATTCTATATTTCTAAAAATTCCAAAATGGGCATGCGCTATTCTCATAATACAATTTTTTTTAAAAGAGGCAATTTTTAAACGTAAAGCCCTGTTGGCACTGGTGTTAAACTGACAACAAACACTTTGTTTTCTTTTATTCACAGGATATAAATCAGAAGTCTTTTGACTCTCTGGATTTATGAAATTTCCTCAGTATGAATATCTGCTTTTCAGCCAAAGTTAATTCAACTTCTGGTGTGGGACAAGCAAAGGAGAAGGAGCCCGGGGCAGCCCTCCAGGAGCTCCCAGCCTTGTGGGGACACGCAGCAGGGATAAGCCACCCCTCCCTCCCCCAAAGTGCCCTTCTGCATTGCAGGGGAGGAGGACAATGGACAGGGTGGGCACGGGAAGCATCCTTCCGGCATCTTAGAGGCAGAAGGCATGAGTCTGAGAAATGTTCATGAATTCTGTGTCCATAGAAAAGTCACCCAAATCGTCAGTGGTCACAGTAACAGCAACAACAAATCGTAAATGCTTTCTTCAGGAAGCTTTTGGGAGAAAATGCACCTCTTAGAGGAGAAAAGTGTGTTGGAGAGAAAGAGAGGAGGGCCCAGGCAGGGGAGTGGCGGATCCCCCCACCCCACCCCGACCCCGTGAGTCCCCTCAGCGCTGGTCTTCATCAGGGTTAACCCCCTGGGAAGATTGTTGCCTTGTTACATATAGAACGTGGGGCTGTTTTACAATTCAAGTCACCGAGTTCATATACTATGACATTTCACATTCTATCAAATTTCACAGAGTTCTCCAAAAATGTTTTTGGACATCTGGATGTTATGTGGTAAATGTGTGGGTGGAGAGGTCATGGGCATGTTATAACCTGGGGGAGGGGAGGGTTCATTCTCCACCTCCTCTCCCTGGCCCCCCCGACTCCTGCCCCCTGCCCCCCAACTCCTCCAGGTGCTGCTGCTGGTGAGGGCCCCGGGAATTCCTGCCCAGAAAGACTTGGGAAAGGGTGAGGTGCTGCCCGTGGCCACCGAGTGGGGACCCCCTCCCCCCACCCTTGGCACAAGACTGGCTGGTTCGGGTCAGAGCAACAGGCCGGAAACACGCACCCTATTTTTATGACATAGACGTGTTAATATGTATTTATAGTCTATCCTGACACAAAAATATAGAACATGTATTTTATATTTCTCTATTTCATTGTCCACTTGATAATATAGCAACCGATCCCTGCCCAGGATTTGTCATTAAAATTCCAGTTTTGAAGAAAGGTGTTCGTCATACAGGTCTTGTGGGAATGGGGAGCTCATCGGCTTCCTCGTGGTCCCGAGCCTGTGATCTGCGGTCCCGGCCCCCCACCCCTGCCCCATCAGGAGCCCCCCGTCTCCTGCAGCACACCCCCTTCCTTCCCGGCCGATTGCTCGCTGAGGGTGGTTGTCAAGGCCAAGCGCCGGACGGCTGTTGAGGCAGCCCAGCTGGACGAATTAATGTCTCTCCAGTAACTCAAACCAGCAATGACTTCATCTTGCAAATCTCCGAGTAGCACAGGTCAGAGCACGCGTGTGCACACAGTAATGGGGTTCCCAGGGAAGCTGAATGGTGGTGGTAAAGTGTAAGCCAAGAACTACAATGTGCATGAGAACCGGGGGCACATCTGAAAAAATAAAATTCTAGCAGATCTTTCCGGAACACTGCAAGCTTGCCGGTACAATGATGATTTTGTCCTGTTACATCTAGGCTCACCAACAAATAAGCAGAATCGTACTGGTACAAGGCGGCTCTGTAAATACATAATACATTAATATCTGTTTCATAGAAGCATAGAGAAGAAAATAAAGCAAAGACAAAAATGTAGGACAAATAAATAAATACATAGGTATATGACCACCCCTTAAATGAACTAAACCAAGGGCATTTTAAATTTATGTATATGTTTAATGTTTATTTGTATGAAAAGTAAAATCTACTTTCTAAATAGGAAAGTAACTAATAATCTTATCTTATTAACAGAAGAATAGTTTTGTTTTGTCTTTTTTTTTTTTTTTCCTAATCTTCATTCGTTTCTGCTGACACGGCTGTGAGGCCAATGAATGAAATAGACTGACACATAAAATCAGAGGAGCCGTCCTGAAGCTCTGAAATGTTGTGCATAATATTTTATTGGGGTGACTGGAGGGAGCTTGTGGTAGAGTCCACCACGGACAGGTCAGGAAGCACATACATACAGCAAAGGGCCCCAGGAAGGGCTGGGCCGGCCCAGCCAGGGTCTTCTGTGTTTGTATTTTGTGGTGGGTTTGGACTTACAATTTCCTGATGAAAGCTGGAGAGCGACTGGGACCCCTTTCTAATGCGATTCATAGTTGAGAAAAATTAACTGCATCACGCAAAATCAATAAAACTATAGGACGAGACCAGGGGAATCCGAGAATCCAGCAAATTCTATGGTAAGGGTGATCATTATTCTGCATTGGTTTTCCCGTGGCAGAATCCCTGCTGTCATCATGGGACTCCAGCGCAAAGAGACACCTGTGAGTGTGTCCAGGTCCCCAGGCTTCCCGGGGGGCTCCTTCCTGTGCTCCACCCACCGTGGGCCCAGCAGCACCCCACAGGACCAGTCCCACCCTAAAACACTGTCCTGTGTCCCCTGGCGCTCACCTTGCTTTTGCCCCTCTGTTATTTCGACAAGGAACTGGGTCTCCTTATACTTTTCCCTCCCCTCCTTCCCCTTGTCAATGACGAGAAAAAGCACACAAGGAAGATGTGCCTTCCAGAGACAAAGATAGACTCATTCCTTCATGTCAGATTTTCCATAGTGAACGATGTCATTAAGGCTTTGACTTATGTCATTACAAAGTAAACATGAAATCTGCAAAAGCTGGATCCCAGTTTCCCATTTGTAAATTCTTTTCAGTGTGTTGCCTGCTTCCCCTTGGTTTGGATCCCAATGGCTAATGCAAAAGAGAATAAATCCCATTTTATTGACCAGATTTTTAAAATTCAAAGTATAAACCACTGCATGTATATTGAAAATAGAAGAAGTTGTGCTTTGAGAAAATGGGTTTTGCCATAAATCATCTCTACAGGAAAATTAAGAACATCATGGCTTTTAATCCATTATGGAGCTGAAGGATTGGTACACCGCGACGTCGCTGTAAAGGAAAGGAATTCAAGTGCTAGTGTGTCAAAAAAAAAGACAAGCGCTTTTCCAGACACGATTTAGAAAGAATTTTTGTAGCTCCCGCAGCACAAATGGGTTAAGCAAATTCACACGGCGCCTAAGTGTGAGCATTTAACCCGCTGAGCCATCCAGGCGCACCCTTAAACGTGAGCATTTTAAAAAAGATGCTCTCAGGAGGTGCAAGGCCATGTCCACGAGACACGTGCAAGGCCCTGGGACATACCTGCTGGAAAGGCCCAGCTGCTTCTAAGCTTCTTCCTGCCCTGCAGAGCCAGCAGATGCTAAAGTGAGTCCAGGTAGTGCAAATTCCTCAAAACTTTCCCAAAAGAACAGGCCCCCAAGGAAAGGAGTTGGGGCACTCTTGGCTTTGCCTCCAAGAGCCCGTTGAGACAAGAAGAGGTATGAGGCCATGGAAGGACCAGGGGCTGCTTGTGGACACTTGGTTTTTCTAGTCCACCAGGCAGCTGCCAGAAGTAGGACATACCCCCTAGGACATTCTTTTCTGGAAAAGCACCCTCCACCCCAGGAGCACCCAGGGGCCCAAAGCTGCCAGCTGCTTCTCTGAACAATTTCCGGCTGCATGCAGAACCCAGCGGGTCTGACCCAGCGCACGGCCCACCGTCATGGCAGAACGGACCGGCCGGAGGCTGGCAGAAGGCAGTAAACAATTAGAACAAACATCTGGTACATTTTTGGAACACAAAACTGTACCCTATCTTTAATCAAAAGCACATTAAAAAATATTTGCTCTGGGACAGTCCACTCTGCCCAGCCCACGTCCAGGTACCAGTCAGAACCAGGGGTGGCAGCTGCCCGGCGTGGGGGGGATACCTCGATCCCCCCTTCCCTGGGAGCTCTGCTCATTCCTGCCCCCGCCTTGCTGGCACCTATCCGAGGTGACCTATCCGAGACTCCCATCACGGGTGCATATCGCTCTCCCCACCCTGTCCGTCTTCAAGCCCTACGTCCCTGGCCTCCCAGTCTTCCTTTGCCGCAGGAGGCAGGTGCCCCGTGGTGGGACACCCCGCAGGCCTGATGTGTGGGGCAGACCGGCTTCCCGCCATCGGCTGTGGGGCCATGGGAGGGAGCCAGCCGTGGTGCCAGGGCTTCCCAGCAGTACCACGGCCAGGATGACAAGCCGGGCCGGCCTGCTGCAGCCTTCGGGACCCACTGCCAGGCCCGGGCTGGCCTCTGCCCCACCAGCAGGCTTGCACAAGGCTAGGAGTGGGTGGGTTGAGAAGTGGCTCTCCAGGGAGCGGAGAGAGAAGGAACTAGAAACAACCACTTAACATCTACTTCGAGCCTGGGAGCATCTGTGGAAGCCATCCCCGTTACTGTTGAAAAGATGCAAATTTGGGGAAATAATCAGCTGTATGGCTCCGGGCTGTTTCCCAAGCACCCTGATTCGTAACAGGAGTGAAGGTATTAGTGTAAGACACCAGCAAGGCCAAGTTCATGTTGCTCAGAGGTAGCCCCTAACCAAACTCCACCAAGTGCTGCAAAAGAAGATTTGTTATCTCGGGAAGACAGTTCATCCAGTGAAGCCAACACACACACACACACACACACACACAGTCCTTAAGGCTAGTTACAGGGGAGCAAAGGAGCCGAACCCGGCACGCAGAGCTCCCCCAGTACCCAGTTCCTTGGCGAAGTAGCTCACATCACGGCAGAGAGAAAGGCAATTAAGGCGAAGATATTTTTCCAGCACTGTTTTAAGTTCCACATCAAATATTCTTTCAGACATTCAAGAATACACTTATCTACAAATGAAGGGCATAAGCCGTGCTATTGATTTTTGCATAGAATCTGCTCTTTACGGAAAGCAACTGAGCAACTCCAGTAGACACTGTGAAATCTCGCCTTCCATTAGAAGGAGCCCAACAAATGACTTCAGACAAAGAGATAATCCACCCTGGTTCCAAAGGCTTCCCTGACCTCTTAACCCCATTCCAGTTGGCAAAAGTTTGGGGACAAATTAACAAAACGGTTAAGCATGGCAGTAGACTTAATGCAGAAAATTATTCTCCGTGCCTGCACCATAGCAAAGTCTTTTAAGTGATGCAGATACAATGGACCCAAAATGCCACAGCCTGTAAACTAAATATTTCATCAATTTGCTGCGTATAAATTATATCTTAAAATTCCAGCCCTCTAGGTTCAGGACATAAAGCAGCCTTTCAGTCAAGCGCTTTGAGCAGTGTGACACAAGACGTCTGTAAACTATTGCGCTGTGTTCTCATGTACAGTGAGTTTGAACTAAGTTTAATGGGAAAACAAAAATGTATAGAGATTGCAAACCGAAACTCCATTCCTGTCTTCATCCTCTGGTTGTTCAGGCTTTTTGTTGCCTTTCCTCCTTTTTAAACAACCGACGAAGAAGGCACTTGGAACTGTGGAAGGTGGTTTTTAGGGGACCCCCCCCCCCGCACAAAATAGCTTCCTTGGCTGGCCACCTGGGAAGAAACGTTAACTTGGAGTTGGCTGTGCGCGTGCGCCTGCCCGCGTGCCCGCGTGTCTGTGTGCGCGCTCCCGTGTGTCCTAAGGAGGAAGGCACGAAGCTGGGAAGGGGGGAAGCTACGTTTATGCATTGTGTATTTAGTTTCCTTTCATTTTCCCCTCAGAGGATGGAGAGGGTGCTGTAATTTTCAAAATACTGCAAAAAACATTTCTACAAATTGCTTTGCTTGCCTGCCTGTATACATTAAGAAGCACAGATAAGCGAGGGGACCCTTCAACGCAAAACGCTTTTTTTTTTTTTTTTTGCTTTTTCTGTAACAACATAAAAGCTGCTGTTATGACAAGAAGTCTGGTAGTTCACTCTTTCATTTATAATTTAACCACAGCCTATATAACATAATCCAAAAAATATGGGGCATGATTAGTATAAAAATCAAATACAGTAGAGGCTTTTCGAATGCTCCAAGAACAAAACAAAACCAAAAAAAAAAAAAGAGAGAGAGAGAGAGAGAGAGAGAGGAAGAAAACATTGCAGCCATCTGAATATATGCGGTATTTCTTTAATACTTCATTTTAAACTACCTAATTGTGTTTTTAAGCTTCGGTTCCTGTAATTTTGCAAGACGAGGCATTCCAGTGAGAAAACATATGGTGAGGGATTTTTAAACCACATAGCGGGAGTGCATCATAGACTTCTCGGCTGTTCCAGTGTCACAGAAATCCACCACTGAATTTATCCAGTCACCCATTAAAGAAAGAAAAGAATTCAAGGAAAAGGAGTTTTTAAATCCCCTAATGCTACAAGAACGAGTGAAATACGGTATCAAGTTCAAGTCAGAGTGGTGGTAGAGCTTCCTGACTTTTCACAAGACCGGCAAGGAGCAATTAGCCACCGGAGGCTGGAGAGCGAGTCCAGGGCCAGAGCAGCCCCGCGCCTCACCAAGCCGGCCACCACTGCGGGGAGGCACCTTCTCACGTCGCCTTCCAAGGTGGCCCTTCTTGGGGGTCTATTTTGGGTTTGTTCCGAGATAGGTGGGCAGAAAAAAAAACAATAAAAGATGAGATAGTTATTTATATAGAGAGAGGGAACGAGAGGGAGGTCAATGGATAAACAGATCAGTGGACATTCACTTTCATTTTACAGTCTCTTTGTAATTGTCCCTTAAAAATGTGTGCGTCTGCGCGAAAGGACAACTGTCTTACGACGACGTGTTTTTAGAACAGACGCTGAACCGGTGATTTGCGTGGGTATTGTGGTGGTGACATAAAGCTCGGAGAGCGACACACTTTAACATCTGAAAGCAAGATCTCGGAAGGGATTCCGAACACTGGAGACTAACGTGCTTGACAAATACCTATTCAGCTCCACACTCATACATGTGCGTGTGCGCCCATCTGTACGAGGCGTGTGAGCGTCCTCCAGGCTCACACGTGTTCGGGAGAGTGGGGATGGGGGCAGAAGCATGGGGACATGAAGCGATGCATGTCATTATTCAAATTGCAATCAGATTCATCCTTAAATTACACTGGTGTCTCTTATCAGAAATTGTTTCCTATACTATAATATGCGGCAATAAGTGGACATTAATTAATGCTAAATTACAATGGAATTATGTATTATATCCACATGAATACCGAATGACTCCATTATGAATAATATTAGTACAGTAAATATTAAAGGACCTGAAAGTGGTTTGTCGCTAATTACAAAGTGTTGATAACTACATATGATCTTAAGTTAATATAAACTTTGAGATCTAACAGCCAAACGGCAAATCTTTGATGAACACCGCCTCGAAAATGCTGCCTGAGACCGACGGGCAGAGCCGACGCACTGTCCACCACTCCTTCTGGAAGTCTGATTTATCCGTGTGACAGAAGCGTTCGTTTCCTGGCTTAGAATTCCATTCAAGCTCTATCCTCTCGGCACAGATGTGTGTGGCTCCTCCGCTCATCTAATGTTTTAAAAAATCCACACACAACTTCGCTGGCGTCTCTCCTTTGGTGGGTGGTCATTTTGTCTTAGGAAGGAAAATCCTTAACCCTTTCCCACTTCCCACTTAAAAGATTTTCAAAATACCCTGGTGGCATTTTTCTTTTCTTTCTTTTTTTTTTTTTTTTTTCTCTCTCTCTCTTTTTTTTTTTTTTTTTTTTTTTTTTTTTTTTTTTTTTTTTTTTTTTTTTTGCAAGGTGAAACAGAGTGAGAAAAGTGTAAGGCATTAATCTCGATAATTAGTGCACAAAAGCAATTAGAGGTCTAAAAACCTTAAGGCACAGAAAGTGATTTTTTGTTTATTTGCTTACCTTATTAAGTTAAATATCTGTCGGAATTAATCGCTAATGAATGTGAAGAAGGCTCAAGAACAGTGAGCTTAATGAACAGCCGTGTCAGTTGCATTTTACAGGGTCCCAAATCATCGAAGATTGCAAGCCAACTCGCTATTCAAAATTACTTTTCTGCCCAATTTTCTGTTTGCAAAGCAGTAAATTATTTACATTTATTGTGCTTATTTAAGCACTTAAATGACTATGAATGGAGTACAGGCACGTTTAAAAAATATAGAACCATTACAGCACTCTATTGCTGGAAATTCCCGTTATTTCCCCCTGAAGGCTGCTTCCCCTACTCTTCTAATCTCTCTTTTACAACAATTCATGAAAAAGGCCATTATTACATTGAACATGTTTTAATAAGTTATTTATTATTTAACATACTTTAAGAGGCAGGGCCATGGAAGTTACATTACACACGCTAAGAACAGTCTCTTTCATACTTGTCCAGTTGCCTGAGCCTAAGTGCTTAGGCTTCCCCGAATAAAACGATGCTGTCCTTCATTAGAAACAAATAAACCGTGCTTTCCACCATTACTCACGTCATAAACGTTGATATTTGAGGAGATCAATTATACCAATTATTGCCTTTGAAAATTATCGTGTAATGTATGTGCTTCCTTTAATAGTTATTAATTTGAAATCAGTGGCCACGATTTTTTAAAACGTGCAGCTGTTCTTGCAAACAAATCATTGTCTTACGTTGCACTTAAACACAGGGACCCAGTGTGGAGGAAGCCTCCCCAATGTGTGCTCTGCACATTCACAAAGCTCTCCGGCTACATCTCTAGGCAGCCAAATGACCACTGCCAAACCCACGGATGGCCCAGATTCACCAAACTGAGGCTAAGAGTGCATAGTAATAACACAGGAACGGGGTAGTAGGTAAACAGACCGAGGCTAGCCGGAAGAGAGGGAGCCAGGGAAAGGAGAAGTGAGGCCCCTGGACACAGAGAAAGAAAAATCTCAGCGATTCTGCTTCTTGCTAGATTGGGATCAAGCTGCAGTTTCCAGTATTTCCTTTCAAATCTTCCAAATCATTGCAGTGAAAACTTTCCTACGTTTTCAAACGCAGACAGACGCCCCACACCAAGTTTCTCTGCAGATCGCATGCATTTACATGCATAATACAGTGGATGTGCTGGCTCTCACGTTAGCTCGTTTCCTAAAGTAGCAAGACACGGTGGTGTTTTTCAAAAGTGATTTCAGACAATCTGTGGGGTGTGCGCGCGTGCGCGTGTGTCCGTGTGAACGTGGCCATGTTTATTATTCAGACCTAACTATGTGAATATGTTTTCCCAGATGATACTAGGGGCAGTGCAACAACCACTGTTAAAAAGCCCCATGTTATTCGTAAGAGGTGATCTTGGAGTAAACATTACAATAGCCGTAATGATCTAATTAAAAGAATCAGACATACTTAAAAGAGTCCCTTCTTGCAAAGGGGTGGGGGGGGAGAAAAATCAATGATGCAATCCATAGTCCGGGATGGGGGAAAGCCTTTTACTGTGATCAAACGCAGTCTATCTAGTACATATCTGAAGTCCTCTGGTCTTTGTTACTTAATGTGATGCGTGAGATCAAAGATGTGTGTGGTATGTGTTGCAGGGTTCCAGCTGAGTCGTTGTCATATGTTAAGCTTTTTTTTTTTTTTTAAGTTGGCTATAATTCTACCTTACTCCAAGTGAACGGTGTTTCTCTTACACTAAGCGCTGCCTCAAATTTGGCAAGAATCTTGTGTGGGATTCTCCTGGAGCAGTCTGAGCGCGACCACAATGCACATACACACACGTACGTTTGCACAGCCCAGAGCTCCACGCGGCTCCCAAATGCAGTGCGCTCGGTGTGTATGTCCAGGAGATGAGAAGACAAAAAAAGCCAGTGCAATCACTAATCACTGATTGCATACAGGAGCATCGGTGCACGTGGGCTCCTGTGTGTGGGGCATTTTTTTTTTTTCCCCTATGACTGCCTTCTCTTTCACCTCCCTCCCAGCACCTGAAGTCAGGCCTGTAGCCGGGGCTTAAAAATGTGGTTGGAGCAGAAATGCACCAGCCAAGCAAGGACTGAGTGGGAAGGAGGCTGTGGTGGGGAAGCCATCCCCCCAGGAGGCCACAGGGGGGAGCTGTGGCTCTGCTCAGGGCTGCCAAAGCCAGTGGGGGGGAGGAGAGGGCAGAAAATACACTGTAGCAAAGCCATGGTGGAAGGGGAAAGGTAGGTTTTATAAGTTCCTGAATTTTATGACTGTGCTGCAACAGTGGAATGTCCACTCAATCTGTTGCGAAGTTAGCACAGAAAACATGCACTGGGCATATTAAGTACAGGATGAAATGCTGTAGTGAATATTTATTAGCAAAAATATAGGTTCTCAAAAACAGAAATAAAACAGGGTAATAGATGAAGGGAAGAATAGATTTAACACTGAAATAAATATCAAAGGTGCAAAGAAAAGGCAAAATATAGTGTTCAAACAAAGCTGTGAATTGGGTCCAGATTTAATGCCCCCCTAGGGAAGGAAAGGTTGGACAGACTTAGAATTGAGATACCACTTTTAGTACACAGCCCCTGTAATGCTGTCAGCTTTATTTCCTTTGACAAATGTGAAATAAAATTTGTCAAAGTTAGGGCTTGGAAAGTTGGCTATTGAAAATTCAATTGGTAATACCGA